>NC_139949.1:13509240-13719240 GCF_963454915.1 Gymnoscopelus microlampas
CATCTTACTGCCTCCTAATTGATTCCTTCTTTGTATAAGGGAGAGGTTTTCTTGCATTTAAACTGCTTATTTATCTAATGGACAGATACAAACTTGCTAATAGAAGGCTATGGATTACTCTTAGCTGTGTCTCCTAATAATGTTGACATTTCTATTTGCCATAGCAAAATGAATTTGTCTACTTCACTCATCGCCAATAAATTCACAAGTCAAATGTAATGCACCAAAGTTCATTTAGCTCGACACTAATTTCATTTACCTCCTGAATTATTAACTATTACTCTTCTAGTAAAGGATGAATAATTAATCAGATCATCTGGGAGGCCTGTTAGGCCCTCTAGTAGCTACGATCTATCTACTTTAGTGTCCAGGGGAGTTACAGGACTGCATTGGCTATCTTAGCTCACAGCTATACACTTATGCCTGTGTGTCTTCTCTAAGGTGACTCTGGGATCGAAGGGAGTGAACACTGGTATAAGCCTTTGGTTTGGTTCTGGGTCCTGCTGGGCCTGGCCTACTTTGTTTCGATATTAGCCATGATCGGAAAGTGGCTTCGGGTTCTGTCGAAGAAGACCAGAGCTGAGGTACAGTACCCTCTCCTCTCCTCTACTCTCCTCTCCTCTCCTCTCCTCTCCTCTCCTCTCCTCTCCTCTCCTCTCCTTGTAACTACTCCATAATCCATTAAGACCGGGAACGCATCTTTGTCATTTTAGATTTTTTGGGCTATTAAAAAATAGCAGATCTACAAGCTCGTAGCACGGCACTCGCTTGTAGATCTGCTATTTTTGGAAAATCTTGAAGATTTGTGCAAATCTGTGAATATATATATTTTTCAGGCGAACATTTGTAAATCAAATCTTTGCTTCTGGGGGTCCCTGGAACAAAATGTTTTGAGATGGGGGTCCACGGCCAAATACATATCCTTTTGGGGGTCCTTGACATGAAAAGGTTTGATGATATAGCAACATATAGGTTTTTCAAAAAAAGATGTTTAGAAGACATTTTGTAGTCTCTTATATTCCTCTCTCTATTCTAGATGGAGGCGCTGAGTGCCCATGCTAAGAACATCCAGAACTTGTCCGTGGATTTCCGCATACCAGGGAAACTTGACGACCCCTTCAAGCGGCATCGGAAAAAGCGGCGCCACGGCCACAAACACGACTCGGCCAACGGGGCCAACGGCGTCCCTGGTGAGAAGGACCCAGACCAATCCAGCCAATCAGAGTCTGAATCCGGTTCCGGGTCCGGTTCCTCTTCCTCCAATGAATCTGAATCCGGCTCACAGGGGTCCCAGGTCACCCAGTCGGAGCACATGCCTGAGGCTAAAACCGTGGAGGCCTTGAAGGAGGAGGAGAAGGAGGAGGAAGAGGAGGAGGAGGAGGAGGCCCGCCCGGATCCTCTGTTCTCTCAGCCTCTGGACTTCTTTGGGGAGAACCTGGCCTTCATTGACGAGTCTTCCGATGCGCTGAGCGGAAAGCTGCACTTGGATCCTCTCCTGGACACGGCACAGCAACCCAGCCTGACGCCTTCCCGTCCCAGCCGTCCCACCAGGAGACGCCAAAGGAGACCCATCCCACAGAAGAACCTGAAAGCTAACCACGCCAAACACCACCACACACACCCGGAGAGGAAGCCCAACGGGGACGTGCTGCACTCTCCGAGTTCCCCAATCAAGCCTTAAGAGTTTTTTTTGTTTTGATGTGTTGAGATTAGCTCCACTGGCTGCACAAATATCCCCTTAAATGTTATGAGATATGCTCAAAATGTGTCTTATTATTATAAGTGGCCTATTTCTGTTGTTCACCATGCCTACTAACAGACATTTAAATAGAAAACATGGGTATACGTGTTTTTTGATACTCCAAGCATGAGTGTGTATGCCTGAATCACAGATGCTGACCTTTTTTTTTTTTTTATGTTGTTAGCCATAATATTACATATTACCTTGGTGTTAGTGCCCTCTACTGGGAAGATATGTAACTGCATCATTCCTGTCCTTCAAGCCGATACAGTATAGGACTCAAACACGGGCTATTGGCATTGAGCCAAGCCATACAGTGTGATAGATTCAACTATGACACATCAAACAAAAAAAACATTTTCCTTTTTTGTTACAAACCTGCCATAGCAGTCTGGAGCTGAGACTGCCGAAGCTTTGATCAAAGACAGGTGATGCTGAATCCTGCCACAATCATATAAAGGTCTTGCATGGACTATCTAATCTGTTTGAGTATGACAAGAGCTTCTCAAAAGGTTCCCAACTTTCTGTTGACCATGAGGTCTGGTCATTTGATTGGGGAACATTAGTGCTGTCAGAGAACATTTCAAGATGTTTATTCGTTATGGTCTCATATACTGTTTACGGTTTTTCATGTTACACCTCTTGGCTCAGACCCACTGGTTGAAAAAGACTGCATTAGAGTTTCATTCTGAAATGAAATAAAAGGGTGAAAAGGGCTCCTACCCCTGGGAAATGTTTGCTAGCATGTGTAGATCTAATCCTACATCAGAACTCACAAACACAATGATGTCAGTTCCAGATTCATACAAACGATGCTTTTGCACTTGGCATACAGAAACCCTTGCACTTAAAGGACAACTTTGTTTTTTTACAACCAAGGTTTATATTTTAGCTTGTAATTAAAGTAAATAAATGATGAGTGTAATTTTTTCTTCATTTACTGCTTTCTATAGTTTTAGCATTTTTTGCGCTATTTTTTACAGCATTCTGTCCGGTGGCTAAATATGCCTTTTTTACACAATAAAAAAGGTCCGGCTGTCTGAGATGGCCAGATGTGAGTTATTGGGGGCTAGAAGAGCTGCTGTAAATAATAGTAAAGAAAACGCTGGGTTAATGTGTTAAAAAAATACGTATTTAGCCACCGGACAGAATGCCCCCGCCCACTGTGAAAACACTGTAAAAAAGATCGTGAAAATTGCTAAAACTATAGAAAGCAGTAAATTTAAAATTTTTAACACTCATCTTTTATTTACTTTAATTACAATCTAAAACATAAACATTGGTTGTAAAAAAACAAAGTTGTCCTTTAATATATAAAACGTTTAACCACTTGAACCCCTTTTCGGGGGCATTCGCAAAAATACATCATACGACAAAGTATATAGGGCAGGGTCTTCAACAGGGGGTCCTCAGAGCTACTATAGGGGGTCCGCCAAATCTTTGTGTGAAAGGATTTTTTTTTTTTTTTTTACATACATACACTTGAACCCTAAAATTCCTTTTCTGAGGGGAACATGAGCCGAAAATAGCAGATCTACAAGCTCTCAACGCCTCGCGCTGCGAGGCGTTGAGAGCTTGTAGATCGTCTATTTTTGGCAAAGAGGCTATGGGTGTAGAGGGAAAAAAGAGCAGACAATGTAAAATAAAAAAACTTTAATCTGAAACACTATTTTATACAATATAGAGTAGGGGGTCCCTGCTTCATCTCTCTCTCAGCTAGGGGGTCCGTGGCCTGAAAACGTTGAAGACCCCTGATATAGGGCTTAAAGGTGCAGTAAGTGATAGTTTTTGTTTTTGGTTAAAACAAAAACCTTTTTAGTTAAAAGGTTAAAGCTCTATATTGTGATAGCAATCATTGCGTTCACAGTAACAGAGGTCTCCCCATCCTTCCGAGTTCCAGTTCCAAATGTTTTGTTTCATTCACTTATTTAACTGTATCCTCCATGGGTTCTCTCTCCTGATAAATTGGTACTATGAGCTGGAGAGACAGGTAGACCCCTGTTATTGAACAAATACCCTATAATTACTACCAACATATAGAGCTATATACTAATATACTATAACTAATTTGAACAAATATATAAGTTATGCCCCCTTTCAGTGGTTAACTCAGAGTACAGTGGTTAACCTAGTTAACTCAGGACCGGGTCCATTTGGTTACACTGTAAAATCCACTGTAAAATCCATACTGCTTTTACAGTGTAGACTGTAGATTAAGTAAGTAATATCTGAGTGCTGGTGGCCACTGCACTGGGATGAACTGCGATATTAACTCATAATTATAATTATCTTATAATTATTATGATTCTTTTTATCCTGCCTGGTTCATTTCAGGTGGCAAATGTTTATAGAGTATTTAGCATTTTGGAATGAAATCCATCATATTGATATATTGACATTTTCTTGAACAACTTCAGCTTTAATGTTTTCAAATAAGAATGTATTAATCATATTGCCTATATGAAATAAAAAAATGGAAATGAAAATGTCAATTTACATATGTTATAAGTTTATATATACACGTGTCCAGGTATCTAGGCTACAGTAAGCTATTGCTATTGCAGAATTGTAATTGTAATTAGCTATACCTGTATATTAGTTATAACATAATTTTAACTAATGGCCTCAATTGACAGTTGTGGGGTCTGAGAACTGATGTATCAAGCAAAGTTGTCCTTCAATAGAGACCAAGCCTACATAATAGAGATGTGATCATTTTACTTACAGGCCAGTATATGACCTAGAACCAGAAGTACCAGCCAGGAGTCCCCAAGGACGGGACGTGTGCAAGGAACACAAACTGCTTAGATGCAATGGTAATAGACAATAGTAATATATCTGAGCAGGCTGAGCAGCCTTCGAGGAGACGAGGACACACATTTGGCAGGCGGTACAGTTTGTCACGAGTTACTTTGTTGCTATTTCATCAACATGCCACTAGAGGACGCTCTAGCATTCATACTGTAAAACCATTAGTGGACAAGTAATGTAAATGTATATGATTAACCTAAGGCAGATTCTACAAATGTCTTCTAAATCCTAACAGTTTTCTGAAACAGTTATATTGCTATAATATCAGTGGTTCTCAAACTTTTTCACGTCATTTGTATTTGGCCGCGGACCCCCATCTCAAAATATTTTGTTCCAGGGACCCCCAGAAGCAAAGGTTTGAGTTACAAATGTTCACTTTAAAAAATATATATATTCAAAGATTTACAAACATTTTCATGATTTTTGAAAAACTGCAACAAGCTCATAGCTCAGAGCTTGTATATCTGCTATTTTTCAATAGCAAAAATATAAAATAATGGTTAAAGTGGTTAAAATCTAAACTGACAGATGCCTTTTCCGGTCTTAATGGGTTAAACATACCAGTATATTGTAGGCCTAGTTTGAAGATTTTTTTTAGATGACATAGAGTAGACCAACACACATTAACATTTCTTAGAAAGACTCCATCATAATGCTGTACTGTTTCTTATACAGTCTACAACAAGTTGAGGAGAGGCATTCTATTTGAATAGTGAATCATTAAGAATGACATTTAGAAGTACACACCTAGTCTCTCTCTGTGTGTGTGTGTGTGTGTGTGTGTGTGTGTGTGTGTGTGTGTGTGTGTGTGTGTGTGTGTGTGTGTGTGTGTGTGTGTGTGTGTGTGTGTGTGTGTGTGTGTGTGTGTGTGGGGGGTGTGGGGGTGTGTGTCTGTCTGTCTGTCTGTCTGTGTGTGTGTGTGTGTGTGTGTGTGTGTGTGTGTGTGTGCGTGCGTGCGTGCGTGCGTGCGTGCGTGCGTGCCTGCGTGCGTGCGTGCGTGTGTGTGTGTGTGTGTGTGTGTGTGTGCATGCATCCATATGCTCAGAATACATAGTCATTTCCTATAGATTTTTTTCATCACTTTTTTCTTTTATGTCTTCAGTGATAGGTTGCATTGCATAGGCTACAGCAGCCGTTCTCAACTGACTGTCTTTAGTTTACACATACATACCCAGGTGGGCCTTGAGTTACAAAAGGTCGAGAACCCTGGGCTACAGTATGCTATCACATGCACAAACAATTGCTCTTACATGTTTGCATTTCAGCTGTTACACCTGTTTCAGGTCACAGGCCACCAAAAGCACTCTATGGCCTCCAGCATATTGTTAGTACCGATTAAAACCGGACAAATGCCACCCTAACATATGTTGGTACTCATCTTCTTGTAGCTTCCCATGGTATTTAGTCAACTGGCATACACGACGTCTCGTTCACATTGTTCTATATGCTTTTGGTAAGCAAGCAAGTTGAGCTGCGCCTTTGGAAATTGTCCTTTGTTTGTCTTTCTCTCTGGTGCGGCAGTCAAGGCAAAAAGTCACCAAAAAGCAGGGAGGGACTCTCACACAGAATAAAGGAGATCAGAAGAGTGGCCTGGATTGCAGGTAAAATACCTCATATAAGAATCCAGGGCTGACCAGAGTAGCCTATATGAAGTACTTTATCAGCAATCCAGTCCACTAGACATTTGAGATTCTAGTCTAGACACTCAAATTTGCTCAAACCACTAGAAATTTGAGAACCACTGCACTAGCAGTGGTTCTCCTTTTCAGGCCGTGACCCCCCAAAATAATCATATATGAACTGGGGACCCCCCCCCACCTTGATAAGCACTTGGAATGTAGGAGTTGGGCCATTCAATTTTGTTTGACTATAGGTTCCAAAGATAAAATCTGTGAAAATAGCAGATTTACAAGCTCACAGAGCCTTGCGAGAGCTTATAGAGCGTCTATTTGCAGTCTTTTTCTTTTCTTTTTTTCAGGTATTAAAAAGGTCTTAAAATCCCTTAAATTGTCACTTCACTGTCATCTGGGGACCAGTGTTGCCAGATTCTGTGAGAGAAACAAGCAACCAGGTCTAGGAAAACCAGCCCAAAAGAAGCGACTATGGGCCACCACATGAGTACTTTAACATGTACATCAGCTATTTGAAAATAGCAGATCTACAAGTTCACAACGCGTCGCTGGGGACCCCTCCAAAATCATGTGGTGATCCCAACCCACAGGTTGAGAACCACTGCTCTTGTGACTGATTTCTGTGTGCGAGTCCCTCCCTGCTTTTTGTGATTCTGCTTCATTTATATAGTGTACGTGGACTTGTGCACTCTGCACAAATGGAGGCCCACCACATCCCTGTTTATGATTTATTCACATCTACTGTAGTCTCACAGATTCAGCATAAATGAACAGCTTGCACTGTGTGTTGAATTTGATAGACTACATTATATTCATTCATACATTCACCAATGATAGATAATACCATAAAGTACTCATTATACAGGATGGCCCGTTTCACAATTACATTATTGGATTGTAATTAATTCATGTGCTCATCACATTGATGTTGCAGCTGATAAAGCTGAGTCTGATTTAATTACGTGCTGCTGGGTAGCTTAACGTAACAATAAATCATTTATCTGTTAATGTATGTCTTGTGTTAATAATCTACATCTAAGAAACTAAAGCTGTCAAATAATTGTAGTGGAGTTAGAAGTACAAGAGAAGTAGGCTAGTGGAGTAGAAGTATAAAGTTAAAGTATCTAAAAATGGAAATACCCAAGTAAAGAGTACGATCATTACTTCAACTCACTGCACATGTTTTGTTCACTCCTTTGCTCATTCAGAGATCCAGTGCAGATATCCAGCAGCTCAGTATTTGTGTATCTTTATTCTTATTGTCTATGACTAGACAATGTTTTGCACCCTGTCCGTCGGTCCGTCCGTCCGTGTGTGTGTGTGTGTGTGTGTGTGTGTGTGTGTGTGTGTGTGTGTGTGTGTGTGTGTCCGTGTGTGTGTTCATCTGTGAACAGCTAATCTCCGGCACTGTTGGCTTGATCGCAGCGAAACTGTGCACACACACTCCCTGGATGCCAGAGCAGAACCTCTGCCCCACATTTTTCACATGAGCCTGTTATAGTGCCACCAGGAGGCAGATTTTTGCTAAACCAATTTTTTGACACTACTTCTACAGATTTTGTCCAAACATCACGCAAATCAGTACACAGTATCTCATTTTTTAATATTAATATTAATCCTTCAGATTTTATCCAAATTTAACGAAAATTAGTACACATGATCTCTATAGTCATGTGATCAAGATTCAAGGCGGATCTGTTTGATTTTTCATATTCCATCCTGATTGGCTAAGATTGTCATCTAAAGTTTGCAGGAGTGACCCATTTTGAACAAAATGCTGCAAATCATGAACCGATTGTGGTGAAACTTTGCACGCAAATTCACACTAATTTGAGGAACAATGCCACATGCCACCCTTTTAACATTGCTCTATTATAGCGCCACCAGGAGGACGATTTTTGTACAAACAAAAAGGATATTACTCCTATAAATGTTGTCCAAACATCACGCAAATCGGTACACATTATCTATAGTCAAGTGATCAGGATGGATCTGTCCAATTTTACATATTCCATCCTGATTAGCGCATTCCGAACATTGCTGGCCTACCTGACCTGGCGGAGACCTGTGCTCCCAGAAGCACTTTTTCTAGTTTAACTTCATTTTTTTTCTTGGCTCTATATAACTTACCTGACATCTCCTGTCGTTCATGACACCACAATTTCCCTCAGGGCATCAATGAAGTTGCATTTTATCTTATCCTATAATAAAATGTTGATATATCAACTATGAAACGTTGATATAAAAGATTATAAAAAGAGTTTAAACACAAAACATCAGTTAACACAATACAGCTACTGTGTAGTGGGATGATAATGCGGACAGCAGAGCAGCCCTGCTGAGTTGCAGTGCTTCCGCAGGGACACAGCGCTGAATGACCTTGCTTCAAGGTCGCAATGACACTGCCGTCAGTTTCTCCTCTCTCGTGCGCGCGCCATGCACGGACATTCTGTCACGCCCGAGCCTTCACATATAGGATCACTGCAACACGTGCAGACCTCTATTATGTCGTTTTACACAATGGGAGGTATATAGGCCTACGCCTGAAGGTATAACATTATAGTCTTGATATGCTGGGCTATTATAGACTATAGGCTGAGTTGGATAATAAAATAATATTATGAAGTGCTTTGCATTGTTATTACAATCATTCATTCACTCACTCGCTCATTCATTCACAAATCATGTATATTTACAACTGAACCCATGCTTATTATTACACGCAGTGGTGGAAAGTATACTAAGTACATTTACTCAAGTAGCCTACTGTACTTATCTTAAGTACAATTTTGAGGTATTTGTACTTTACTTGAGTATTTCCAATTTCCAGTACTTTTACTTGTACTCCACTACATCTCAGAGGCATTTTTTTGTACTTTTACTCCACTACAATTATTTGAAATATTTAGTTGTATACCTTGTAGATTTTGATTATTATTACAAAACACACAACCACTTCAGCCCTACATTTCGGCCATTTGAAAATAGCAAGCTCACAATGTGTAGCATATCTGCTATTTTCAAAATATTTTCATACATTTGAAAACTTGAAATGGGACATTCTACATAATGAATACTTTTACTTCTGGTACTTTAAGTACATTTTGATGCCAATATGTTTGTACTTTTACTCAAGTAGGCTACATTTTGAATTGTGGACTTTTACTTGTAACGGGGATGTCTACATTGCAGAGTAGTATGGGATACTTTTACGTTAAAAGTAAATAATGTGAGTATAGGCTACTTTTTCTACCACTGATTACACGGAACTCTTGCGTGACAACTTTGCGCGCGCGCACGCACACACACACACACACACACACACACACACACACACACACACACACACACACACACACACACACACACACACACACACACACACACACACACACACACACACACACACACACACACACACGTGCGCGCACAGTGATACCACTCTTCCTCTATACCCGCACCAGCTGTTATGGTCAAGTTACCAGCGGATACGACATAGGGAGGGAGATCCTATTTCAAAGAGGATAAAAGTAAAGCAGACAACGTGGACAATTATTGCATTAGTTCCCCTGTATAACTCCAGATTGTATATATACAAGCTATAAATAAATAAACAAAAACAACATGTGACAAATATGAGTTCTCTCCAGTAGGCTACGGTTTGATGTACTTTTTGACAGGGCTTTATTATGTAATCTTGTTGCTACTCAAAACATACAGTTCTTTTCCCCCATATTCCTCCCCTTCTCGTCTCATTGCAGTGATCCACTCTGATCCAGTGTTGCCATGTCCGCTTATTATAAGCAACTTTTCTTATTCTGTAAAGTTGCTTGTAAGTATTCGGGGTTGCGTTTTTTGGGGGCTTGTTTCCAGAGTGTAGTTGCTTATTTGGGCTCGTTTCCTAATGTTGTTTAAATCAGTGGTTCTCAACATTTTCATGTCAAGGACCCCCTATTATATGTAAGCCTATTTGTATTTGTCCACATGTTCGTCAAGATTTTTTTGAAAATAGCAGATCTACAAGCTCACAAGTGTCGCATTGTGAGCTTGTAGATCGGCTATTTTCAAATAGCCGATGTATTTAGGTTTAAAGTGCTCACGTGGCCTGTACAGTAGGCTATTAGTCGCTGCTTTTGGCTTGTTTTCATAGGCATGGTTGCTTATTTCTCTCACATAATTTGGCAACACGCTCCTTGGCCCAAATCCAAAAAGAGAGTGCTCGTCGTCGCTGAGACGCGAGCAGGCGCCCTCGTGCGCGGCGTGCGTGTGGCCCGTAGAGTGGAATGAGCCGGGTCAGTGTCACAAGACCGACTTGACTGCGCGTCGGTCGCTACCAAACATTTTCCATGCTATCTAAAGAGATGTGTGATTTATTTCACTGTGTGTGTATGTGTGCGTGCGTGCGTGCGTGCGCGCGTACACAGGCATACTACACTCTTCTCTCGCCCTGGCTCTGCTGCCCAGTAAAGCACATAAACGTTGTCGAAATTTAGATTAGATCGACAAATCGTATCTATAAAAATATTGTATTTTTATTTTTTTGTTATCAATTGTTTTTATTCATCATATTATTGTATATGATATATATATTGTATATATTGTATATCAATACTATTATGTAGTATACATAGATACATCATGAATAAAAAATGAATAAACAAAAACAAGATTGATATACAAAAAAATATATTTTACATTACATTCCATATATATTTATGGAATAGTTATAGGCATATCTTGCACAACGCAACTCAACTCTGCTCAGATTGCACCCAATAGAATCACAGAACCTAAACGTGTTGAGGGTTTCTTCTGCAGCATCATGCGTCATCATCATCATCATCATCGTCGTCGTGAGTTTAATGTATAGTCGTATATTTAGGATTATACAGGGGGGACCGGGACTGGGTCATATTCTCTTTGTTGTACAGGCCCCGTGCCCAGTGTTGCCATGTCCGCTTATTATAAGCGACTTTGGGCTTATTTTTCTGTAAAGTTGCTTGTAAATATTGGTAGTTTTTTTGTTTTACCTTGTTTCTAATGTCGCTTATTTGGTCATGTTTTATTTAAACCAGTGGTTCTCAAATATTTTCATGTCAAGGACCCCCAAATGAATATGTATTTGTTTGTCTCCAACTAACCCCCATCTGAAAAAAAATCAAAAGATATTTTTCACTTTTTCTCCAAGTTTTTTTTCTTTCAATATAGCAGATTGACAAGCTTCTTGAAAATAGCAGCTCTACATGCTCACAAGGCGTCGTTGATGATTTATAGATTTGGGCCTATTTTCATGGACCTGGTTGCTTATTTCTCTCGCAGAATCTGGCAACGCCAGCCCCGTGCCTCCTCCTAGTATGACGCTGAATGAAGCAGCGCTCGGACGTAACGGAGAAACATCGACGCAAGTGGGAAGAGGGAGGGGAGAGAGACATGGGATAGAAGAGAGAGAGAGAGCGAGAGCGAGAGACTACGTAACCAAACTACAAGCTCAGTGGTGCTGGTGGACGGCGGTGTGGAACAAGACAAGCGGAATCAATAGCGAAAGAGACAACCGTAACATCATATATAGATCTTATATACGGAACCGGGAAGCAGACAGCCAGACAGACAGAGTCGTGACACCGCGGTTGTGTCGTCGGTTATGCTTTTTCCACGACCACCGGTGGATGTTGAAGTGGAGACCCGACCCCCCCCTGGCGCAGATCGGCGACTTATCGGTGGCAACGACTTGACTGACTTGATTTGAAGACTCATCATCCACACACACCATGATGGACGTTTAACATGTTACAGTAAGTGGCCCACGACACGGGGGAGGGTGACAGTAATGCGGTGGTCGTTGTTTAATCCTCTTCCGCGGAACTGAAACACAGTAGATCTGAATTCTGAAACACAGTAGATCCTGAAACACAGTAGATCCTGAAACACAGTAGATCTGGAACACAGTAGATCCTGAAACACAGTAGATCCTGAAACACAGTAGATCTGACACACAGTAGATCCTGAAACACAGTAGATCTGAAACACAGTAGATCTGACACACAGTAGATCTGAAACACAGTAGATCAGTCCACGCACAGGTCGGCGTCGCAAAGCCCCAGTTGCGTGACCACGTTACTGGGGGGTGGAGAGGGTTCTGCCTTGAACGGCAAATAACTGTAAGCTACTCCTAATTTACTTAGGAGTGTATAGGCCACTGTACTGACCACCTTATCCTTAGGCCAATTATTATGCACAATTTTACCCAAAGTAATCCCGTATTAAACTAATACAGTGACACAGCGCCTGGCCACACTGTACCATAATCTTCTGCAGGGAGTTGCTCAGTGAGCCGCAATATTTATCCGGAGATATTGTTTGGCGTTAGTATAGTGTTAATGACCAGGGTGCTCGCCATTACAGAAGATTGAGATTGTATTTTGGATCGTGTTGGCAAAGTAGCGTGCGTTACACTTGCTTTATTACTGTTGGCTGTCATCGGTTATCAGTGGCGATGCAACTTCTGGGCAAAATGCACCCCAGATACTTTGCCAACTGGACTTACAGTTTTCACTGAACTAATCTATGCCTTAACACAGTGACCTGTACAAGCCCCCCAGGCCTCCAGGGCCGGGATTGAGATTACTAGATTGCTGACCTTAAAGCGTAATCCACTTTTGCAATTAACCTTTTCAGCGGTTTGAGATCAGTAGGCAAGGTCACCTCTGGCTGCTGTTCCTCCTTTCTCCACGGTGTGCCGCATGCAAAGCTCTCAAATGAGCTTAATACAGTGTGATGTGCCTCCAGTAGGCCCTAAACCTATCAATCACATGTTAAGAAGACCACAGGTGCCATATTAAATCTCTGTGATAAGAAACTTTTGAAGGCTGTTAAAGACAGATACAAATATTGTTACCCAATGTGGTTACATTTAATATTTCAAGTGAGAAAAAAACAGTAAAGTCTCAAGCAACTGTTTTAATTGTCAGTTGACAGCTGTTATTAGTATGCTGTGACACTGTCATCATTCAAATTATCTTTTAAACTCCAGTTAAAGAAACTTTTCTTTATAAAACGCCCTAATTCATAATCTTATGGGTTTAAACCATCCCTTCCAATTAAACATTAAGGCAAGCCATGTTTCATTGTAAACGTTAAGTTTGAATGTTTTAAATGTATTTATTATCCATTTATCTTTCTGGACATTATCTTTAAATACAGCAACAAAAGGATCACCCAACTCAAACCTACTGAGTAAGCAAGAGTGAGAGGTATTGCTGGCTTTACTCTTGTCTGTCCTTCAAGCATTCCTGTGACTGTGACCTTTGGAATGTGTCACAGAGCATAAAGGGGGGAGGGTAGCAGAGTACTGTGGAGAAATATGTAAAAGATACAGCAGGCAAAGTGAGCGCAGAGGGTTCGTACAGTACAGTACCACTGAGAAAAGAAAGATTGTGTTACATGCAAGTTTTTCTCTCTCAGTTAATAATTGCCTTTTAGGTAGGGCAGTACCTGTGTCCAGTTCTGTCCACTGTCCAGCCCTTGGCTTGGACACTCCGGCCCTTTTGACAGCTGACACTGTGGTCACCAGAATGGGGGGTATGTCAGGTGGTCATTGCCTAGTTGTGGGGTTTTGCAATGGGGTTTTGCAATTGTACTCTAACAAATAACACTTACTTAATTTAATAAGACAAATAACACATTTTACTCAGATAGTGTAATGTAATCATATGGCCCATTCGGTTACACGCATACACACTGAGTTATTAAAACTGATGAAAACTGTGTGGTGATTTGACTGCAAATGCATAATTGCAACACTTTTACCTATTTTTCAGGTGTCCTGATAGCTGAAGAATTCCACCCACTGACTTGGCCTAATCCAAGGTAATAGCACTTCAGTCAGCTCCTACACAAAGACCCAGATAAGTCGGCTCCAAACAGCGGTTCAATAAACAGGTAATTCACCTCTCGTACTATCATTTATTACTGATAACTGATATGTTATTATGCTGTGTCTCATTATCATACAGTGCACTGTTTGTGTCATGTTTCAAGTAAGGCCTATACCATATAGGAATGTAATTGTAGTTATGGGCTCTGCAGTTATTTCCAGCGCTGTTCCAGAGATGAAGCCTAATAATATGCACCAGAGCATTACGCTATAGGTCACCGGTAGGGTTGGGCTCCGGAACCGGAGGAACCGACGGCACCTGATCCAACATTGAGGAACCGGAATCGGTTCCATCACTTTTTGGAACCGTTTCCGGAGCCGGTTTATCACACTGTCAGAGCTGGTATGTGGACTTCACATCTGCTGTATTACAATACTAGTGGTTCTCAAACCTTTTTAATTTCAAGGACCACCATAACTCTGAATCGACTCTAAAGGGTCCATTTGGTTCCATTTCTACTCTCTCAGAGTTATAGACTTCTTTGGGTCCATTCGGAACCCCCTATACAGTAGGAATCGTTAAAGGGAATCAGACCGTTAAGAGGAAATCGTTAAAATCCCGAAGGACCCCAACCCTAGTCACCGGAGTAACCCTTTGCATATATTGGGAGAACTACTCTGTAACGGTGACTTGGAAATCTGATTTTATTCAAGATTTAAAACAGGGGTCTTCAACGTTTTCAGGCCAAGGACCCCCTAGCTGAGAGAGAGATGAAGCAGGGACCCCCTCTATATTGTATAAAAGTGTGTTTCAGATTAAACCTTTTTTGTTTACTTGGTCTGCTCTTTTTTCCCTCTGCACCTATACCTCTTTGCCAAAAATAGCCGATCTACAAGCTCACAACGCCTCGCAGCGCGAGGCGTTGTGAGCTTGTAGATCTGCTATTTTTGGCTAAAGTTCTCCTCAGAAAAGGGATGCTAGGGTTCAAGTGGTAAAAGTAAAAAAAAAATCATATCACGCAAAGATTTGGCGGACCCCCTGTAGTAACATTGAGGACCCCCTAGGGGTCCCGGACCCCCCCGAAGACCCCTGATTTAAAACAAAGAATCTGCTTTATTTGTCAAAACAGTCGAGTCAGGTAATGACACGGAACCCGCGACACAAGCTTGTTTCGAACACAAGATGTTGTTGTTGGGTCTATGCATGTGTGGGTCGGGTACTGAGGTGCCCACATAGTACCACCCGGTGCCCCCTGGGATAAAAAAAATGCTTCATGAGCCAATCAAGAAGTGGCAAGTGCCCAACCAGTCAAGGAAACATTTGTATGCGAGGGCCCCTTTTACTTCTCATGCATTCCAATCAGGCCTTCCAATTAATTTACACACAAACCTTGGGCTTTTTTTGGGGGCCTGGTGGTCCAGAGCCCCAGGGCATTGGCCCAATACTGTTTGGTTGGTAATCCAGGCATAGTAGTATACTTGCACTAAGTGACTGAGCCGCCAGGATGCCAAAGCTGTTGGTTATAATCCTTAGACTGTCTGTAAAAGTAATATAGAGTAGTCATGTTTCCTCCATAAATACCAGAATGTACAGTATGTGGGGTTATGAGGTGTTTTGAAAAAATACAA
The DNA here is from genome assembly GCF_963454915.1 of Gymnoscopelus microlampas. Lineage (NCBI taxonomy): Eukaryota > Metazoa > Chordata > Actinopteri > Myctophiformes > Myctophidae > Gymnoscopelus > Gymnoscopelus microlampas. The sequence continues at coordinate 13,524,926 of NC_139949.1, forward strand.
AATAACTGATGTTATTTTCTCAAAACTTTAAAAGAAGGGACTGCATACGATTTCATGTTGAAAGGCTCAAAATGTCTAATAACCGTTTGCTCTCTTTTACAACTGGTTTATATCATTTTGAAATGAACATTTAATGATGCAGTGACATTGGTTTATGGCTATTGGGAGTTTTGGGAGTGCATCAATGGTAGTGCACATTGGTTTAGCTGCATAGTGTTAATGTTAATTTGAACATAATTGCAGGTTTTGTCATTGTCATGTGGTCATTTGGCATCTGTAATAACACTGTAAAGCAGGGATGACAGGGAGGGTCAGTGGTTAGATTCACCCTCTCGAAAGGTCACAAGTTCAGCTGTTTTCTGTCGAACTGTCATTGAGCAATCAACTCACCCCTTTATTTATGAAGGTAATCAAGGAGGCGGTGTGCCTCCTTGGTATGAACTATGGTATGAACGATGAAGAGACCCTATCACATTTTATATTAGTTGTCCATAAGCAGCTGCATAGAGATGACCCATTTGGGCTGCAATCCGCAGGTGACAGGTCTATTAAGGACAGACACAAGAACAATAAGCTGTCATTTTGGGACTGAACAAAATTACAAGCATTATAAAAAAGCATATCAGCTACTGTCTGCAGCATGACCCTGAACTCCTTTGAACTGGGCGTTATGGCAGGCCAGGTCTCCAGGCAGATGCATGCTGGGTCACAAAAGTCCCTGTTTTTCATGCTGGGGGGCGAGACAAACAACAACAACAAACAAACAAAAACCTACTGTTTTTAGGCTATTTAAAGCCAGAAAGTTAATGCTGCTCTTTTGACAAGAATGAGTGGTTCCAATCTGAGCTCTTTCATTCTGAGTCAAAATGTTACAGTCCCTTCATAAATCAAATGTATATGGTCATTATTGTTATGGTGAGCTACTAGTGCATCTGTGTAACATGCCCCCAAATACATAAGTAAATAAACAAACAAACAAACATTACATTACATTACAGTCATTTAGCAGACGCTTTTATCCAAAGCGACTTACAATAAGTGACAAACAAACAAGTACATAAATAAACAAACAATGTAATGCACAGCCTTCTTTAAAGATCACGATATTAACACACACGCAGGCAAGGATTAAAGACCCCCATTTAACGAGGGTTAAACAGAGGTCGCATTTTACCGTCTCATTGCAGTGATCCACGCTGATCCTTTTAAAAAAAAAGCAGATCTACAAGCCAACAACGCGTTGCATCGCGAAGCGTTGTGAAATTGTAGATCTGCTAAAAAAAAAAAAATCTTGAAAAAAATAAGGTAATTTTGGAACATTTTTTAAACATTTTAACAACAAAAATGTTGTATGTGGGTGGGGGCTCTGTCACAAAATATTTTCCAGATGGGGGGTCTGCGGACAAATTAATATTAATCTGGAGGTAACCTTCCACACTTCCCATCTGGCCAGCCACACACACACACACACACACACACACAGTCAACACAGCAGCTTGCCTGCTCATAGCTAAGCTGCTGTAGCTTCTTGCTGAGGCGGTATGGTACTATGGATCTGTGAGCGGATAGATTTACGTTTGTTTGGGGGACACATTTTTCCTTTAACAACTTGTGCAATGTTATAACCGCGTTTCCTCGCACGAACACAAGTTGCCCCCAGTAACCAGGTAAGCTACTGCACATGCCATATAAGTTATATTAACGCGATCAGCGTTATACCTACTGAACATCGCCCCCCCGGAGAGACAGAGCTGTGTTCAGTAGGTCAGGATTAGCTAACGTTAGCTAAGCTAGGCTAGGCACATTGGTGGCTAAATGCTACCTAGGCTACTTCTTCTGAAGCAGTCTCACTTCTGTCGACTCGACACCGATCGTTGACTTGCAGGCAGCTCCGATCTCTCGTCGTTGTGATCGCACGTTATTAGGTGTCACTTAATGATGTTTACACACCTTCATCCTGTTATAACAAGCGACTGCCATGTTTTCTACTTGTATTTATATTCTGGCTAAGAAACTGACATTAACTCCAGCCCCAGAGCAGAGAGAGAGAGAGAGAGGTAAATGTTGACTGCAATGCACATGGTAATACGCGATGCGTACTCAAAACATGGCTCAAAGAATCTCGATTGTGAGATAAAAGTAGATCTCAAGTATTTTGTATGTAGCGACATTCCAATGAGGCTGTAGGCCTACTTTCATACAGTGCACTACATCCAAAGACAGTGCATTACTGACAACTGCTGGATTTTGCCCAGAACACATTTATAATGATATTGTCAGTATGTGTAGAACTGAACATAAAGGAAGTGGTTATGGTTATGGTTGAAAACTTGAAACATAGGACATTAAAAACTTTGGTCTAAAACCCTGAATCCCTCCCAGATAGTAGGCTATATTGTATATGAATGTGTTACTGTATGTCCCTCATATCCATAATATATTCTGTCAGCATGATCAGCATCTTTGACAACTCTGCTCTTATAACATGTATTCTTTCTCTTGATAATATTCTATGACATTTTGTCAACTTGTTTTCCTGGCTTCAGTTCTCTTGTGGGGTAAAGCCCGTTTCTGTTCACCCAGGGTCCCCTTGAACTAACTATACTGTAGTGTATTATATATCTGATCCAATGTGTATTGCTATCAAAGCACAAATATTATAGGCCTAAACATACCCTTTGCTTGTCTGATATTTTGATATTATTGTGTATTATAGCAGGTTAACTACCGTAGGCTAGTTCGATTGATTTACCCTAGCCTCCTTGCACCCTCCTCCCAAAGACAATAATTCTGCCACGTGATCGCTCATTTGTATATGAGCAAATAGTGCACATGCTCATCTCTTTGTCTTGACATTTTAGTAGATGTTATTCAACACCATTTCAGATGGCAGCCCATGTAAGATGGTGCGTATTCAGTTTCTGTGGTTGGTTATGTGGCGCTGGTTTGCCGAGGGGTTTGTGGTTCAAAGCCCAGCTTGTGGTGAACACAAACTTCCTGTGTCCCATTTAGAGGATGAGATATTGACCAAAAAGATTTGGGGACGTATATGCAATAAGAATGTAGAGTCATAGGCCTGTCACAAATATTACATAATCGCTTGGCTTGATCACAGTTATATGAGACAATCGCTACCATTTTTTGCATAATCGTCAGAATCTTTTCCATTCGTCTGTATAAATTCACCTGTCGAAAAAATGTTCATACATTTTAAATAATTTAACCCATTGAGACCTGGAACGCATCTGTGTCACTTTAGATTTCCTCGGCTGTTAAAAAATAGCAGATATACAAGCTCATAGCACGGCACCGAGTGCCGCGCTATGAGCTTGTAGATCTGCTATTTTTGAAAAATCTTGAAAAAATATTTGTTAGATTTCATGTCTTAATGGGTTTTAAAAAAATAGTATAGCACTATTAAATATGGCCTGTTCAGGCAGTCACTTTAGCTGACCATTCAGCAACCATGTCTTTTTCTACGTGTAAAGGCCCAGGAGCGTGGTCAGGCCAGTGGCAGTCAGTGTCCTTTTGTAGTTTTCGAATTATTGTGATAGCCCGTATGAAAGCTGCAGGAGACAGTGTGTAATAGACTAGGGAACATTTCAATCCCACGTCAGCAGGAGAGTACATGTGGTTCCTTAGGCATAGGCGACTGCTGTAATCATTGCACCATCAACGTGCGCAAACCTCTGCCTACTTTGACCTCTAGAAATGTCACAATCAGAATTCAAGCCCTGCCCATTTTGACCCAGAAATGTCACAAAGGAGAATTCCACCCCTGCCTGTTTTGACATCTAGAAATGTCAGACAGAGAACTCCTATAAAACTACTCTAGACCAGGGGTCTTCAATGTTTTTCAGGCCAAGGACCCCTTAGCTGAGAGAGAGAGATGAAGTAGGGACCCCCCACTACATATATACTACGTATACAATTGTGTTGCAGATTAAACCTTTAGATTTCATAGATAGCTTCATTGACTATCATCAGTGTTGTTTAAATTTAGGCTTTTTGTTTATTTCAGACCTTTAACCACTTAAACCCTAAATACGCAGTAAACTTGACCTTTTGCTCTGTACTTGGTTTGTGCCTTTTTCCATGTACACACACTACGCAACAAAACCTCTTTGCTGAAAATAGACAGCTATTTTCGGCTTATGTTCCTCAGAATAGGAACACTAGAAAATGTGTGTGATATTCTTCTTATTACACAACGATTTGGCGGCCCCCCCCTGTAGTAACTCTTGAGGACCCCCTAGGGTTCACGGACCCCCTGTTGAAGACCTCTGCTCTAGACCACAATGTTTCCGCAGTGTTATTGGTGGTGGTTGTTACATTAGGTAGCTGTATGTTCATTAAACATTAAACCCAAATAGTTTTCAACTTGTTTTGAGCCGGAACTTCAATTTTGCCATGGTTAATATGACATGCATGCAACCCTTGTAAGCAATAAGCATGCCATTTGTTCATCACGCTGTTAAACAAAAGAATTGACTAAACGTAAAAGTGAACAATTTGGGGGCGATAGGCCAATTTGTTTCTCCAACACAACACTTAACATTTTGTTGTTGCTTGAAGTGCAACGTTATGCTCTGCTGGATTTTCAGGGTGAAAATAGCGAAAGGAATGCTCATTTTGGTCAACAACTCGGTATACGTGACCTTTTTGTTTGGCTTGTTAAAAGTAATTATGCCCAACTCATTTGTAACTTCTGATATCGTGAGTAACTGTGATAAAACTTAACGTCTAGCTGGCCTGAGATCAGTCATTATCCCCAGGTCTACTCTGCCTCCACTCCACGTGTCTTGTATTTCTTCTCAGCTATCTTAACTAATGTAATAGCTGTGTACTGTACTCCCCACCCACTTTATTAAAAAGGTTTTTTATTACCACAGTCTTATCTTCTTCAATGTAATGCCTAATTTATGCTCCGTTGCACGGCGGTGGCGAGTGATGCTGGCGTGCGTAGTACTAAGTATGAATTGGGCTCAATGGCTAGCAGATTTTCTGAGTACACTGAGTACAATGGACTACAATGGAAAGAAACACGCTCCCTGGGGCTCTTTGTGTTATCCTTTTAGCAGAGCTTTTTGACTGTACTGCCGTACTGTTAACAAACATGAAAGTATTCAAAGAGTCAAGCAAGGAAAAGGCAGGACATTTTAGCAGATTCTATCCTTATAATTGAACACACACCTTTTTATAGGGGTGAAACATCTATCTCTGTTGTATTGGTATTGGCACTGATCTGAAATGGCCTGATTCGGTAGAGCACATTGTTTCAACATCACAGCAAAGGAAGCTGTGAAGCTGATAGCCTACTTTTTATTGACATGCAGTTTCAAAACGTGATATTATTCTGAATCAGCTGTTTTAAAGGCCCTTAATAGGCTATGTTTGACCATTTGACAAAGAGGCGTTCTTTGCTCTATTTTGCCAGGTTTCATTATTATCATTAATGTGTTCAACTAAGGAATGTGTTGCACAAATATGAATGCACAATTTGATCAAACAAATATCTCTTAACCACAATCAATCTGCCGTCCCTTTGGCCATGTCATTAGTGTCAAAAATAGTCTGTACATTAGTACAGAAAATAATACAGTAGATTTAACCCATTGAGACCTGGAACGCATCTGTGTAATTTTTTGAATTGAGCTAAAAAAGCATTATTTTACACTTTGGCTATTCAAAAATAGCAGATATACAAGCTCATAGCGCGCGCTACGAGCTTGTAGATATGCTATTTTTGAAAAATCGTGAAAATGTGTGAAAATATTTGAATACATATTGTTTTAAAGTTAACATTTTTAACTATTCTTTGCTTCTGGGGGTTCCCTGGAACAAAACATTTTGAGATGGGGGTCGGCGGGCCAAATACATGTCATTTTGGGGGTCCTTGACATGAAAGTTTGAGCACCACTGATATAGAAACAAAGTTTTTTTTCAGAATACCGATTTAGAAGACATTTGTAGAATCGGCTTCAGGTCTTAATGGGTTTAAAAACTCAATGCTTGTAGATCAGGTATTTTCACTGTACCGTGTACAAATATACGCTTCCTGTAATTGTCTCATAATAGTCACGAGACGTATCATCTAATAACCTCTATCATCTTGTCCCCGTCCCGTCCCGTCCCGTCCACAGACATCATGTCTTCCAGGGTGCCACGGACGGATCTCTACATAAAGGCGGAGCCCAGCAGTCCCGAGGGAGGCGTGGGCGGGCGCGCCAGCCCCGGCGGGGCGTCCTCGGACTCGTCGCAGAGCGGCGGCGGCGGCGGGGGGTCGCGGGGCGACGGCGGCCGGCGCTACTCGCCGCCCCTCTACACGCCGGCCCTCCACTGCCACTTCAAGGAGGAGGCGGGCGACGCGGCGGAGGAGGGCTCCACGGGGAGCGGCGGCGGAGGAGGGCGGTGCAAGTACACCCTGACCACGCTGCCCAAGAGGCTGTGTCTGGTGTGCGGCGACGTGGCGTCGGGGTACCACTACGGCGTGGCGTCGTGCGAGGCCTGCAAAGCGTTCTTCAAGAGAACCATCCAAGGTATGTATGTGCCGTTTAACGCTTTAACTGCCAGAGTTAAAGGTAGGGTAAGTGATTTTCTTTGGTTAAAATAAGTGTTAAATAGCTCTATATTCTGATATTACTCATTGCTATAGAGTGTTTGTTCAGTAAAAGGAGTCTCCTTGTCTCTCCAGCTCTTTATAAAACAGAAAATGCATTTTTGTTTCAGTTTCATTTCCAATTTTATCCAATCAGGATAGAGAACTCAATCAGGATATAGATTAAACAAGTGAAATTGGAAGTGATGACACTAAGAAATGAGCAGGCAAAATTTGCCTATAAAAATGAAGCTTAAAAATGGGTACTTTCTCCTGATTGGCTGAGATTTTGACACCTACCGGAAAATGTATTTTCTGTTTAATAAAGAGCTGGAGAGACGGGGAGACTCCTGTTACTGAACAAACACTCTATAGCAATGATCACTATCAGAATATAGTGCTTTAAACCTTTTAACAAAATACTTTTTGTTTTAACCAAAAAATATCACTTACCCTACCTTTAAGTACATTCTGATGCCAACACTTTTGTACTTTTACTGAAGTACATTTTTAATTCTGGATTTTGCGATGAGTTAAAACGTCGTCTGTAGCTGCCCTTGCCAGCGATTTTGAGCGTTTTTTTACTAAGCTTTGAAAAATCAAAGAATATCGATCTATGATAGGCGATCATCGGGGGTGCCTCGAGATAATCCATTCCATAGTTATGGGCAGTCGAATGTGGCTTGTTTTTGCCAAAAACAACAGAAAGCAGATTTTTTTTTGCTTCATTTTGTTGTGATCACGTGATTTCTGGGTGTACCCTTCATCATCATCAACATAGTCATTCACAGCTGTGGAAGAGCTCTATCGTAAAGCCACTGAAAACACACACGGCGAGAATCTCGTCATTGGCAGTCAATGAGTTAAGTTTGAGAGTATGCGATGTAAGCCGTATGTTGGTACATTATTTATGTATGTGTGTGTCTACCTAGAGGCTTTAGTCATGTTGCTTCTGCAGAGCTGTACAGCGCTGTGCACAACATGTCTGCATGTGTCAACTCATCTGATATCAAAGTTTAATAACTTGCTTTAAATGTTCTATATCAAGTCTATTTCAACCATAACCGTTAATCCTAACACCAGGTAAAGCTTTCCTTTGAGTACAATTATTAGGGGTGTGCCGACTAATCGTATCGTATCGTTCATGAAACGATGGGCTCACGACATCGATACAATACGATATATGGCACTTTTTTATTATGAAAATATATGGGGGTTGAAAAAAAGCTTATGAAAATATATGGGAGGAAAAATACTTCTGTTTTTGCATTATTATTATTGCAAAAACAAATATTTAAACATTTTTTTTTTTCTAAAACGATACATATGGTCACGAAAACGTATCGCGATATATCGCAGGACAATATATCGGCACACCCCTAACAATTCTCAATTGAGAAGGGATTTACACACATTCAGATACAATCACACTTATAACACCTGGAACAAAGTATCTAAGTGTGGCTGGCTACACACATATTTGGATCATGATACTCTTGCTTGCAACACGTGTGTATAAACACATGAAACGTGTGAAAACGAGCAACAATTTGGCTTTGGTGGAAAAGCAGCTGGTGTTAATCTTTCCACCACGGATATATTGTCCATTTAATGGATCAGAAATAGGTTTAGTCATGGAGTAGAAATAGTTGGCAGGTGGTTCAGTGAGTAAGGACCTGGGATGGAGTTCTCTTGACTCCCTTTGCTGGAGTGCTCTTTGACTAAACATTAAATCCTAAGCTCCAAAAGGGCATTGTTGTGTAGCTGGCCAACCCTGTGCTTGTGGAACCCCTCCACATTGAGGGAGGCCACTATCCAGAAGGAAAAAAAGGGGAAAAGAAAATATTTTCTATTCAGGAATCAATGGCTTACTGCCATACAAAAAGGTGTTAAGATTCATATGGATTATGATCCGTCATTCTCATTCCTCCATAGTCTTACATTGGCTCTGAAATGATATTTCACATATTTTAGGAGAGAGTACTCCATGCCGCTAAGACATTAATTCACTGGCTGTTTTGCTTTCCAACCAAAAGGCAACATCGAATACAACTGTCCAGCTTCCAACGAGTGTGAGATCACCAAACGACGCAGAAAGGCTTGCCAGGCATGCCGTTTCACTAAGTGCCTCAAAGTAGGCATGCTGAAAGAGGGTGAGTGGCTTTAGTTTGGGCCAGTTTAAATTGCATTTAACCACATGAACCCTAGTATCCCCTATTCTGGGCATGTCACAGTTAGATGTCACAACATTCGGGATAAATGGATGAACATCCGGTGACAATAGCAGATATACGAGCTGTAGCTTGTAGATCGGCTATTTTCGCCAGTTGATGTACAACGAAGTTATACAACGAAGTTATACAGGGTTTAAGTGGCTAACTAGTGGTCAAATGGGGCCACTGCAGGATTGATCACAGTCCACTAACCCTGCACTTGCCTGTGTACCACATGACCAATGCGAGTTGAGAGATGTTTTTTTAACCATTTTGTAACCTAAAAAGGATCAAATTAAGAAGAGGGAGTGTTGCAACTTGCACTAAGTGGCTATACCATTACAGTAGGCTTTGCATTATCCCATTAAGACCTGGAACGCATCTGTGTCACTTAAAATTTCTTTGGCTATTCAAAAATAGCAGATATACAAGCTCATAGCGCGGCACCGAGTGCCGCGCTATGAACTTGTAGATCTGCTGTTTTTGAAAAATCTTGAAAAAAAAAAAAAAGGGATTTTTTTTTTCAAAAAACTGTTAGGATTTAGAAACATTTTTAAGGATCGCGTCAGGTCTTAAAGGGTTATTGGGGTTTCACTAACACATAACCAGTTGTTTCATTTAGACAAGTGCCCTTACAAATGAACTATTCAGATTTCCTAAGTTACTCTGGGTTCGGGTAGAATGTTGTGTTGCTTAGAGTATTTAGGTATCAGCCTTTTAAAATGATATTTGACCCATTCACCCCGCATTGTCTCGCCATCAAACTCATCTTTCTTTCAATGTGGTAGGAGTTCGTCTCGACCGGGTCAGAGGAGGCAGGCAAAAGTACAAAAGACGCCCGGAAGTGGAGAACGCAACGTACCAGATTGCGCCTATACCACTGAGAAAGGAAGGGGAAAAAGGTACTGTTTCGGGATTTGATAGGTTTTGGCCTTTTAACCCATTCTTTTCCGGGAAAGCATCTGTGTCATTTTAACTATGTACATATAGCAACATATGTTTTTCAAAAGACTTGTTGGATTTACTACAGTGGTTCTCAAAAATAGCCGATCTACAAGCAAGCTTGTATATCAGCATTTTTTTAAAACATTTTTTTTTTAAATCTTGAAAGTCTCTTCTGGGGGGTCCATATCATTTTGGGGGTCCTTGGCACTAAAAAGTTTGAGAACTACTGATTTAGAAGGCATTTGCCTCAGGTCTTTATGACCCATTAAGCCCGGGAGAAGCATCTGTGTCATTTTTAGATTTGACCTAAAAAGCATTATTTTACACTTTGGCTATTCAAAAATAGCAGATCTACAAGCTCATAGCGCGGCACCGAGTGCCGCGCTATGAGCTTGTAGATCTGCTATTTTTGAGAAATGTTGAAAATGTGTAACTCAAATCTTTGCTTCTGGGGGGTCCCTGGAACAAAATATTTTGAGATTGGGGTCCGCGGACAAATACATGTACATTTAGGGGTCCTTGACATGAAAAAGATTGAGCACCACTGAAATTGTAATCTTTTTTTTTTTTTACAAATTTTACCACAGGTATTTTTTATTTCCTTGTGTCTTTTTGTGTTGCATAGGTTCCTCAAACATCATCGTGTCCCACCTCCTAGTAGCAGAGCCAGAGAAGTTGTTTGCCATGCCCGACCCCCTGCAGCCAGACACGGCCCAGCGTACTCTCACCACACTCTGTGACCTCGCCGACCGCGAGCTGGTTGTCATCATAGGCTGGGCCAAACACATTCCTGGTAAGAGACTGCAAGGGGATACGCACACTATGGTGTATGTATGCGTGTGTATACGTTTCTCATATATGTATATATATATATATATACATATATATATATATACACACACACACACACACACACACACACACACACACACACACACACACACACACACACAGTGGTGGGGAAAGTACTTAAATGTTTTACTTAAGTAAAAGTATCAATACTGCAATGTAAAAGTACTCTGTTACAAGTAAAAGTCAGGAATTCAAAATTTACTTGAGTAAAAGTACAAAAGTATTGTATATAAGTAACCCCAGCACTGCCAGACAAGCTAAGTAAATGAATGCACCACGTTTTCTGCTGGCAAATGTAATACTAGTGGTTATTTTAGAGTGGTTGTCCCAGTGACGGAAAATTGTTCCAGGTTCAGTCCCTTCCACAGGTCCCGCTGAAGTACCCTTGAGCAAGGCACTGAACTCAGGACTCCATATTCCCCATGATTAAAACTATCTAAATGTAAGGGGAGATATCCATAGAATGTAAGCTCCAGTGTTTGTAGATGCCGTAGTGTATCTGATATCTCTGGACAAGAAGGACCTGATTGTGTCATGTTTCACGTAGGCCATGACTTTATTATTCATTAGTTCATTTAAAATGTAATACATTTATCCATAGGTCATACATGAATGTAATAGGCAATTGTGCTTATAGAGTGTGGAATCGTGTACGCGATGGTAATCACTGCTTAAGAGCTTTCTGTGGGTGCAGTAGTTATCCGTTGTCTTTACGGCATGGCTCTGCAGGAGTCTAGCTGTCTACAAGAGGGTCTGTCTGTCTGTCTGTGTCCGGATTTAACCCATTAAGACCCAGAACGCATCGGTGTCACTTTTAGATTTCTTTAGGCTATTCAAAAATAGCAGATCTACAAGCTCATAGCGCGGCACCGAGTGCCGCGCTATGAGCTTGTAGATCTGCTATTTTTGAAAAATCTTGAACAATTTTTTTTTAGGATTTTGTTAGGATTTAGAAAACATTTTAAAGAATCGCCTCAGGTCTTAATGGGTTAATATTGCAACCCGCTGGACCAGTCTGCGACAAAATGTCTTGCACACGCTGCCAGTAGACTACACCATTTCCTTTCCCCACATGTTTTATACTTTTTTTGAAATATGACCTTACATTTTATGAGACAATGGGGCTCTGATCTGAGGGGCTGAAACCACAGATAGCCATAGACAAGGTTGACGTCACAGGCTGGGCCACATGAAGACCCATATCCTCACTGGAGCCACACTGTTCCCATGAGGACCCCCAACCCAAATCACATCCACACCATGGGATTAAAAAAAAAAATGGGTAGATAGACCGTTATTGATCCCATGGGGGGGAAAGTCAGTTGTCATAACAACTGAAAGCGGTAGGCATGAAACACAGAACAGATACAGGTAACAGAGATACATCCAGCGTTGCCAGATTCTGTGAGAGAAACAAGCAACCAGGTCTAGGAAAACCAGCCCTAAAAGAAGCGACTATGGGCCACATGTGCACTTTAACTTTAAGTTTAACATATACATCAGCTATTTGAAAATAGCAGATCTACAAGCTCACGACGCGTCGCGATGCGACGCGTCGTGAGCTTGTAGATCGGCTATTTTCAAAATAAAATCTTGCGGGGAAATTATAATAAGCAGATCTGGCAACCCTGGATACATCTAAGATTCAAGAATAAAAAGGATGAACGAAATAGTTGGATAAAAAGATGGGCCGATCTAGCATAACGTATGAACTATTAACCTATGAATGTAGCATCATGTACAATCTATCGCAAACCATCCATCTTCCATGAAAGGATATATACTGTCTGAATATGAACAAATATGTACTCTAAATCTACAATGAATGTAATGAGGAATATACAATGTACTTACAGTAGTTAGCCTAAGCAGGCATCTCATTCTGATACTAATGTACATGTACAGTTAGTCCATGAGCAAAAGTGCCTGAGTGAGTGAGTGAGTGAGCAAGAGTCATTAATTCAAGGACAGAACAGAATGCATGGGGGCTGATGCTGAAGGACGACGCATCCGTGGCTGAAGGTGCCTCTCAGGCCCACTAGCTCGTCATAGTGGGTGTGGGAGGGGTTCATCGTGCAGGATAGCCTCCACCACCGGTCCTCTTCATCCTCCCTCGAATCATCGTCCTTGAATTCGAGCATTGTGCTTGTTTTGAGATTTTTTTTACACACAAATGCATCACTGCGGCTGTTCTTGACTAGCGTTTGTTTCATTGTTTACAAAACATTGGGTAAGACTGTATATCAAGGTCGGGTCTATAATGCATTAAAAGCACATTTTGTAATGCGTTTTAATGCACCTATAAGGCTTCAATCGATCATTTAACCCATTAAGTCCTGGAACGCATCTGTGTCACTTCTTGATTTGAGCTAAAAAGCATTATTTTACACTTTGGCTAAAATCGTGAAAATATGTGCAAATCTTTGAATATATATTGTTTTAAAGCGAACATTTTAACTACAATCTTTGCTTCTGGGGGTCCCTGGAACAAAACATTTTGAGATGGGGGTCCGAGGCCAAATACATGTAAGTTTGGAGGTCCTTGACATGAAAATGTTTGAGAACCACTGATATAGAAACATATCAGAAAACTGTTGGGATTTAGAAGACATTTGTAGAATCGGCTTCAGGGTTAATAAAACAGTAATTTGATCATCTGTTATTACCTACTATAATAATAGGTGAAAATCTGCTTTAAAAAATGATAAAATAGGGCTCAAGTGGTTAATCGATTCCATGATACATGATTTAAAATGTAAATTAAAAACACACTTCTTGATTATTCGATCAATCGAAAAAAAAAAGAAAGATATATTGATTGAGAATAATCGCGAAGAAAACGGATCAACAGTTGCGGCGCTGAATTGAGGTTTGTGTCCGTTCTCTCTCTGCATGGTGTGTGCTTCCCCTGCAGGCTTCCTGTCGCTGTCCCTAGCAGACCAGATGTCCGTGCTGCAGTCCGTGTGGCTGGAGGTGCTCGTGCTCGGCGTGGCCTACCGCTCCCTGGGCTGCGAGGACGAGGTGGTGTTCGCCGAGGACTTTGTCCTTGACGAGGAGATGTCGCGCGTCGCCGGACTGACGGAGCTCAACGCGGCGATCAGTCAACTCGCCAGGCGTTTCCGCATCCTCAACGTGGACCGGGAGGAATTTGTCATGCTAAAAGCCATCGCACTCACAAACTCAGGTATTTGACCGCCAGGAATTTATGCAGCCCGTCATACCGTTATATGCTAATGTTTCTAGTGAGTGGGTGTGTGTGAGAGAGGGAGGTGTGTACTTGCACCTGCTACTTTGTCGCCGCTGTCGTCGGGCAGAAATCTTGTATCTCCCATCTTTTCATAAATGAATGCCCTATTGTATGTCGTATTACGTTGTCGCAGAAAAGTGGCCAAAACAGCCGATCTACAAGCTACAAGCTCTTTGTAACTTTTTGAACATATCTGAAAATCACATGCCCAAAATATGCATGCCAGGTTATATGAGGTTAGTCTTTCGGTGGGTTCTATAGATAATATTTAACCTATGAAAATGTAACAGGAGCATGTGGCCATACATTGGATTCATTGGAACATACAGTACATACATACAAGGTTTATGACCGACAGCGACAAGATATAGGTGCACTTTGAGGGCCATATATCACCACCCCATATTTACATTTTCTTCATTTAGTTGAATGCGTTAGCACTTGGCAGGGGAGAGGTTCAGTGTTCCTCTGACAGGATTGATTCATTTGCCTTTTGTGGGCTTTGAAATAGTGTCTTCCTACTTACAGAATGGCCTTCATACCAATCAGCATTGGTAGGAGACTGGCCTATATGGTATAACTAAATAGCATGGTTTAGCCTGGTGGTAAAAAACAGTTGTGCTTTTTTAAAGATTATTTCTGCAGTTTTTATTTTTTCTTTAACCCATTAAGACCTGGAACGCATTTTTTCAATTTGAGCTAAAAAGCATTATTTTACACTTTGGCTATTTTTGAAAAATCTAGAAAATTTGTGCAAATCTTTGAATATATATTATTCTAAAGCGAACATTTGTAACTCAAATCTTTGCTACTGGGCGGTCCCTGGAACAAAATATTTTGAGATGGTGGTCCGCAGCCAAATACATATCGTTTTGGGGGTCCTTGACATGAAAAAGTTTGAGCACCACTGATATAGAAACATAACGTTTTTTCAGCATACTGATTTAGAAGACATTTTGTAGAATCGGCCTCAGGTCTTAATGAGTTCATTCAGAGAGGGAGAATGACATATAACGCTGAATGGAACCAGATGTTGATGATTATGTGGTCAACGGTTAGCCGGTCAGCCGCCCCCATAGTAATAATGATGGTCTAGCATTTGCACTGCGAAACTGTAAAGTAAAATGTTCACTTTCAATTATAATTAGGGGTTTATGACATGGAAACCACAGTGGAGGGGAGCATTTATTGTCAGATCAACACATTAGTGGTATTCATGCATGCAGCACTGTCGTACAGACCGTATTGACATTACGTTCCATAGAGGTTCAGTACTGCTTACTGTAAACAGTGTGTCAGATCATCCACAATAGTCTGCTTGCGTCTCAGAACTTAAGCTCTGTTTGTTTTGGAAATATAAAGGCTCCTGTTACCCTGTACCGCTGGTTTCCATTCTTACATAGTGAATAGCCAGAGGCTTAAGCACCCATTCAGAATCACACACAGTCGCTGAGTCAAATATACCAGGAAGCTGCAAACCCTGTTCTTGGTGACAGGGTTTGCATTAGAGATGTATCGATGTCATTTTTTTCCTTCCCCAATACCGATGGCCGCAACTTGCGCGCCGGTCGATACCGAGTACCGATCCGATACCGATGCTTAATCCATTAAGACCGGGAACGCATCCGCGTCACTTTAGATGTCTTTGGCTATTCAAAAATAGCAGATATACAAGCTCATAGCGCGGCACTATGAGCTTGTATATCTGCTATTTTAGAAAAATCGTGAACATCTGTGCACATCTTTGAATATATATATATATTTTAAAGCGAACATTTGTAACTCAAATCTTTGCTTCTGGGCGGTCCCTGGAACAAAATAATTTGAGATGAGGGTCCGCGGCCAAATACATATCATTTTGGGGGTCCTTGAGATGAAAAAGTTTGAGCGCCACTGATATAGAAACATACGTTTTTTTGTTAGTTCCAATTCCATCAATAATTGTTAAAGTGCAACCACAATTTAGTAAAATAATCATGTAAGTAGCACAGCAAGATTATAAAACTACGTACAACATTGTTTACTGTAAATGAAACGTCATGTGATTAAATCACATGGTATCGGATTGGCCTGGACTGGCATACTCGCCGATACCAGCATTTTAGGCAGTATCGACAGCTTGTCCGATAACGGGTATTGATTTGGTAACAACAACTCTAGTTTGCACCCACACACTTGTACCTGCCTGGGCACTGACAAGTTGATCTCTCCATCGCTGTCCTCAGACTCCGTTTACATCGAGGACATGGAGGCGGTGCAGAAGCTCCGGGACCTCCTCCACCAGGCCCTGCTGGAGCTGGAGTGCCAGCGGCACCCCGAGGACCCCCAGCGGGCGGGGCGCCTCCTCCTCACCCTGCCCCTCCTCCGACAGACCGCCGGCCGCGCCCTCAGCACCTTCTACGGCATCAAGACCCGCGGTGGCGTACCCATGCACAAACTGTTCCTCGAGATGCTGGAGGCCATGATGGACTCCCCCTGAGAGGAGGAGGAGGAGGGGCCGTGGGGGGAGGAGGAAGGAGGAGGAGGAGGAGGCAGGGAAGAAACGGGGGGAGTGAAGACGAGGGACCGCAGGGAAATGACTTAACGAATGATGTTTGTCGACGAGAATGATTTGAGTGGTTACGTGTGAATGGGGAAAAGATTTTATTAAGCAAGACTGTTAACAATTAAGGAATGAGGAGGATCGTCTCTTTTCTATTCATGCCTACACGCTGAGCAGGATGCGTAGATGAAATTATGAGAGAAGAAAAAAAAAAACTCATGTGTTCTCATCGGTTGTTGCTTTTTTAACCCGTTATGACCGGGAACGTAGCATCAGTGTGTCATTTTTAGATTTCTTTGGCTATTCAAAAATAGCAGATATACAAGCTCATACCTTGGAATCTTGGAATATATATTTTTTAAAGCGAACATTTCAAATATTTAGTTCCAGGGACCCCCAGAAGCAAAGATTTGAGTTACTAATGTCTGCTAAAAAAAATCTAATATTTGCACACATTTTCATTATTTTTTCAATCATAGCAGATATATGAGCTTGTATATCTGCTATTTTTGAATAGCCCAAAGAAATCTAAAAATGACACGCAGATGCTGCGTTCCTGGTCTTAAAGGGTCTTAAGTCATAACTGTCAAGTATTCTTTGACATGCCGCTGAGATCCAGATCAACCCAGTCCAAATGTGGGAACGCAAAAAAAAACTACAACAAGAAGTGAATAGATTCAAAAGTGAATCCTCCATGGTGCGTTTCACCTCACAGCGTTGACCCGCCGTGAAATAACCACTGAAGAAACTTCATTACTAAAGGTACTCAAGAACAGACTGTAAACTGTGTGGCTTTTGAACTTTGTGCAAATAAATGCAATATCTTGCTCACAAAAGCCATATTGAAATACCAGGAAAATGGCCGTTGACTGAGGGTCCAGTATGGGGGTCAGGGCGACATTGAGCTGAGTAGTGCTTGTATTTACAATAGCTTAGTCTGCCTCCATGGGCAAATTCATAGGAATTACTTGCAATATGTTAAAGCAATACAATGATTTGATTGTTATTCTACACTTTGAAGGTCTCATATTATGAAAAACTCACTTTTTTCCAGTGCTTGTACACATTTGTCTCTCTGATGTGCCTATTAACCACACAAACCCTTGCGTCCCTAGTCTGGGGCAAAAAAAATAGCAGATATACAGGCTCCCTGTTGTGAACTTGTAGATGGGCTATTTTTTGGTGAAGACATTTGGTGTAGACTACACTCTAGAGGGAATTACTAGCATACAGCCCTGGGGGGGACCCTGGTCATCTACTTTTAAGTATTTATTGTAGTGTTTAAAAGTGATTAAAGCTATAATCCTATTTGAATGAATACCAATTGACCTTGGTACCAACCAAACCAACCAAGTTCGGACTCCAAATGGTTAGTAAAGCTGTTCTGAAGCATGGCGCCGCCGTGTCTTTACTGTAGCTCGGACCTCGTTGCAAATACCGCCCTATAAATGCCATCGGTTAGAGTGAAATGGAAATAAAACAGTGGATTATAGCTTTAACACACAAACTGTGAAATAAGAAAAGCCAGTCCGTTCCTTGTGGGTTGCTTAGGTCAGAACATGTGATTAAACAAGCTATTGAGATTTGCCTCCCGCTCCTATGTCCAATGGGGGGACTCATTCTGAGTATCTCCACATCCCAGATGAGAACTGTGTAAAGACAACCAGCTCCATTTGCATTTGAAGACACAGAAACAGCCTGTTCAGAAAAGGACTGAAACAGGGGGGGTTATAGAGGAATGCTACAAAGCATAATCCAAGTGGTGTTTTCAAACAAGATCCAAGACACGTTTTGGGGACCTCAGACCTATATAAACGTGTTAAAAAGGATAATAATATGTGACCTTTAAAATGTGGGTAAAAGGGCGAGAGGAGTTTTGTGTGTTTCTATACAGTAGAAGGCATGGAGAGGGCTTTATCAAAAGCTGTACAAATGGCATAGTCAAAGTCAAAGACCTGCAAATATGAAGATTGTCTACTCAGAAAAAAAAAAAGTCTACTTGGGAATAATTAGATTCCATATTGTATGTAAAATCCTATAGGTACATAAGAAAACAGACTTCTATACAAGCATACATGTGTGTCTGTCCAATCAAAAGCCACGGGAGTGCACCAAGATCAGGGAAACGGACAGCTCTTTGACAAGCCAGTCTAGGTACAACAGTGATTAAAATAAGAGGAATGCAAATGCCTGATTTCTTATTGTTTTTATACATTGTCCTCGTTCACTAGATCCTCTAACCAACTTCTCTGTACTTTATGACAATGTGCTTTTCAAAAATAATGGTGTTAATGGTGACTTAGTTCATTTATGCTATACGATTTTTGTGTCACTTATTTTTTCAGTTTTAGTTGAGGAACCTTAAGGATCTTAATTGTTAACATGAGAAATGTGAAACCTACCATGTGATGGAACTGCAAGATATCCGTGCTCATAATGGGGTTTGGGCAACTAGAAATGCAAAAAAAATCCTCTCCCGTCTGGAGACGATCCTTTTAGTCATTGTTGTAGTTTGCATTGGTTTGTTTACAAGTGTTTGTGAAAGGTGTTCAAATGTTATGATGTGACTAGCAATTGATTGATTAGAAGCAGCACTCTTAAAAGAAAACATTTGAACATTGAACATTTTGCAAGTTGAATTGGCAGAAATACCCATCAATGTTGTGACCATGTGAAATTACAGTATGGAAACATTTAATCAGAAAAGGGGTATATTTATAACGAAGACAATAACGCCAGCAGGTGGGACATAAAGTCCCACATTTAAATATGTAGCTTAAGATAAGTTCATTTCTCTTTAAAAAAGCTTTTTTTCCACATATTTTCCCATGTTCGATTTTGTCTTCGTTTGGGACACTCAGACTGTAGGCTTGAAAATGAAACGGTCCATTGGCAATCTTAACATTTGTTTAAAAACAATTTGTGTATTTAAAAAAAATACTGTCCTCTTATAGAGCCATTTACTGTATGTGGCTTTATACATAGTTCCTGTGACAAGATAACACTACAGAGGGATTGTTTCAAGAAGCAATTTTGTATTGGCCAGGTAGCCTAGCTATTAAACAAAGAAAATGTATATGTATTTTTTTGTTGTTGATAATTTGTCACATTAAACCTGGATGTTGGTTCTTCATAGTTTAAGCTGCACCAACATCTCTCGTTATGAATACCTGAGAGGTTATTTTAGAATGGCCATTTTAATTGTTGCTATGGAATACTACCACTTAAAGGTGGCACTGACCGAAGTGTAAGCCAACATTTCATTTGAAATCAAATATATAGCGCACACCCCGCAAGCATTGGAGGCCTTGTAGGCCAATTCATTGCATCAGAAGTTGAACCATCAGCTTATCAGCTTGTTAGCTAAGCTCATTGACTGAGTTTCGCTAATATACTATAGAGTCGATAGTATATTAACAATCTTCAAGTAGTCAGTTGGCTGGCTAATGAACAGTACTTGATAGCTACAGTAGCTAGCTAGCTAACACTCTGAAAAAGTGATGACATTTTCAAAGCCTTCAGTTAATGCTAACTTTGATTCACCTTTGTTCTTGACATGTTCTGTCTTGCTTTCTCTGATAATGTTCCTTTCCTCCTGAAATTGTAAAGCAACACGCTCATAGGGTTCGGACTATAATCTTCCTATTTTGTGAATTATATATATTTATATATTTTCGTTGTATTCTGATTTGTTTACTGTATTTCTCCATTAACATTTAGAATTCTGAAAGAAAGGTTCATGAATATAAATATCTGGGTCCAGTTGAAGAGTTGTTGATGTTTGTTTCCACATGACCTTCAGTGACTTCACAAATATTAATTTTTCATAAACCACTTTGTCATAGGTACGGTGGGGGTGGGGGTGAATCAATTTGCAGTGTCACTCTTTTAAATAATACTCATTTGTAGTGTCTATTAGATATGTGCGCATTAAATATAAATGAGCAATACAGTTAATTACCAAAACTCTCCCACATTTCCTTGTATAGACACGGTGTAAATTTAACATTGCCAGTTACAATGAAGAATAGCTGTACTAAATGTTATATTATTTAGTTAAAGTTAAAAATCAATGTTTGTATTTTGAAAGACTATTTAAATGATTAAATTCTATTTTTTACTCAATTTATTGTTGTTTGTTGACACTTGCTTTATTTTTTGTGTGTGACGATGGCTGTGAATGTCTGTATAGGCTACTTTTGTTTTCATTTAGAAAAACAGTTTGTCGATGTCCATGTCTAAACATGTCCATATTAAAAAAATCACTGTGAAGAAAGGTGAAACCCCATACTTCCTGAACCATCAGGCAGTGTGTTATTGTAGGTGCTTTGTGTTTAATAAAAGGACACACCAACACCACAAATTATTGGTCTGATTATGTCTTCTTAGAGGTGGGACAGGGGCTCCAGTGGGCAACTAAGTATTGGCTTACTTTAAATCTTTAACGTTAGAACAAAAAAGCCAATAGTCGCACTGATTTCTATTTTGCATTCACATACACACAGTGCTGCTTTGTGGGAAACTAAACATATTATGATAGGTAGGTTGAGAAATATAAAACATTGATACATTGATTTGTCAGTGGGAGTGAGTGATGAATTGAGTAATAATACACTTTGGCAGGTGATGGTATGGGCTTTTACTGGCCAGAATACGCCAGTGTAGTGTAAAGGCCCACTTACGTACTCCCATTCAGAACGGATGCGTAAGTGAGACGATGGCTGTGAATGTCTGTATAGGCTACTTTTGTTTTCATTTAGAAAAACAGTTTGTCGATGTCCATGTCTAAACATGTCCATATTAAAAAAATCACTGTGAAGAAAGGTGAAACCCCATACTTCCTGAACCATCAGGCAGTGTGTTATTGTAGGTGCTTTGTGTTTAATAAAAGGACACACCAACACCACAAATTATTGGTCTGATTATGTCTTCTTAGAGGTGGGACAGGGGCTCCAGTGGGCAACTAAGTATTGGCTTACTTTAAATCTTTAACGTTAGAACAAAAAAGCCAATAGTCGCACTGATTTCTATTTTGCATTCACATACACACAGTGCTGCTTTGTGGGAAACTAAACATATTATGATAGGTAGGTTGAGAAATATAAAACATTGATACATTGATTTGTCAGTGGGAGTGAGTGATGAATTGAGTAATAATACACTTTGGCAGGTGATGGTATGGGCTTTTACTGGCCAGAATACGCCAGTGTAGTGTAAAGGCCCACTTACGTACTCCCATTCAGAACGGATGCGTAAGTGCCATACTTTCCTAACGCACGCATATTTGCTTACATATTTGGGTCTGTAGGCTACTTTATGTCTATAGGTTCAACTATTTAAATCACTAGAAGGCAGGGTGATTCAACCAGCCCAGAGGCTCTGTGCCACAGGTCGTGATTTCCCAAAACTGAACAAAATCCAGACTGCCAACCCCTGGGTATTGCGGCAGCCGCTGTCTAAACACAAAAATGGTATTCCTCAACCATGGAGGTCCTCAGGCCTCGCCATTCAGCTTTGCCAGTGATGTGCCATTGCCACTGGAGGCACCAAGGTTCCTATTCCAAGCTACCATTCCCCGCTGCTCGGCCTCACCAGCAGTGCGCCACCTACAGGAGGTGCCAAGTTACCTTGGTGTTTGATGGAGATGGGCCTTTTGGACTCAATCTAAGTTTAAATAGCGGCTCGCTTCAATGGCTGGTCCTACAGGGAAACAGCTGCTCACCTTGCATTGTCATTGGCCGGAACGGGTGCTACAGGCGTCGTTGACAAGCATCAGACCAGAGCAGCGGATGAGCTAGAGTATGAAGCCTTGCCCCACCTCTGATACCGTCACCAACGGTACAGGGCCGGATTGGAGGAGACCCACAACACCGCGTGGAAGGTTTATCAGCGGAGCAAGAAATGCATCTCATACAGAGCCATAAAGCCAGGTTACGAAGCCTCCTGAACATTCCATCAACATCTTCGCACTCCAAGAGGACTTTATTCAGAATGAGCTGGTCCAACATGAGACACCAGAGAGGGTCACCCCATCCGTCTTCGCCCGTGCCAATTGCCAATGGCAAAAGGGTCAGCCGTGGATCAGAAAGTGCGAAGATGGCAGCAGCAGGGATAATCAAACCGTTGGCTGGGCCCTGGCTGGGCTACCCTGTGATCCTGGTGCACAAAAGGGATGACAACTGGAGGTTCTGCGAGGATTTCTGGCAGCTAAACACAGTAACCAACAAAGACTCTTACCCAATTCCCCTCCACGCGGACGTTCCTCCCTCCCCGGGGAACGCCAGAGCCTCTGAGTCCTGAGAAGTGAAGGAGGCGTTTGCCTTGACACGTCTGGACTTGTGAGGCGCACTGTTGCTTCGATCGGCACCAAACTTGACATGAGAATAGTCACACCAGGGGCCACATTGTACAACCCAGCTTACTGTGTCAGGGGCTCCCAGGGGCCACATTGTACGACCCCGCTTACTGTGTCAGGGACTCCCAGGGGCCTTGTTGTACAACCCAGCTTATTGCTGCCAAGGGTCCCTGAGGGCCACACGTTGTACAACCCAGCGTACTGCTGCCATAGGGGCCAAATTGTACAACCCAGCTTACTGCTGTCAGGGGCCCCCAGAGGCCACACATTGTCGAGGCGTGCTGTTGCTCCGATTCGCCCCTGTTCAGGGCTCTGACATGTGAATAGTCACATAAAAATAACGAAATTGCACACATATGGAGTGCTACAGCAGTGTTTAACACTTCAAATGGCCATACTGTAGCTCATAAACAAAAACGGATGTTTCTCTTTTGTCAACACAGTGTTGATGCAACAAAGTTTCCTGCACACTGAAAGGCTGAGTTTCCTCCTGGGTTAATGACGGTTAAAGAAAGGAATGTCTGTCGTTAGCAGTGAGTGAGCATTGCAGTGAGCTTGATATTTTGTATATAAGTTAGGGATCATCACATGCTGTAACAGAGGGCAACCAGTAGATGGTGGCGTTCATTAAGATTTTGAAGTAAACGGTCAGCCTGACTGAACCTAAAGTACAATAGTTTGGACATTCCTTAAAGATCATGACCAATGTCTCTGCTTTAAACCTTCAGACCAGGTATTTACTATTTATTTAGACTATGTGGTCTGTAGTCATTCAATATTTTGTACAGTACAGTATACAGCAACATATGGCGGGCCATCTAGAGGGCCCCTATCTTATAGGTGGGCCCAGCGACAGAAGACCCCTTAAGGTCCACCAGGGCTTTCCTAACTTTCCTGTTCATGGCTGAACTGTTTGAAGTGGACAGGCCACTCCTGTTCATCTTCTATGCCCAAAAGAAACCCAAATGTGTTGAGTCTACAGAATTGTACACAGTACAATCCTCAGTGTTCATTTTAAATTAACTCAGTTAACTAATTTTTAACTCTGAGAGTCTACAAATGTAACCAAATCAACCTTTAAGGGTCCACATGGTTACATTTGTACACTCTCAGAGTAGATTTAACACTGAGGATTTTACTGTCCCAGTAATTCCAATGAATGTGTCCCTCCTCTCCTCCCCTCCCATTTTTTTTCTCTTCTCCATTGACCATTGACTACGCACAGGAAAATCCTTAGCGTATTTAACAAAACAACTGAAGAGGTTTTGGTTACAAATTAGGATATCTTTCCTTTCAAAACAAATGGACCTTCATGGTCAAATAATTAACCCTTGAAAAGTGATATTCTGGGAATAAAATCTTGCACGTATACCATACGTAAGCGTATGGTATGATTTTTTGCATTATTTAGTAACTTAAGATGTTTGCTCATGGACATATTTGTGTGTGCTTGTCCTCTTTATACTGAGCATCTGCATTTCATATAAGCTTATACATGTGAGCTGATAAGCTTAACATGGAAATGTGGGATCACTGCTATTCAATTGTTACCTTCATTTTGGTCTCCATGTGCACTGACTTTAGGGTTTGGACAAACCAAACACGGGACAAATGCTGGTCCATGGCATGCTGTTAACTAGGAAAGTGCACCGCTCTGAGCGCAGATCTCTGCCATTCTGGGTTTCCTACCCAGGGCTGTGACAGTTCACAGTTGCTGTGGGTGGAAATAGAGTTTGTACAACAGATGGTGCAACTGTTTGTGGCGCCCCCTATTTTGTGCCAGTAAGAAGCATCCAAATATTTCTGCTTACTTGGGCCTATGTTTTGGTTTAAGTCGCAAACTGGTAGAAATCCCAGCATGTATTATAAGCTGTGTCACTCATACATTGATTTGATAGTGCCCGTTACTGAACCCAGAAACTGCACATTCAAAGGCACACACTCTACCAGCTGTGCTATACACAGGCACAATTCATCCTCTGTTCGCCAAGGCCAAAAATGAGGATGTATGTAGAGGAGGTGTATTCACCTAAAGTTGATTTTGTAAGACATCCAATGAAAACATGAATCACTAGGGCAAATCTCAGCCAGGCATGCACGTCATGCTCATACATGACTCTGGCACTTTTGCTCATTTTACTGTGGAGAGATTGTATATTCCTCATTATGCTCATTGTAGATTGACTGTCCATATTCATGACGTCACTGTACATGAATATTTGACCATTGATAGATTGTATATTCCTCATTACCCACAGCAGATTGACTGTACTTATTCACCCACACTGCTGGGGATATGTTGTTCACTTTAACTATACCTGCCAATAGCTTAAAGAGGTGGTGCCATGGTTTCGCACTTTTTCTGTTTTTCATGTGTCTATGAGGTTGATAGAACTTCATTAAGGCCCCCGCTGGTGGTTTTATGGTGTTTCATGTCTTCTCTGACTATTTGGAGTTTTTTCCTGGAGGCTGAAACCTTGAGAGTCAAACGTGCCAATCCAAAAACAGGGGCATAGTGACATCACAGAGCCCCCAAAAAACATACCCTCCCCCTCATTATCATAACACAACAGGTGTGGGCATGAGGAGGAGGAGGGACTAGGACAGGTGGGTGGTGCTAAGGTGGTGGAGGAGGTGCTAAGGTGAGAACCAGGCATACTTAATGAACTGGAGGCATGTCCACATAAAAACATTTTTTTTAACAATTTCTGTACACTTTTTTTTTTTTTGAAAAAAATCCTTACATAATAATAATACCTTATGATCAGGTTTTAGGGTTGAAAAATATCATGGCACTCCATCTTTAAACACCATGCAAATCAGCCATGTGCAGAGGGCCAGGCAAGACCCTAACTCTGATTTGCTTTTTGGCATGTTATTGTAATTCCTGTACGTTACTAGCCGTTTACTCCCTCTTATTATTTATCAGGTTTTATCTTGCATCTTAGATGTATCGCTTTACCCTATCTGTATCTGTCCTGGGTTTTATGCTGCGGTGCTGATATGACAACTGCATTTCCGTCTTTCTTTCCGATCAATAAATGTCTATCTGTCTATGAAAAGGCATGGAGCAATGGGGTGAAGGGCTATGATAAAGGATGCTGATTTTTAATTCCTTTGTGTCAGTTATGTTTGTACAGGGTCTGACCGGAAACTCAACCCTGACAGTGGCCTCCACATCTATCCAAAATGTGGTTGCATCTGGGGGACTGTGTTAACTCAATTTAATTTTACTGCATTATACGACTACTGCAAACATTCACAAAATTACGTTAAGATATAATTTACTTGTAGCCAATGTGCATCAACCAACTGATCAGTCCAGTGTTTCCTTTGGTTTACGGCTTGTTTCTTTTTCTTTTCTTTTTTGGGTGGGGTGTTGGTTGGGCCGTTGCCTGGGTTGGATGCATACAGGCTGCAGGGGAGGGGGTTTGAAGACGATATTGTTTTTGCCAGGGAAGATTCAAATGGATTCCAGACAAGCTGGATGTGGCTAACCGCTTAAACATCTTCTTTGTTTATTTATTTTTGTTTTTTTATTTTCACTTTGTATGTGTATTTGCTTGTTTGTTTTGCTTTGTCTTCTTGGACATTGACCAGTAATGGTGGGAGGGGGGTTGTGGGGAAAACGAAAACAAAGACACTGATGTTTTCCTCTGTCTACCGTGCTTAGAAATACTAAATAAACTAATTAGGTTAAAAAAACAACATCTTCTTTACAACCATAGCCACAACATTGGTTAACAAACTGCCCTCTCACTCTGGGCTTTATGGTGTAAAGCAAGGGTTTTCAACTGATTGCGAACCAGGGACCACCACCCTGACTAAGAATCAACCTGGGGACCACTGTTGTGTTAGGTGGGGATATGAGCTAAGATTAGTGCTTTGGTAACACTTGCTATGCATGTCTATACCACTCTTTCTCAACCAATGGTCCACAGACTACTAGTGGTGCAGGGCATAATTAGGCCTGCAGGTTGTCAATGGGAAAATGTTTTAAAATGTAAATACAAAAATGAAATACCTTTGTTAAATGTATTAAAATATGTTTAAATAATATTTCATAAGTCCATCAAATGTAAGAAAATATTTTAATTAATAGGCGTGGTGTGGGAGAAAAAAGCTTGAAATTAAATAATGACTGTCCATGACTGGCATTATTTAACTGAAAATTGTGAGTGGTCCAGAGCTATACAAAAAAAGGTTGAGAACCATGATCTATTCCTATCACAGTTACCCGTATTCCATTCTCTTACTTTATCCAACCTTCCACTCATGCTAACTGATATACTGATTGTATCTTATGTATGAGTGAGCAGGCACATGCAATTACATGGGCACATTTCCTAATAATGACTTAATCAGGCAATCCGGTACACTTCCCCGTCTTGAGATTGTAACTCCTTATTCTGTTGAATTTCTTGACCTCCGACTTCCCAGTAACTGACAACCTTGACATGTCATCAACGTCACCAGGTCATTATTGCACTGTTCTGTGGAACAAGAAAAAAACAAATGTCATTTCCTACATTACTAAATGCATGGTCAGGGACATGCAATACCTTCACGGACCACAAGTGGTCCCCGGACCACCTGTTGAAAACCCCTGGTGTAAAGCACATCCAAGCATTCTACAAAAATCTAGGTGTACGCAAAGATGATTTTAAACTCACCATGGTGACAACTGATGAAGTTTTAAAACAATTAACACTGCAACAAAACAAGGCCACTGGCCATGACAATATTCCCTCCAAATTTCTCAGAGACACAGCCATCCATTGCTCCAATCATTGCCCACATAATAAATCTCTCCATCAAACAGGGACACGTCCCCCAAGATTTCAAACTAGCGAGAGTAACCCCTCTTTACAAAAAAGGAAGTAAATTAGACCCCGGCAACTACCGCCCTATTTCTATTCTTAGTTCTATCTCGAAAGTTATAAAAAAGGTTTATGAACAGGTTGAAAAGTATATTCCTGAAAAAAAAAAAATGTACGAATTCCAATCTGACTTCAGAACATCTCACTCCACTGACTGACACATGCCTGCTCTATTTGAACGACCACATCAAACATGAGGTGGACGTGGGCAAATACTGCAGCATGGTCATGCTGGACCTCCAAAAGGCATTTGACACTGTTAATCACTCTATATTGATTGAAAAGCTAAATGCACATCAGTGAACTGGATGCAATCCTATCTGGAGGGGAGAAAACAGGTGGTGGAGGTGAACGGAACCCTGTCCCCCCCCTCCCAGTGAGCTGTGGCGTTCCGCAAGGAAGCATACTAGGGCCTTTACTGTTCCTAATATGTAAACGACATGACATCATCAGCTTGTGACTGCAATTTGTTCTTGTTCGCGGATGACTCGGCTCTCCTGGTCTCGGACAGGGACAAATTGCAGTTTGAAAAAGCCCTTAGCTCTGAACTCAGTAAAATCTGCACCTGGCTCGCTGATAACAAACTATCATTACACCTGGGAAAAAACTGAATCCATTCTCTTTGGGTCCAAAATAAACTTCTGCAAGGCCAATGGCTTCACAGTAAAAGTGGGTGACAATGTTATCACAAGAAAAGAGGAAATTACCTACCTGGGTTGTATTTTAGAGGCTAATCTTTCCAGTGAAAAAATGGCAACTAAAGTAATCAAAAAAGTCAACCAAAGAACAAGATTTTTGTACAGGATCTACTAACTGGTCAGTAGGAATACATTGAGGACTGTAGCTGGAGCACTCATCCAATGTCACTATTGACATGCCTACCATAGCACCACAAAGGCCTTAAAAACAAGGCTCCAGACATCCCAAAACAAAATGGTCAGGCTACTACTTGGCCTCACACCTACAACTCATCCAACCCCTGCTCATTTTGCTATAGGACGGGATGGCTCTGGTAGAGGACAGAGTACAGCAACTTGCAATGAGCCTGGTCTACAAGATACACTACACCTCAAACACAAAGACACCCATGTACCTGTCAAACGACTTAGTTTGACAGGTACATGACGTCCACAAACACCAGAGGGAGCTCCACAAATCATGTTCAACACAGATTTGGCTCAAGCAAGGGGTTAAATCTGTTCTACTGCTATGCCACCAAAACGTGGAATGCTTTACCAACAGCCATGAAAAAGTGTGAATCCTTACTCTCCTTCAAAACCGCACTTACAGGTGGCTGCAATTCGGAACTAGCCGCTGTAAAGAATTCAAGCCTACCACCAGAAATGCCCCCCCAGAACTGTTTACTGTACATATTTTTCTTTTTGATTACAACTCGTTTAAATGATGTTTGTGCATAGTATTGTATATTTGTCTGTCACAAAATGTTTCTATGGATTGAATACACAGGACCCCAATGGAAACGAGCCATAGTGCTTTCTTGGGTTCAATCCTTTTAGCATTGTATTTGTATTAAACTGCACTTTCTGTGCTTTTTGTTGGGCAAACTGTTAATAAAGTATTCAATAAATCAACCAATCAAATTCCCAAATTAATTTGAATAAAACACATTGCTGGTAATTCCAGTGGTTAAAAAACACTGCCAGCTGAGCTACCAAGGCACAAGTCATCCTCTGTTCGCTGAACTCGACAAACAAAAATGCAGAGAAGATGAATTCCCTTAAAGTAGATTTTGTGAGACATCCAATTTAAACAAGAATGTGTTTGTGTAGTGCATGTGATAACGATGTAATGTTTTGGTGTTGTGCGTGTGTATGGAAAGGCATGCGGTAAAGTAACACGTGCCATTGATTTGAGGGTTCTCAGTTACCCTGCATGTTTCCTTAGCAATATTATGAAAAATGTTAAATGAATGTTTGCAGTAGTCGTATAATGTATATTATTATTATTGAGCAGTGGTGGAAAAAGTACTCAAATTCTTTACTTAAGTAAAAGTACCAATACTGCACAAAATAGCCGATCTACAAGCTCACAACGCGTCGCGATGCGACGCGTTGTGAGCTTGTAGATCTGCTATTTTCAAATAGCCTAGGTATAAAATAGGGCTAAAGTGGTTAATGTATGTTCTATAACATCATAATTTACATCTGCAAAGTAACTAGTAACTAAACTTTTCAAATCATTGTAGTGGAGTAAAAGTACAATATTTGCCTCTGAGATGTAGTGGAGTAGAAGTAAAGGTATTGGAAATTGGAATTACTCAAGTAAAGTACAAATATCTCAAAATTGTACTTAAGTACAGTACATTACTTTCCACCACTGTTATTGAGTGCCCCAGATGCAACACACATGTCCCTTCCTGGCTCAGCACCAAGATTGTATTCCCGCCCCTTCCCCTGCAGTCCATCCAACCCAACCCAACCCACTGACATGCTGCTGTGTAGCATTCTCAGACATTACAGAACACAGTTGTGATCAGTCTGATACTACCGGTTGCAAACATGCCTATAAAGGTAAGTAGGGCTACTTCATTGCCTTGTTTTTTCATTAATATAGGCTTCAATAGTTTAGAAATCTTTCATCTGAAACCTTTAACTTGTTCATTAAAACTCAAAAGATGATGGAAGACTTTGTGTTCACATTCATTAAACAATGTGAAATGCTCAAATAGTAGGCTAATGTACCACAAATACATCTTAAAATTGTCATCCTTAGAGTAGACGTAGCACTATAGTAGCACTATTTAGTGGGTGTATAGTCCTGTATAGTATTGTATAGGCTATATACTCATATACAGGTATGGCTAAAATGTCATTTAGATAGCATCCTATAGTGTGTATAGTTTCAATGTACAGATCATTGATTTTTTTTCTTTTCTGATATTCTACCGTTAGACTGATGATAGGTTATTGGTTTACTTATGTTCCTAGATAACTATTACTATTCATTTGATGTATTACCTTGTGTTGTACTTTATTACTGTAAATCGCTCTGGATTAAGAGTGTCTGCTAAATGCCTAAATTATTAGAAATTGTAATACTAAAGGTGGTGTAAGAGATATGTTTTGGTTGGATTGATTGATTGAATACTTTATTAGTCAGAAATGTAAACAGCACGAAGTACAGTGCTGAACGAAAGAAGCCAGTGATACACATTTTTTTAAGGAACGGTGTCAGGGCATTCCACATTTTATTCACAGTAGTAGAATGAGAATTTTCCAATGTTTGTTCTATATTTGGGTGGTACCAGTCACTCAGGGTATTGAGGGCATTGAGGGCAAAGCCCCTTTGACTAAAAAACAATCCCATTTCTAATTGCTTAACCCTGTCTTCTACACTGAGGCTGAGCCATCCCAGACTAACAAATTGTGTTGGAATTAGGTGGGTCATGGGCTTAAGGCCGAGAAGTAGTCGAATCAGTTTGTTTTGGGAGGTCTGAAGCATAGTTTTTAATGACATTGAGATGTTGGAGAACCAAGAGGTGCAAGCATAGTCAAAGTGGCATTGAATGAGGGCTCCAGCTAGAGTCTTGAGAGCACTTTTGTTGACAAATGAGGAAATTCTGCCCCAAAATCTTTGGGGCAGAAGTTCTTTGATTGACTTTTTTGATCACTTTTGATGCAATTTCCCCGCAGATTGTAACAGGAATACAAGAATACAGAAAAAATAGGTAGCCTCGTCTTTGCTTGAGATTACTACATTGCCAACTCTGACCTTGAAATCATTTGCATTTACATAGGGAATGTTTGGACCCAAAAATAATGGATTCTGTTTTAATGACAATGACAGTTTGTTATCGGAAAGCCAAGAACGGATTTGACTGAGTTCAGAACTGAGAGCTTCCTCAACTTGCATTTTGTCCTCACCCGAGACCAGGAGTGCTGAGTCATCAGCGAATATTATTCTATATTCTGATTATTTCAATTGAGTGTTCATACTGTCTCTCCAGATTTTTCATTAATAGAAAATAAATGTTCCGGTGGCGGTGGGTTGCCATTCCATCCAATTAAGAGAAAGTACCCATTTATCAACTTCAATTTTATAGTGCACCAGTTAAAAATGTCTCTGCTCACTTATTTGTGTTATCACTCACTTGTTTATCTTGTATCCTGTTCTCTCTCCTGATTGGATAACATTTGGTATCCGGGCCTGAAAATTAATTTTCTGTTTACTAAAGAGCTGGAGAGACTGTTACTTGACCAAACATTAGGATAGGAATGATTGCTATCCGAATATATCGAGCATTTAACATCAGTGGTGGAAAGTCACTAGGTACACATACTCAAGTAGGCTACTGTACTTAAGTACAGTTTTGAGGTATTTTTACTTTACTGGAGCATTTCCAATTTTCTGTCCTACTTTTACTTTTACTCCACTACATCTCAGAGGCAAACATATTTTACTCCACTACAATTATTTGAAAACTTTAGTTACTTTGTAGATTTTGATTTTGATTATTATTACAAAACATACAGTAACCACTTCAGCCCTATACATTTCAGCCACTTGGAAATCTACAAGTTCAGAATGCGTTGAAATGCGAGGCATTGTGATCTTGTAGATCTGCTATTTCCAAAATATTTTTGTGAAAACTTGTGAAATGGGACATTCTGCACAATGAGTACTTTTACTTTTGGTACTTTAAGTACATTTTGATGCCAATACTTTTGTACTTTTACTCAAGTAATTTCTACTTCTCGAGTATTTCTACATTACAGTATTGATACTTTTACTTGAGTATAAAATGTGAGTACTTTTCCTACCACTTGCCTATCCAGGGTTTCAAAGGTGTAAGGTAATACTGCAGTAGAGGACACTGTCACCGACGCAGTACCGTAGAGTTATAAATAAGCTGCAGTATACAGATCAGGAAGTTCAATCCAAACCGGATGCGAAGCTTAAATTGAGCAAAGTTGTGCTGAGTTGTGTTGGTCGCGGTCAACTTGTATAGAGAACTATCTATCCAGCCATTGCCAGCCTGCAGGGGGCTTGTTATTATTCAACCCACAGTCATGCTGCTGTGTGTCTCAGCCATTACCAAACACACTCGTGTCTTAACCAGACTCAGACTGTTACACACGACCGCTGTCGCAAACATGCCTATTAAGGTAAGAAGCCTCTACTTCATTCATTGCACTATTTCAGTTTAAAAACGGTTTAATCTGGAAAAAGATCCGCGATTATGTCCCTATATCCTAAATAAAACGTTATATTTTCAGTTAATTTAGCTGCAATCTAGTTGCATGATGAAATAAGGCGACGCCGTTGCGTGAAAATTAACGTTCATGTAGCCTACATACGCAAATGCGTATGTAGGCTACATGAACGTTACCGTTGTCTTTCATTCAGCTTAAATCAGAGGATTAGATCTAGTCCTCCTATATTCATGCATTCAGCTGAACCGTTATACGTTTTGCACATTGAGCTCTAACCAATGCAATGCTTTAATCTAAATGGATGTATAGTCTATTAAGCCTAATAATAATAATAACAATGACTAGCACCAAATCATTGTTGGAACATTGGGCTGTTATAACTTAACAACTTAACCCAATAATAAGTGTACAACACCGAAACACAACTGCGCAATAGTCTGTAGCGTAGCTTCTAAATGAATAGTATAACCTGACACGGCGTTTTGTTATTATAGGCTACTATTTGTCTCGTCGGTTGGTACCTAATGCATATTGTTCAAGTAAGGCAATTTGCGTCCCGTGCGTTTTTCACGAGTCAGTTATTGTTAAACAAGGTGTCATTGACACAAAGCCCGGGTCAGGCACACTGTCCCACAGCTTCATGTCAGGAGAGAAGCGCACAGCCATTTTGGACCAACAGGAAAAGCAATGCGTCTCTCGCTGCTGGTTTGAAGCGCCACCTTGTGGCCAAAAGCTGAAGTGAATTTAGTGGATTTTAGGCCTGTGTGATTCTCAACCTTTTACATTTCAAAGAGCCCCAGCTTGACATACATAATTTAGACCAGTGGTTTTCAACCTGTTTCATGTCAAGGACCCCCAAATTGACACTTAGTAGCCCGCGGACCCCCCATTTCAAAAGATATGCCAAGTACCCTCATAAGAGAAGATTTTTAAGTCTCTAGCAGTGATTTTCAACCATTTTAATTTCAACGACGGTTTGACATGCATTAGGGCTTAGGACCCCCATTTAATAACATTTCTATCTCTGGGACTCCAACTTGTATTGTAAAATCAATGTTAAGTTAACTCTGAGAGTGTACAAATGGAACCAAATGGACCCGTTAGGGTCCATTTGGTTCCATTTGTACACTCTCGGAGTTACAGACCCATAAGGGTCCATTTGGTTCCAAACTATCTATCATTTACCTGGGGACCACCTGGAATCCATTCAAGGACCACTGGTGGTCCCCGGACCACTGGTTGAGAACCTCTGATTTAGACCATCCATACATGCATATTGATGTCTCTGGGACCTCTGTCTATGCTATAAAATCCTCAGTGTCAATTAGCTGGGGACCCCCTGGAACCTCACGTTTTACCAGCTTGAGTTCTATTAGTATTCCAAAAGATGAAAAGATGTGCCTGTATGTATCGTTCTGTGGCTGTGGCAGCCCACTTTTAATAGCACTTATTTCTGTATTGAGTGTGACCGTTGGCAATATGACAGGGAGACTAGGCCAGCAGGTGCACATGTTGTTCAAGAAAAGAGGGCTTTACCCTTTCTCTGGGCACTAGCATTTTCTAATATGGTTTTTACATTGTTCTATCCCACATTAAAGGTTGGTGAAAGTCTGCCAGCAGTGGCTGTCCAGGAGGGAGATCCAGGCACTACGGTTTCAATGGATCAGCTCTTCAAGGGGAAAAAAGGCATTCTCTTTGCTGTGCCTGGAGCCTTTACTCCCGGTTGCTCCAAGGTAGGCCCACGCCGCAAAACCCCAACTCCAAAGAGTGTACAAATGGATCCTCTCGGTTATATCAATACTCACGATTCTTCTGTGCACCCTCACTAGATTAATTCTTCCGCTACCCAAAAATTGCACAATGTTTAACTACGTGAGCCCTAGCGTCCCTATTCTTGGCACGGCGAGATTTGCAGATCTACACGCTCACAACGCGTTGTGTTGCAATGCGTTGTGAGCATGTAGTTTGGTTGTTTTCAGGAAAGAGATTTGGTGTAGACTCTGTAGAGCAGTGGTTTTCAACCTTTTTCATGCCAAGGACCCCTAAATTGATATACATTTGGCCGCGGACCCCCATCTGAAAATGTTTTGTGCCAGGGACCCCCAGAAGCAAAGATTTGAGTTAAAAATATATGTATATTCAAAGATATTCACACATTTTCATGATTTTTGAATAGCCAAAGCTAAGTGGTTAAAATGATTGTGACGCTATGTTAACTAATTTTGCTGGGGACCCCCTGGTACCCCCCCAAGGACCACTGGTGGTCCCTGGACCACTGGTTGAAAACCCCTGCTGTAGAGGGGAAAAAACGTAGGGACCAATATAGACCCCCTGGGGGACCCCGGTCAACAAAATAAATAGCGTTTAAGTGGTTAAGTCAGGTTTATTTGTATAACCCTTAATCACAGTTCGAGGCACAATAGTCCTCTGGGCGTGCTGGGCTGCAGATGACTTGGACTCTGACCTCCCTGATTATTAGAAAAAGGAACGAGTTATGGACAGCCTAACGATAACATTGTGTTAAAATGACTGGCATCATTATATACTTGATTTGTCAGTTGCATTTCATTTATTGATATGAGAAGGAATGTACCGTATCATTTCATAGTACTGTATAGATAGATAGAGCTTTATTGATCCCGAGGGAAATTCAGGTGTTACAGCAGCCGCAGTAGGTAGCACTATACAGG
This sequence comes from Gymnoscopelus microlampas, assembly GCF_963454915.1. NCBI lineage: Eukaryota > Metazoa > Chordata > Actinopteri > Myctophiformes > Myctophidae > Gymnoscopelus > Gymnoscopelus microlampas. The sequence continues at coordinate 13,560,422 of NC_139949.1, forward strand.
TAGGCAGTAGGGAGATACAAAAGAATTAAGATAACAATAATTACAAACATATAATTACATTTTCTTTTGCTTGCTATGGTAGCAGATGGTACGAGGAAAGAAAATGTATGAAAATGTCATTCCTGCAAACCTTTTAATTAGTTGCAATGTCTGTTACTTTCAATGAAAGGAAGTGTTTGCCCTTCAGTCTACCTTTTTTTTGTTTTGTTCAGAAGGTACCTCAGCTCAGAATTTGTGACTATGTGTGATTCTCTTATTCTTCCCAGACACATCTGCCAGGCTTTGTGGAGAAGGCTGCAGAGCTGAAGAGTAAGGGGATGGATGTAATCGCCTGCATTGCTGTCAACGATGCATTTGTCATGGCTGCGTGGGGAAAGGACCAGGGTGCAGATGGCAAGGTATGGAGCAGAGCTGCACCGGTCTGCTTACCCACTTAAACCCTCTATTCTTAGTAAAACAGACCTGAGTTACAACTGTACTTGGGTCGCTTTTTTTCGTCCACACCAAATGTCGAATATTTCCCCCCCCAGAATAGGCATGCTGAGGTTCAAGTGGTTAGTATTGTGAGCTCGGCTATTTTCAGCGCACAACACAGTTGTACAACAAAATAAATCAGGCTTTAGATCATGGTATGTTCAAAATTAAGACGCAGCGACAAAAAACATAGAACTCTGCAACTCTGCAACAAAACTGTTGTTTTTTCTCACTTTCACTTGGTTGCATACTGTAGCTCCACCTGCAATTTATATCGATAGGTTTATCATTGACCGGGGAGGAGTTGATAAATATGTCATCAGAATTTCTGAAACAGAGATTCCTGGGTGGTGCTGCTGTCTCTCAAGTAAACCTTGCTTAGCAGCTCAGCAGCTGGTGACTCAACAAAAAAAACAGATCATATCTTAATCAAATGATTCTAGCTCCTCAGAGAATTCCTATTGACCACCTTTAGCTAATCCTTCAGAATAGCATTGAGCATCCTGGTCATTCAGCTGTTTGGATACAGACCTAATCGTGGTGTTCTGGGTTCAAGTCTGGTTTATTGCCTGTCTTGAAGATCATGCCTTCACTCTGCATCATCTTTACTGTCATGCTTCGCTGCTATAATCAAATAAAGAGCAGACGGGCGCATAGGCACGGCATTTGTACCGTATAGCACATTTCAAAATGGCAATTCAAAGTGCTTTACATAAAACAAAGCATTAAGACACAGGACAAGAGAGTGGAAAAGAAACGCATTATGAAAGGACATTTGAATATAATAATAAAAGAAAAGAAGTTGGGTTTAAAGAACTGAGAGTTGTAGCAGACCTGCAGGTTTCAGGGAGATTGTACCAGATATGTGGTGCATAAAAACAGAACATTGCTTCTCCACATTTTGTTCTGATTATGGGTTCAGATATGACCTGATAAGTCATGATGGATCAAAAGATCAGATGTATTTTGGCCTGTACAAATATTGTACTAAAATTGGTGCATCCTTTGATTCCTTTTGCAGGTTCGAATGCTGGCTGATGCTACAGGAGCGTTCACTCAGGTAAACCAGCACCCGCTGATATATGTAGGTTCCATATAATATTCTATGGTTGTGTGTGTCTCCATGCCTCTCCCTCTTTCTCTGCTTCACAGGCGGTAGACCTGCTACTGGACAATGAGAAGATTGTTGCGGCACTTGGAAACAAGCGATCTCAGAGGTTTGTTTCTGTTTTTTCTTCAATGTTCGTCTCTAAAGCTAGTCTACAACAGTAGACAACATATGCTCTAGTGCTTATCTGGCCTCTCTTCCAAATACTGTTGTTTAGCCCACTAACTATGATTCACTGTATACTGCTGAGCATTTATCCAAATATACTGCTCAAAAAAATAAAGGGAACACTTTGATCCCTTAATTCTTTTGAGTTTTTTCGTTAGCAGTATGTACACAGTTCATGAAAAAACTCAAAAGAATTAAGGGATCAAAGTGTTCCCTTTATTTTTTTGAGCAGTTTATTATGATTTCAGAACAAAGGGAAGCCCTTTGGCTCACTTAAAGTACACTCACAAACGAGTAATGGATATATATTTAAAAAAAAAGCCTTTAATGCCTAGGGCATAGCTTAATTAGCTTAAAATAGTTAAAATAAAGGTGAAAGATTTTGACAGTGACATGTAATGTCGGTATGGTTCTTTAAAATCACTGAAAGGAAAGACATGTAATTTCTATTTTTTGTTTTGGTAGAATCAGAGGCAGATGTGCACAGATTTATCTTTTGTTGGGCTTGGGTTACTAACCAAATGGTCTCCTCTTCAAGTGTTCTCCTTGAATGCAGAATACTAGTGCAAATGTTAATGATGTCACCATTTTTTGGTGACTTGGGATACTTTTGTTATGCATTAACTGAATATTTTAATATGAGGAACTTTCTTCCTAAAACTGCTAAATGAGTAAACATTCATTTTCTGTCTTACAGCAATGAAAAGTATTGCTCTCCACATTGCTACGGTACAAACCAAATAATATTTCCTATTTTTCAGATATTCCATGTTGGTGGAGAATGGCGTTGTGAAGCAAATCAACGTGGAGCCTGATGGTACTGGCCTGAGCTGTAGCTTGGCTCCCAGCATTCTCTCTAGTCTGTAGGACTATTTAGTCCACTGAAACTGAAACTGCAGCAAACCCTCAGTTACTGCTACATTTGCACTAATACCATTCCTCTTAATTTCCACCAACAGAAGCTTCATTGTTTCCCCAGAGATACTGTAGATGCAAATGTCAAATGGATGCTAAATGTCAGAACACTGAAAATATTTAATGCGCACAGTTCTGAGTGGAAAGGCACTGACATCATTGCTCATTCTCCTCTTTGTATTGTCAAGTGTAAGCAAATAAAAGTTCGCTTTGAGCAATAACAGCTTGTCTTTACTGTATTATATATACACATTCCTGTTTATCTCCATCTTCTTTCTTGCAGCTCACTAAGCCTTAATCAACAACACAGGGAGATATACGTACATGGAATGTCATTTAGTTAATATTTGTTTGTGTTGAGCTGAGAGAGCTTATATATTCCACCGTTATTGTCTCAGAATGCCAAAAAAGACAGTGTAGAGACTATGCTCCCTTTGTCTTGTTTTAAAATTAAACATCAGTAGTGATAGAATAACCTTGAGTTGCCATTACCTGTCATTCTGATTAGTAGTCCTCAAGTGACTTATCAGGAATGTGCCATTGTCCAGGGCTCAATATATGAAATGACAGAACTAGGTTCATGTTGGTGGAAATGGGGTCTTCGATTGTTGAAATTGTTTGTTCGTGACCCAGTCAAAACATGACCCAACCTACTTTAGAGCTGACTGGTTGAGAAATACTGTATTAGATAATATGAAAAAGAAGGTAGAAAAAGCATAGATAAGGAGGTTGAGAGTGTTGGGAAAGTTTGTAATTCGTTTTGTACTGCTTATGTCAAAGTCCATAGGTGAATCCATTATAAATAAGATTTTCTTTTGCAGCTCAATTAAAACATTTTTTTTTTTTTTTTGCAATTGCAACCACCAATGGTCAGTGATATGCAACTGCATAGATTATTTGTGAAGTTAATATGCATAGTTATGGGAGGTAAACTGTTGCCTACAGGGTTTAAAAATAAAACAACAACCTCCTATCCAACTGTAACAGGCAGGGTTGTTGCAGGCCCTGCCATTCAGAGAACCATGTGTTTCAAAGTGTCACTGTGTGTGGGAGATGGTGGCTACCAGTCCATTATATGACGGAGACCACCTGTTGTTGGCCAAGCTTCTTCACAAGTGATGTCACCCATATGATCCCTGCTGCAACGCCAGGACTGCCAAACAACAAAACATTTGAATCATATCTGTTCAGTTATGTTCTTATGTGACAGTTGCAACTTGCAACGCCCTTGTAAACTTGTTACTCCAGTTAGGCTAGAACAATGGTTCCCAAACGTTTTAGCTCAAGACCCAAAAGAGAAATGAGATGTTTGCCTGGGACCCAAACTAGTGAAAATAGCAGATCTACAAGCTCACAACGCAGCGCCACATTGTGAGCTTGTAGATCTACTTTCACTACTTCTTAAACTTTCATTTCATTTAATGGAAATTATGAGATTTTTCATTGTATTTATGAGGTACTTGAGATAAATGTTGGAATTGTTGAAAAGTTGTGATTTGTTTTTGTTTAAATCTTTTGAATATAGGTATATAGGGCCTATATATATATATATAATTATTTTTTATTTTTTAAATGGGATATTTACTCGCGACCCACAAATGGGTCCCGACCCACTGTTTGGGAAACAGTGGAGAATGTGTTTTGTTCCTGTTCTACGGTAAATGCCTACAAATCAAAATCGAGGCGGACTACAAACATGGACGCACATGACGCGGCAGCATTGCATTGTGGTCGCGGATGTGTCTGGCTGGAACGTCTGGAATGACCAGTTTTTTGTTTGAATAAAACCGAAGGCAGCAGGAGAAGTCTCTAGTAGTAGTACTACCATTTAAGGCTTTAAGACCAGACACCACACTAAGGTGAGTGAACACACAGTTAATATGGCCCTTCACTGTTCAAATAAAGCACGCTGTATGAAGGAGTCATTATGTATGAAGGAGTCATTATGTTCTATGTTTTCTAGAACACAGTTGTTGAAGCTCGAGGTAAACTTCATGAGAAGTTAGCTGAACGTTGAGGGCTGCGACTGGAAAACATAATGCCTGCAAGCTAAGCTAATCGTGGAAAAAGTACTCCATTTTTTTTTTTTACTTAAGTAAAAAGTATCAATACCACAATGTGGAAGTACTGTTACAAGTAAAGGTCCGGTATTCAAAATGTACTTGCGTAAAAGTGCAAACGCATTGGCATCAAAATGTACTTAAAGTACCAAAAGTTAAAGTATTAACATGTTTGAAAATGGAAAATAAAAATTAATATAAAAATTGTAATTAAGTACATTACTTGAGTACATATATTCAGTTACTTTACACCTCTGTTATGTGCTGTTACACATGTACTGTTACACAGTGAGTAACGAGTAATGACTGCAATGCTAGTCAGTCAGTCACTGTATCTTGTAAATGATAGCCCGCTTGTTTTAAGCTAACGTAGCTAACGTTAGCAGTAGCACTGGTGGAAAGAATGGCTCGCGCGAATTTTAGGCTTTGTCGCTCAACAAAAAATACGTATTTTCAAGTGATAAGAGTCATGTCGACACTGAAGTATTATTAATATTATTATTCGACAATTAAGAGGTTATTTTCATATTTATTGTGTGCACCGGACCGCCAAGATGCGCGTGACGTAATACGCGTCATTTCCGGCTTCATTGGTATTTTGGTGCGACGTTGCCCCCTGGTGGACTGAAAGTAAATGTTCTGTCAGTGGTGTTACAAGTAAAAGGCCTGTCCAAAATGTTACTTGAGTAAAAGTACAAAAGTATTGGCATCAAAATATACTTAAAGTACCAAAAGTAAAAGTACTAACATGTTTGAAAATAGAAAATAACAATTATACAAGTACAGTACTTGAGTACATTGAGTACTTGAGTTCTGGGGCAGGTCTCAAACATAAGCAAAGCACTGCATTGGTTCTCAAACTTATTAATTTCAAGGACCCCCATGGCTCTGAGAGTGAACAAATGAAGTTGGTGAAAATTGGTGCCATTTGTAAATCACGTTTGAAAACTCACTTGTACTCCTTGGCTTTCGATGATTCAGACTGAGGTTGCTATTTCCACTTGGCAATGTGTCTATAACTCTATATGTTGCACCCTATATGCGTTTTCCCCTCTGTTAATTGTGTATTGTTTTGCTCTTAGTATTTTAGTTTATGTTTTGTTACTGAGTGTGCAGCACTTTGGTTCAATGCTGTTGTTTTAAATGTGCTCTATAAATAAAGTGGATTGGATTGAGTCTCAGAGTTGCAGACCAGTAAGGATCCTGTTTTGAACCCCCTCAAGGAACCATAAGGGTCCTGGGACCTCACTTTGAGAACCACTAACATAGTGCATTGATTGAAAAACAATGGATAATTGTGCACAATATAAAACAAAAACAGTGAAATAACAATTCATACTAACAGACATGTCAGAAAACCAGTAAAATGGTAAAATGGTGTCGATTCGTTCATGTTACAGATAGAAGGAACTGCCAGCCATGTCGTCAACATCCCAGAAACACAAGGATTTCGTGGCAGAGCCCATGGGGGAGAAAGACGTCAAGGCGCTAGCAGGCATTGGAGAAGCACTTGGGAAAAAACTAGAAGATAAGGGCTTTGACAAGGTAATGTCTCATTTGAAGTTTGGTTGCTTTTTGTTTTTTGTATGCGTATAGAAAATGTGTAAATATCGTATAGGATCTTTGCAATGACGACAAAATATTGTACCTTTTTTGTTCCTTAGCTTAGGGGGTTCCCAAACTTTTTAGCTTGGGATCCAAAAGATAAATTTGACGTATCCCTGAGACCCAAACTAGTGAGAATAGTCGATCTACAACTACAAGCTCACAACGTGTCGCACCGCTGCGCATTGTGAGCTTGTAGGTCTGCTATTTTCACTTATTACATTTTTTTAATGACATTTTATCATTTTATTTATGAAATTATTTTGAAAATGGTTGAATTTGTATTTAATTTATGAAGAATTGTTGGAAAATGCTTAAATGTTTTGAAATGATAATAATTAAAAACATCTACTCTGAGGAAGATGTACCGGTAGTAACTTAAAAAAACGCAAGTCTTTTTGTCCTGTACTCGGCACCTTTATAATAAAGAGGCTTATTGTCCGAGCTGCTCTAGTCTCTTCTTCCACGTTCATGTTTTAAAAAATGTTTGAAAATGTAACATTGTTCAACAGATGAATTTATCAGAATAGAAACGATTCTGACGATTTAGCAAAATGTAATTATCTCAAATAATTGTGGATTGCGTTGTGACAGGCCTAGAGTAAAATTTGTTTTGAATATCTCCATCCACAGGCTTATGTTGTCCTTGGGCAGTTCCTGGTGTTGAAGAAAGATGAGGAGCTCTTTCGAGACTGGCTGAAGGAAGCCTGTGGGGCGAACTCCAAACAACAGGGAGACTGCTACGGTTGTCTTCGGGAATGGTGTGACTCCTTCCTGTGAAGCATATATTCTGTTGTTCCTCTGTTATTTGTTTTGTACTTTCGAAGCCCCAAATGTACATTTTTACCTCATCACCGATTCTTGACTCAACTCCTCTGTCTCATGAACACAAAAAACAAAAGACAAAAAAACGTTTATTAATAAAAAATGTGTTTTAAAAGCTGCTGCTGTTCACTAATGTTTTCTTGTTGTGCAAATCATCACCCTTTAGTTAGTACTTTTGATAGATTCGGTGGTTGTTCTTTTGAATGTTCAGATGTCCAAGTCTATGATCTATAGCAAGCTTACGCTGGCCTTGTCCCTTCTACAATGATAAAGTCAGTCCCCTATGTGACCCGATACTCACCGTAGAGATGAGTCGTCTTCTCGTAGCAAAGTAACACATTGTAAATCACAGGACTATTTTATGGTTTTATGTTTTAATGCTGGTACCAAATGTCACTGTTAAAGCAACAAAAGCAATGTATTCTGTAGGCTGAAACACTGGTTGGTTAGACTGTGAAACCACTCTGATTTGTATATTTTGGGGTTCATTCAAATGTGTTTTGTTTTGTAATTAAAACGAAATTAAGTTGGTAATGGTAGCTTTTTATTTCAGTGTTTGGTATTCCATTGTTACCTTCTAGCCAAAGCTATGTTCAATACATTGAAAATGGAGTGGACAACTTTTGAAACTCTTGAGCACCTTACAGGATCTGATATTGTTAAAATGACGGTGTGTACACTTTTGTTAAGTACAACATTATAAGAACTGTTTATTCTTTCCAAAAATAAATAGAAAACGGACTGTCGTAATGACAGCTGATGTTGTTCAGATGGCCTAGGTGGTGATTTGAGTTCAAGCTATGCTAATTTATACTTTGTCGTAAGACCATGTCACTCAGCAGCAGCTGTTTGAAGGAGTATACAGGTACGTTAACCTTTGCATTTCCAGTGGAATGTTTTGGGTGTGTGCTTGTTGTAATATAAAATATTGACGTTACTGTATGTTCAGATTTGCTGCCCACCAGTACCACTTACACGGCTACACTTAAATACATGGTCACACAAATATTTGCAGCTTAATTTAGGCTCCAATGCATGACCGTGTCGCTGGCTGTAAAGAACATACTGTATCTTCAAGAAGATTGGTTGTTTTCGACAAGCCATACAATTGTGCGATCGAGTATAAAGTAGGCAATACATGGTTGCAATGTCAATATAAAGCTTGAATGAATAATGATACCCCTGTCATAAACTGTTATTGTCCTCATTTGATACGAGTAACTACCAAAATAAAACACCAGAGCAAACATGTTTACAAGTGAATGAAATGCGTCTGTGCCATGGTGAGGTTTAGTTTCATTCATAAACATAACCTTCAACGAAACAATTTGTCAAATGGATGACATTTCTGGTGTTGAATCCCCTTTTTGATGTGTCCTATAGTACTTGTTGTAGGCCAGTGGTTCTGACAGTATACAAATGGAACCAAATGGACCCTGACGGGTCCATTTGGTTCCATTTGTACACTGTCAGAGTTAAGGAGGGTCCTTGAAATGTAAAAGTTTGAGAACCACTGTTGTAGGCTATACTTAGGCTCACTGACCGATGCTGATTATGTGACTTGTGGACTAACGCCGCTATTACTGTAAGACATTTCATTCCACTTTATTATGAGTTGTAGGCTAACTGGTTTCAGCCCAGTCATGGCTTGGGCCTGTAGTATTAATAGGTGAGTTTGGTGAACAGTACCCCAATTTTATTTGTATTTTTCCGTCCCCTTGTAACAACAAGACAGATACTGTATAGCAGGTTTAAAAGTTTGCTCAACACATTTTGTAGTGACAGGTGTACTGTACATCGGAAAGGTTTCCCAAAAACTATTATACATTGGTGCTCTTATTAAGATTTGATGTACAGGTACGCACTGTACATACATGTACATACTGTACAGCTCCTACTCGTATAACAATCCCTGATGTGTCTCAAAGCAGAGCACAGAAGAACTTCTTCTCCCTGAAGGGGTTCTCTGAAGTGGGCACGGGGGTGATGAGTGGGTCGTCGCACATGTGTGCGTCGCAGTACGCCATCAGGTCAGCTGCGGCCTTGGATACCTTCAAGATATTGAGATTATAAAGCGATAATCAGATAAAACAACAACCAACGTTATCGGTTTATATTAAATGTGGTGATGTGTTTATTTTGAAGGTTTAGAACATGCTTAAAGGGACACTGTCAAGATTTTCAACACCATACCTCTTTGTTGTGTAATTTACCATACTCTATAGTAGGGATGTCCGATATTATCGGCCTCCCGATATTATCGGCCGATATTAGCATAAAAATTGATATCGGGAAAATATCGGTATCGGTTTTTGAAAAAAAAATATATATATTTTTTTTTTTTTTTTTGCTTTATAAATAAGTTACAGGAGTTCTTACTGTATATGGTGTGTGTGATATGAAATTTGAGCTTACCCTAATCACAATAATCCCCGCATATATCGGTATCGGTTGATATCGGTATCGGTAATTAAGAGTTGGACAATATCGGTATATCGGTTATCGGTAAAAAAGCCAATATCGGACAACCCTACTCTATAGGAAAACTACAACCGTGTGACCTTGTCATTTGCTGTTTATGACAAGAGGATATGAAACAGATTATTGTAACAGTGGCCATAAACCATTATGGTCAGTCAGTTTCTAGAGTGGCCATCTAATAAGCTGTATGGTGAGCCAGGCTGATGGCTTGCCCACAAAATGCATAATGGGAATTCAAAGAAAGGCCGAAACAGGCAGACAGGGAAAATGTCTGTCAATGTGGATCATTGGATTGCAAATACTGTTGTTTCTACAGACTATGGTAACCATTAGCAAATAAATGAAATGCACATACAAATGTGATGGTGTCCAAAAAAAAAGTAAAAGGTATCATGTGAAAAGCAGGTCTATAATAAGATTCTTAAATGGCTTGTTTGAAAAGACAATACATGTTGACAGGTGTATATCAATATTTGATTTCATTGGCCTCACTCACATAACCCCTTGGAGTATTAATTAAAATCTAATATAGTCCTGGAGTAGCTCTCAGTTTCCTTTATGAAATCAAGTTGATTCTAGCCATATCCATAATTCATATCCATGAATCCATGTGGATCCAAGTGAAGCTTCTCCAAAAGTATACCAATAGAATAGAATTTTGCGAAAAGTTCAGGGAGCATATATGAAATATTAATTGTAGACATTTTCCTCTCTTCAGACCAGTGATTCTCACCCCTAGTCTCTGAAACTCAAGAGTACAGCTATTTTTCTATACTACCAGGTAGGTGATTGCATTCATGAATAGCAGCAGTGTTTTGCATCCCCAATGCTACCGATGAATCCAAGGTAAAGAACAGCATGACGGTAATTTGTCAAATCGGTCTTGACCTGCTGCTCTTCTCTACCTTCATAACTTTCATCCAGGCATCCCTATTTTGTGCATGTCATTATGGGCGAAAACCTTCAAACATTTGAAAAAATAACAGATCTATAAGCTCACCAAGACAAATCCATGTACATATTGTACTTCCTCAGTGTTACTATACTGTATCTATTTATAATTCAGAGAGTGTACAAATGTAATGCATTTGTGCACCCCCAGAGTTAAATTGATTGATCATTTTACAGTGTAATGCACTTGTATTGTATAAAAGTTGAAGCACTGGATTTGCCTTACCTTTATCCTGCAAAAACTGGCCTCTATTTTCAGTTGCTCAACCAACTTCCTGGCCTGGCCCACACTCATGGTGCTATTCACTGGGGTGTCTCCTTTCATCCTAGCCGCATGGGTAAGGAAATATGAAAAATGACAAACACAACAGCGTTTAAAAACGTCATGGATTAGCGGTGCTGGTGTACTCTGTAAAATGTGTTAATTTAAAGCTAGGGTAAGTGATATTTTTTGGTAATTTTTTATTTTTTGTTAAAAAGGTTAAAGTACTAGATTTTGATAGTAATCATTGCTACAGAGCGTTTGTTCGGTCGCAGGGTCTCTCCAGCTGATTTTACATTTCCTTAACGCAATCTTCAGCTGGTCTTTGTAGCGCTTCTTCTGCCCTCCAGCAGAGCGTCGACCATGGTGTAGCTGGCCATATAGCACTCTGCGAGACAGCCTTACTACATGGCCCAGCCATTGTAGCTGATGCTGAGTGATTGTAGCCTCAATACCACCGCAGTTGGTCCTTGAGAGTACTTCATAATGAGGCACACGATCGCGCCTGGTAATTCCCAGGATGCGCTGAAGGCAGCGTTTGTGGAACTGCTCTAGGGCCATGATGTGGTGGCTGTAAGTTACCTTTGTGCGGCGATGTAGATTCTTGTTTTGAAAGACCCGACTCAGCAGTTTTTTTGTTTCAAAAGAAAAAAAGCCTGGGAGAACCTTGCAGGAACGCTGGTCTTAGGACCTTGTTATCTCCTAACCAATCAGAGTGCTCCAAACCCAGGCGCTGGAATCCAGCGCCTGGGTTTGGCTCCGCCCCTCAAGACCATCGATTGGGCTCGTTCTTTCAGTCTACCGATAGAGAGCCGAGCTGATAAGAGTTCCACTTCTGGTCCATGGTGTTCTCAGGTGAACTAATGGAAAAAACCCTAGTTTCTCAGCCATGGAGCGACAAAAGTCATTCCTTGCATCAGGGTTTTCCAGTCAATTTCCAGCAATCTAGTCACCACCTTTTGGGTCCTCGCAGCCACAAGGGGGGGGGCGCACATGTGGACTGTGGCCATGTTCACATGGTGATCTGTCCAGCATTCTGCACCTCTCATGGCACGAGTGATGTGAACGTCTCTGATGTCACTACGCCTCACTATGATATAGTAGTGTATCAGGTGTCAGTGTTTGGAACGCGGGTGCATCCATGATGTCTTGTATTTAGCTTTCTGCTGAAAGATGGTGTTGGTTATGGTCAGGTTATGCTCAGAGCAGAGACTGAGAAATCTCATCTTATTTGCATTAACCTGGCCAACTCCATGTCTGCCAAGCACTCTACTCCATATCCTGTTGTTCTGGCATTAAAATCCCCAAGCAAGAAGATGTCATTCTTGGGGATCCGGCGAAGAGCCTCGTCCAGTGACTGTAGAAGGAATCCTTGGCCTCACTCTCGGATGGCATGGATGGTGCATAGGCACTGAGAAGTGTGGCGAAGCGATTGTTAACCAGGGGGATACGGAGGGTCATTAGTCTCTCACTAATGCCAACAGGTGTTTCAGTGAGTCTTTGGTAGTGGTGTGTTTTTGATGGCTAGTCCTACGCCATGCAAATGTTGTCCTCCTGACGGGTAACCTTTCCGGATGAACGTGTAGCAGCCCATCCCTTTCTCTATTAGAAAGCCTTCATCCAGGATCCTGGTCTCACTCAGAGCAGTCGATGTTGTAGCGACTCAGCTCAGCAGCAACCAAGGCTGTTTTCCTATGAGGTCTATCAGAGAGGATAGATAGGTCCAGGAGAGTCCCTACATTCCATGTTGCCAGTTTTAGGTTACATGATACATACTCCGCAGACCCCCATTTGAAAGCTTTTTTTTACCAGGACCCCCAATCGAGAAGATTTTTGCTGTTGGATTAGAATAATGATCTGAATAGTCTTATACATTCTCTCAGTGAAATAATAGTGAAATTAAACTGTAAAACAGTTTAATCGAACCAAAAAAACAAACCAAAAAAGGACCCCTGGAGGTCCCGGGACCAGTGTTGCAGATTCTGTGAGAGAAACAAGCAACCAGGTCTAGGAAAACCAGCGCAAAAGAAGCGACTATGGGCCACATGAGTACTTTAACATGTACATCAGCTATTTGAAAATAGCAGATCTAAGCTCACAACGCGTCGCGATGCGACGCGTTGTGAGCTTGAAGATCGGCTATTTTCAAATCAAATCTTGTGGGGAAATTATAATAAGCAGATCTGGCAACCCTGACCGGGACCCCACTTTGAGAACATTGAACGTAAAGTGGGGTCCCTGGACCCCACTTTAATGTTGCATTTCCTTGAGTCAGTCACAACTGAATTCCTTTCTCCACGCAGTCTCACCCCCAATGGATATTTGATACAGTGTGATTTAGCCTTGTCATTCCTGCCCAAAGCATTTTTTGTCCTAGAAACCAGACACTTCACCTTGACAAAATCAGAAAACACTCTCTAAAAGAAGATGCAAGAAAACAAAAGAAACAACAACTTTGAAGGTTGTCATTTTAAGTCATGGCTGTAACACACTCTCTTTCTCTCTCTCTAAGATACTGAGATTTCACAATATTTCCACCAAATAAATGACAGTTATTGCAATTCAAACATGAGGTCTATGAAGGCCTGTATGTTCTGCAATACAGGCTAAATATCAATCAATATTTCGTATTAAATATAGTACTACTGCTGTATCAATCACTGGCAGGTGCAATGATTAAAATAGTTTTAAAGGCTACAGAATTTAGGCCTACCTATAAAACGGGCCATTCACATACCATTCACCTTGGCCCACTCAGACTCACCCAACAAATCACAGAGATGTCCGATTTTGAATGAATGAATGTAGGCACCACACATTTTTTAAATGATCTTAGGAAAGAAGATGAAACACCGACACATAACTTATGGAGATGGAATCAAGAACGATGGACTATCAACAAGAAAAGAGACAGACAGCAGCAGAGCATAGAGACAGAGCATTTGATCTATTCTGAATGACTCCCTATTTCATTAGTACCCCTCATCCATGTTTGTGCTCTTACCCGTATTGTATTCTTCTGCGAGTGCAATCTTTCCTCCTCTCTCTCTCTCTCTCTCTCTCTCTCTCTCTCTCTCTCTCTCTCTCTCTCTCTTCTTTCCCTCCCCCCCTCTTTCGTCTGGTGATATCGGTGTAGTTGGACCCCACCCCTCCAGACAGCCTCGATGCTACCCTGCTTTGTATAGTCCAGTGCACTGCAATTCTTCTACAATGAACAGTAAATGTGTGGTACAGTGCATGGGTTGAGATGCTGTAGGATGAAACACCCCTCGGCAGGAATGGTACCTACCAAGCAAGGGGAGGGGGAAGCATTGGTGAATATTTTCTCATGAGGGCGGACCATACCATATCCCTACTCTAAGACACTGGGAAATGTGTGGTGGGGGGGTGAGTGGTTGGTCTCTCAGATTAAAGCACTCATAATTGGAGCAGATATGATATTGTAATTGGCACTATAGTAGCTATTTTCTTTTGTGTTAAGGCTAAATACAATTTGGATTGCACAAATCAACAGCTTCAATATCATGCTATTTCTGTCTCTACTGGCATTTGTGATGCCCCCTCCTCTTCTGTTGCTATGGGGACTACTGCAGTCTGGTTTATTTATTTTATTTTAAATGTATTTTATTTTTTAATTATTTCATTATAAACGTTTTTCAAAATAATTCCATAAAAAAAAACATTAATTAGAGGAGAAAAAAAGTAGTGAAAATAGCAAATCTACAAGCTCACAACACATCGCAACGTGTTGTGAGCCACCTGATTCGGATGCTATCAATGCATTGAATGGGACATTAGATCGGCTATTTTCAATAGTTTGGGTCCCGGGGAGACGTGGTGAGATCAAACTTCCCTTTTGGGTGTCAAGCTAAAAAGTTTGGGAAGCACTGCATTACAGGGCCCATTGCCAACAGACATCATGTGAGTGTCATGGGGAAGCAGACTGGCCAAGGCTGAACATATGAATGGGTTCCACTTCAGATTTGGCACATTCTTGAGAATTCTACGCCTTGAAAACAGGAATGACTGCATTATCATTGCAGAATCTTTGTTGCTAATAGCTAAATGGATTTTCTACAATATTATAGATTAATCAAGTGCATAATAGGCCCTAATGCTGTCTCTCATTTCCTTTCCATTGGTGACTTTTATTCTCGTGTTAAGACCTAAAGTTTGTGGGCCTACATAAATGCAGCAAACAAGCAGGCTCGCTGAGTGATAGAAATGCCATTGAACACGTTTCTCCAAATGAGGAAAACTGAATGACTGGTGGCCTTATGATCTAAATCAGTAGTTTTCAACCTTTTTCGTGTCAAGGACCACCAAATTGACACATACTGTATTAGCCCAGGGACCCCCATTTGAAAAGATATGCCAGGGACTCAACCATTTTAATTTCTTGGGGGTCCCAATCTACACTCAAGTATCATCATCATTAGTGTTCATGTAACTCTGGGAATGTACACTCAGAGTTACAGACATAAGGGTCAATTTGGTTTCTAACTATTCATTTGGCTGGGGACCCCCTGGAACCCCCTCAAGGACCACTGGTGGTCCCCGGACCACTGGTTGAGAACCACTGATCTAAATGAGAAGTCACGACAATGTTCTATAAACGTAGGCTAGTATATTTAGAACGTCAGCACACCGAACACCAAACCAACTCATTAATTAGCACAGAAGGGCAGAAGGGCTCCCTGTAGTTACCCCTATCGCTCATGCTGGGTTACGAAAATACACATACTAAACAAATTGCTGGATGAATGACACACATGCATTCCCATAACACATTCCCCATAACAAATAATAACACAATAATACAAACATGGGTGCGCTGGGAAGTTGCATGGGAAGTCAGATTATGTCAATGTAACAATTTATATTTCAGACATTAACAATGCATTATGAGCTCTATTTTTTATAACTGTAAAATGAAGAGTTAGGTAGGCTGTAAATATTGAAAGAGATATTGATACCCTAGATTTAATTTAATATTTCTGATTACATTTCTTAACTAGCACAACTGTAATTAACTGTGGAAGGCCTTTTGGGACAAAAAACAGGGAGAATGAGGATGCCGTGATTGAAGTTCATTTGGGGACATTACTATGCAACGACTCCCTCTGCTGGATGAGACTTCCCATACAATCATGCTGAATAATTTTGAATAAAGACAATACTCTGTTGGGCAAACACACTACTATGGCAGTTACAATTCTTATAGTTTTTTTTAAATAGCCATTTAGAATTATGGCTATATCAAATTATGCAAAAGTGTGTTTTCCCATTTCCGTCTATTCAATGCAATTACTGGGATGCTTGATAGCGTGACAATTAATTATGAATTAATCAATTTATGTGATTACAAATTAGAAAATGTTTCTGTTATGTTTTGAAAGATGGAGAAAGGAGCTCTCACATGGACAGCACACCTATTTCTACATAGCATAATTAACCACTTAAATCTTAGAGAAAGAGAGAAACAGACTTGAGTTGCAACCTACGCTTTTCACCTTTCCACGTAGTAGCTAAACGTCAGCAGCATGGTCATGGACAGCACTCACCTAACCACATAGCAAAGCTTCAGCACCATGGACAGCACTCACCGATCCACATACCGTTGTAGCATAACTAATCTTCAATACCATGGACAGCTCTCATCCATCCACGTAGCTTTATTAAGCTTCAGCACCATGGATAGCGACACTCAAAACAACACAATAGGCTCTATGCACAGCAGCCATAGTGTGAAGAAATTCACAGGTGTTACCCAATGATACTAATGAAGGCTCTGTTCCATTCTGGTCAAACAGAGTCAGGGTGCAGAGGGTATCCGCATGCTTAAAGTGAATGGCACATCGAGTGGCAAAGCGAGGGGCAAAGCAACATGCAAAGTGAGTTTAACATTGTTTAATGTTGTTTAATGCAATCAGATATGACTTTTCTGTTTGGATGCATGGGCTGTCAAGGCCAGAAAGTATTTTTTTGACACTCAGTAGGCATTCCTGCATAACTTCCGGGTTTGATGATGATGTCACACGCATACCCTCTATTGTGGATGTTGGCTCACTGGAAACACTCTGCTACACCAGTGGGTCTAAAATGTGGGTCCAGGGACCCTCATGGTTCCTTAAGGGGTTTCCAAATGGCCCCTTACGGGTGTGTAACTCTGAGAGTGTACACATGGAACCATTTGTACACTCTCAGAGTTATGGGGGTCGTGGAAATTGAAAGATCTGAGAACCACTGTGCTACACTAAATGGAACAGAGCCTTCATTAGTATCATTGGTAACACATGTGAAGGAAGTGATAATATGGCTGCTGTGCATAGAGCCTATACCTCAGACCTGCAATTAAATGGTATTATTACCTGTATGTGGTCAGTGTGGTCACACGGTTTAATTTTGTAGTCATTTTTTTTAAAACTTAGTTTACTTATTTAAATCCGTACTTTATATTTGTATTTTAGTTTCTGTACCTTTATTTACACGGAACTGATTATGGCACTATTATTTTCACTGCCATTGCATCTCTCTCTCTCTTTCCATGTTTTCCCTGCCATATGCTTATTTTGTTGATTTTTATACTGTTTTTTACTGTTTATAACCATTATTGTCATAATTAATACAAAATCTTCTGGACAAATATGGCTATATGTACTGTACATATAGCCCTGCCTTGGTATGGGTATTGCTAGGCAGATGAAAATCGTCCAGTGACCAAGGGGAATTGATGTGAGAGCCCAATAATTGATCTTCTCACCCCCAAACCTCTATAAAATAGTGCTTATGTAATGATAGACAGGCAGCTCTGGGGTTGGGTGTTGGTATATCTGGATCATCAATTGCTTTTTGTCAGCTTTATTGATGGTGATGTTACCACTCAATAATTTCCAAATAGACACTGAGGGCTTGACCGTTGACCGCATGCAGACTGCTGTTCAGCCTATCACAGTGTACTGTCCCCATCGACGAGGTCGCTGGAGCTCAGGGCCCAGATCTGCATACTCCAATAACATGAGCGTGTCTATTTAACTGTGTGACAATACAGTCCAAGTGTGTTTCAACTGCTATTTGCAGTACACAGCAACGTCCTCAGTATTAATTTAACTCTGAGAGTTATTTATACCCCATCATATGATAGTGTTGCTTGCCAAAAATAACTGCTTGTCAAGCTAACAAATGTGTCCAGATTTATTTGACATAACAAGAATACATATGGGTACAGCGCATACCCTGCAACAAATACATATTCCTTGAAAATCTTGAGGTTAAAATAATATCTACTTTTTTCCATTGTGGGCACGCGCAGCAAAGTGTCCTCCTAGCACTCCTACCTACTATACATACACACTAAACTATCACACATGTACGTACAAACAAACATCCTCATACATTTCTAACATGTTCTCTCATTATGGTTAAATAGCAGAGCATAGCATGTTTAAACCTACTGTATGACAACACTGCTAACCAACATGTTGTGATGTAATGCTTCGTTAACTTGAAAATCAGTTCTTGTCGGCAAGTGCCACATAATATGGGGTATAATTAAATTAGGCTTAATTATAAATGTTTACACTCAGGAATCATGTCAACACTGAGTAGCACATGCTGTTACAGTACTACCTTGAAAGAGGAAAACCAAAAAGGGAAAATGAATCACAAATAGTTGTATTCTTTTTATTATTCCAGTTTTTACTGGATATTAAACATGGAGAATGACTTCACAATCCAGCCATCAGGTTTTCTACTGTACAAATTAGGATGCTATTATGGCAACATTATCATATCCAGCCGGAGCCAATAAACAAACAAACAAACAAAACAAACACATAATGACAAAGACTTAATCACTTGGTAGAAATGTGTCATTCATGGAAGCAATATTACAGCCAAGTGCTCAGAGGGGATGTTAATCAGAATAAGAAACAACATGAAAAGTACAATGCATGGATACCTGATTACAGCTTCTCAGTCAGAACAGTGAATCTGAACTCTGCATGGGGACCTGAAAAACAACTGGTTTTCATTCTGGCTGTATAATCAGACACAGGAGACCAGGTGAATTCAATAAACTACTCAGTAGAATAGAAACTTGATGCAGTCCGGTCCCCATGGCCAGTGTTTAGAACGTATTTAATCAACCTGTCTAAATTGCTCGTCCTGTCATCTCACGAAACACTTTCAACAAAACATGAGTTAACCTTCTACATACAGTCAAACCACTTTGTTTTAAAAACACCTTTGCCTGCCATGTGTTCACGTATATACTTTCTTAATTTGACTCGGCAACTCTGCAATTTGACAACGGTTGTTCACACAGGGATTATACAGTCACCACCAGCCGCTTGGGCCCCATGACAGTATGTCACACTGAACCCTAATATGTGACACCTATAAATCATGGCATCTTTGAGAGGCCTTGTCAGCTCAGGGTACTTGAAATAGTTTCACCAACTATTCTGTGCCAGGCAGACCTTACACGTTGTGAAACAAAACACTGGGAAAAGACTCCTCTCAGATTGATTTCAGACACACACACACAAAAAAAAGTTCTGTAGAAATTCTAATGTTTTGGTAAAACAACCCTGGAGCAGTATTTGTCCAATGTTTTGTCTCGGGATTTTCTTAACGCCTTGACTACAATACCTCAGTAACTATAACCTAGTAGTATTACTGGATGAGCGCATCAGTTTCTCTAGATTTTTCCAAGACACCTTTCACATCCTTGCACAAGATCAAAGTCAATTTAACATCATGACTTGGTCTTTGTACCTGTTGTCATGTCATCTGATTTATCGCATATCCCTTGTTTGCCCAGTGGGATGATAATCTTGACATTAGTTATTAAATTACATTTTATGTCATAATAAATTCAATTTAGACAGATTTTTCTGCATATTGAGATTACTTTATTTTGGATTTTGGTTTTGGGGATCTACTCAGCAATAAGCAATAATACAAACTGTGCAAATCTGTTGAAAATGGACAATTCTGGAGAGGCCTGTGACACAAGTCTCTGTATTATTGACATTTATACACATGACGACTTACTGTCAACTCCAACAACCAAAAATATTCCTTAAAACACGTTTCTGAGCATTTCAATAAACACAAAACTAGACGCCATCGTTAATTTATTTTTCTTTTAAACATTTGAAGAGAGCGTAGGAGTCACCTCTGTGCTACAGTATCTCTTTCATCACTGCATGGACAGATTACTGAACCAGGCTGTTTGCAAACTTTTAGTTTAGCTAATCGTGAACAATGATATCAGGGTAGGTTATATTTGCAGCAGTTCGAAAACGTACCTAAACCGATGTGCTGAAAGATATATATAAAAATGACAAATGTTGGTGCTGACTAAAACTAGACTGGATTAAATCAGTAAAGCAGAATTAAAATCCATAAGTATTGTAGCCCCTCAAAACACTAACAGGAAATTGTTTCCAGAATTAACACTGTTTGCTGCTAGAGAACAATTATCACAGTATCTTTCGCACAGTGAGCAATAAAAAGAATGTTCTGACTAATGCTGTCAATTCCCTATGTTCTACACCCCTCTATGTTCTACCATACCATGATTGTAAGGAAGACCGAACAAAGTTACAAGGCCCATGGTTGTGTATACAGTCACACTGGGAAGAAATCAATAAGGTTGACCTCATAACTGGCCGTTACATTGAGGCAGCACACTGAGGTCTGGATAGAACCGGAGAGAAAGAAAAACCAGGGCTTCCACATGCTAGCCCACTTATCAGTCACCGTCGAGACTAATTTACACCTCACCGTTCAATCGTGTCGCTTGAAAGTGACTGTTATTTGTCCAGCGACAACATCACACAAGTATTGTGTGATGGTGTGTGAATTAGCCTTTAGTGATATTCTCTACCTTTGCATCAGCTTGAATGTGACGTACAAAATAACGCCCATTTAATATAGCAGCATTGTAATAGTCACAGTGCACCTTTTTTTTTTTAAACAAAGAATTACTAAGGGTTGTTAGCACATGAAGATAAAAACATTGTCTAAATACAAGGACTGATTACTACAATATGAAAATATTACATTTAAGATAATCAATCCATTATGAAAAGCAAGGGGCTTAGAAGGACATTGTAGGTATTGCAAGTTAACATGGAGGTTTTCTTTCTCCGAGAAGGAATGGAAGCAGGGAGAAACAGCACAGCATTACTATGGTATCATACCTGAAGAGTTTTTACCCCCTTTATGAATGACAGAGGCTATCTGCATTTTTTTGTCATCATTCTCATCAATAAATATGAATCCGCATTTTTGGTACAGGAAATAAGACGTAAAATAAACATTAAAATACAAACATGAATAATCAAGCTTACACAAATAAACAATGCATCTTATCTTTTTTTCCATAAACATATCATACATAGGACTTCTTTCAATTGTTTCTGCTTTTCAAGTGCAAAAACACAAATGGAAGATTTTTTTTTACACGCCAACATTTCAATCTTTATCAAAACACTGTCAGTCCCAATTTATGAGAACTCAGGGAGAATGTGTTAACTTTTTCCCGCCTCCTTTGATGAGAGTCTCTCGAATACAAACGTCTGAGGTCAGCTTCAAGATTGGGTGAACCGTACGATGTAGTAACAGAAACTGCTATGACAACCACCTTGCATATAAAGTCTGTATAAAAAAAGCGTCAGTAGTAGTAGTGCGTCCTCTTCAGAGGCTAACAATACTTTTAATCAAGCTTGGAAAAGATCGGAAGGGTGATTACAAAGAACAGTATGTTTGGTAGAGCTTCCCATGTTAAAGAAAGGCTAGAGGTAAACAGTGGAATATGGCGATGTTGACCAACGTTTGGTCTGATCGTAGTGAAAAGAATTGTACAGCAATACTAAGCACACTTAAAATCCTTAGGTTCGCTGCACAAAGGGAGGATAACACTACTACACTGTCTCAACAGTAGAGCACTATTCATACAAAACAATGATTCATAAAAAGTAAATACACAGACAGATATATACTGTATGTGCATACCTAAACATGTGTGCACAATGAACCTATATGACTGTAGAAAAATATATAGCCTATTTCAAAGTCACATAGTAGCCCAGAAATAAATTCCAGAAGCAAAATTAAGAAATGATTAATTTACAAGAATAATAAAAAAACAAATCATAGAGTTACAACACAGGAGGGCCTAATTATACAAGGCTGAACTGAAGGCATTTTTGGTTATTAAAGGAAATAATAATACATTGCAGAGCAAAATAATAATAATATTAATATTAATAATAATAAATTAACTATTCAAATCTGTAAAAGTGGCAACTAGCTGTAAAATATTGTAGTAAAGAAAATCCATCTTTCCAGCAACACTAAACTATAATCCTGTGAACAGTAATCTAAAGTACAAAAGTTCAAGTTCAATTGGAAAACATCTGCTTCTGATGTTTCATTTTGGTTTGACAAAACCATGGATGAATTTGATACAAGACCGCACCACATTTCCCTCTTTAGAGTTGTCCATATAGCATTACTTAGGACTAGAACTCACCCTAGAGTGGGGGGGTGACAGGCCCAGACAATCTGGGGGTTCTGCTAAGAAAATTGTTAGAGTATGAAGCAAAAGCAGAGGGTGGGTGGTAATCGTATTCCCAGAACCCCATATACCGGTATGTCATAACTCAAGTTCCTCATTCAATATCTCTCAAATATACATGTGTTAACCCATTAAGACTTGAGGCCGATTCTACACACTTCTCACACTTTCAAGATTTTTCAAAAATGTTCAAAAATAGCAGATGTACAAGTGAGCACAAAGTGACGCGCTGTGAGCTTGTATATCTGCTATTTTTGAATAGCCAACGCAAAAATCTAAAATGACACAGATGCTTTCCCGGTTTGAATGGGTTAAGATGTAACGATTCCTTCAACCAAGGGCTTGCGTTATCAACTACTGCTAAAGCTACCAATCAAATAATCTTGTGCTATTAATGCTTTTGTAAGACAAGGTGCCATAGTTTCAGATGATGGTGGTCTCAACCTAGAGGGAAGTGCTTTGTAAGCAGAGACTTATATCCACTTATTGAGTCCATGGTGGACGGACCAAGGCCTACAACGTACAGTAACACTATACAGAAAGAGTTCACAGTGAGCCAAGTGACCATCGCTGATCAAATCAATGCCTTCATGAATAATGATGCATAGAGGTAAAGTGGAATAAGAATAAATAAAAAAAGAGAAAAAAAGTTATTTGACCAAGGTCATCCACCCCTTAACTTCAAATGTGTAAGTATGTTTTGTAATAACTATGGTTTATACACCAGAGGCCCAGATTAGACACGCATTTTATATTTTTTCAAGAATATTCTAAATGTAAGTTGTTTTTAGATTCCACCACAATTTTAATTTAAAATTGTCGTGTTTTGCAATGCTCTTTCAAGTAAAAAAGAAAAAGAAATAACTTTAAAACAGTAGTGGAAAGTTGTCAGATAGGCCTATCATTCAGAAAAGCCAGCCAAAGTCAGTTATCAAAGAAACTAATAATAAGTAACTGAGGCAAAAAGAGAGACCAAAAAGATAGATGCTAGTTAATATTCTGTTACAGCTATGAGAGATTCATTTCCTTTAAATATGATAGGACAATACCATCATTGTGCAATATTCACCAGATAATTTAGGATCTACTGTTACTCTGTAATATCTATATTAACTCTGATTTCATTGTGACTGTAAGATATATATATAATCTACCGTAATTTCTTGACAGGCAATTCAGTAGCCTTTTTCCAGCGTATTAATCTGTGTATTAATTAGTAGCATGCCTTTGGGTGCGGCAAGACATGCGAGAAGTACAGAGAGCTGATGGTAGGTATTGCACTCCACCTCAGCAATCCATCTCCTAGGGGTCTACTGCATTGAAACAGGGATAGACTCTCGCGTTCTCGGCTGATACCGTCAATAAGTCTCTCTGACCTACTTAATTGTAATGTATTTTAAGTACATTCTGTCCACACTTTTAAATTACTTAACTGATGTTGTCCTTATGTACATTAAAGGGACATGTCATTAGTCGCATACACTGTGTAATTGTTAATTTAACGTATTCCACAGGTCAATGTGTAAAGAATAATAATACTGGAACAGCGACGTTTTGTTTACTTAAATATTTCGTTTTTCAGATAAACCTTCATTGCAAGGCTGAAGATTTCTGCTTTCCTTAAAGCCCTACTCCACACATACCGTATACCAGCCTATTGCACATTTCCGGGACAAAAAAAAGGAAAGAAAATCGATAAACGTAAACTGTAGAATAAAGCAAATTAAAAACAAGTATTATAATGAAATGGGAAGAAAACTGCATAACTTGACAGGCAGTTGGCAAAAAGGACCAAGCACACATGTAAAGTGGTAAAGTGCATTGCAACAGCCTTTGTGGTGCTATATTTGATGGAATCTTTAGAGTAGCTATGGACATGGCAGGATGATAATGGTGGACTATGTCCATTATGACAGTGTGTTCTTGTTTACCATGCTTCTGTGGTTCTGTTATTAGCAAAAATAAAAAATGTAACCAGTGGAAAAACTAAATAGGATAAAAAAAAAAAGGTAAAGAGATATCTGAGAATGACAGTTTAGGCCTTTACAAAAAGAAATTGGCACATCATTTTTTATAAACAGTATTACGGAAGAGGATAACGTTGCCAAGAATTTACGCAGGCTACTTCAATAACTGAACCATCCAGTTATTTCTTTGCTCATGTTTCACAGTAATAAAAGTGCACTATTATGTCAGTTGCACTGCCATATTCACAAAACGACAGTGTGGTCAGTTTCTCTCTTGTAATGTAACCCTTCCAGGTTATTCCAGGTTGTCAAAACAGTAGTAACGCTAGCGCTAACATTTCTCTCTCCCTGCACGACGGACAACCTTTTCACCCTCTTTCCCTGACTCCTTCATTCAGACCTGTGTCTCCAGGCCACAAAGTTTAGGCATTAGGATGCGAGGCGTCACCCCTGAGTTGAGGTCCCTCTCAAACTCCAGAAGCTGGCCCATGAAGTTGAGATTGGGCGACACCACTGGGCGGCGACTGCGTACGTACTTGTAGGCATCGGTCATGGTCATGAGGGTGTGCTTCATAAGGTAGGCGATGACGATGGTCGCAGAGCGGGACACGCCTGCCTGGCAGTGCACCAGCACTCCGTGTCCACTCTGATGGGCCTCCTCTGTGGGGGGGAGATGTTATGATTCAGATTGCACAGCTTTCATCTAGAATCAGGGATCGAGAGAATCGAGAGGGGTTTATTTGACACTCACTCATACACCAGGTATCACCTTGTTTAACTCAACTCTCTCACTGTGTTTCAACCAAGTCAAATGTTAAAGGGAGTGGGATTTCCATTCTTCAGAATTATATTATTTTACACTATTGTATTTTGATCTTTTTATTTTTATTATTTTTTATTACACCCAGTATTATCAGTATTATTATCTTGTTGTTACTGTTCATCGTATTATATATGCCACACCAGCATTTCACTGCTTCTAACTGTATGAGTGAGTAACAAATAAAACCCTCTTGAATCTTAAATCTTGAACAAAGACGCACGTCGTAAACACAAAAAAAAAATCATTCAGCGTTATTTGCATCACTCTTGTGCTTAAAATTAGCTGCCTCTTAAAAACTATATCCAGCCAATGGAGTGTTTTTCCCCCCCCTCTGTAAGAGCACATTGTATCACTTTTATTTGTTTTTACAAACACAGAAAGGTAAGCATGATTCATCAATGCAAAGCTCTTAGATACTGTGTTCTATCATGTGTTTATTGGAACTTGATAAAGCCCTGCATGGACGAAACGTTGTTTGGTTAAATTAGTAAAAAAGACGGGAGAGCAGCCTATCGTGTGCGGACATTCCCTTTTTCGTAGCTTGATTATTTTTGGGTCCAGCCCCGTGGTTGAAGAAACTGTGGGGATGTGCATATCCTACTCCTTTTTTCCTATCATGTGTTTATGCCATGGCTCCAATTATGGATACAAGTAGCAGCACCTCGTGCATATGTGGTGACTGCCACTGATTGATTGTAGACAGAACAGTACCTTGCCAGGGCATCAGCCCTTTACCTTGGCATTCCTGCAAACCGCTCGCCATCACTCATTATATGAACCAATGTACGGTACTTCGCACCAAATACACTTAACTTAACTTAAAGGAGTAGTTCACCCAAAATTCTATATATTACCGGCGGAAAGATAAAGTACCCGGTAGGAGACTCAAAGGAGATTCTTTGAGTCTCCTACCGGAGAGACCGCCGGTCATCAAATTATTGGCTGAAGAATGCCACAAAAACAAAAAAATCTCCATAAATTCAATGATTCACGGGGTGTGTAATTGATAGAAAATGAGAAATGTTTTGGGTGAACTATTCCTTTAAGCTGCCAAATGTAAATACAAATAATCTACACACACACACACACAAGCTTCGTTCTCACCAATGAATTCAAAGACTTCCTCAAAATACTGCCGCAGGTTTTGCTTGCTGTTGTCGGTGGCTGGCAGACGCTTGTAGCGTACAAAGCCACAGTTGAGGTGGTAGAGGGGCAGATGCGTGGTCACATTGACCACGTAGCCAATGTTGAGGCGTAGCAGCAAGTCCAAGTCCTGGGCATCTCTCTCGTTACCCAGGTAAACAAAGGGCAGGATGGGGCTGATCACCGCGTTCTCCGCGTCGGGAGTCATGGCGCCCTCGTCTGACAGAGAAGCCGGCAACGACGAGGAGAGTGGCAAGGAGAGGTGCCCTGGAAGAGGAGATTAAAGACCACTTTATACTTGGATGTATGATGATAGCCATGTATGATGGGGGGGTGGAATAGTTTTTCTTTTTGTGCGTTTACTTTGTCAGTTTGTCAACATAATATAGAGTTGGGATGAAAGGAGTATTGTACCATTAACCACTTAAACTCTGTACTTAGTTGACTTTATTCCCATGGGCCCTATAGTGGACCGTATTCCCATGGGCTACAGTAAATAACTTCGCAGAAAATAGCCGATCTACTGGTACACGTTGTATACATCTGCTACAGTATTTTTACAGTGTTTAATATAATAATAATAATATTAATGAAGTACAAAAGTACAATCAGTGAAGAAAAGAAAATAAGTATATCCAATACATTATAAAATACCTATTTTTGTTCCAAGGTTCTTATTGACAGTCTGTTAAAGATTAATGCAGTGCAATAGTATACATTATTACCTATCGTTGTAAACTCTTCAAATCTTCAAATATTCCCTGAATCCTTTGATTTTGGATTCATAAAAACTTGGCCACATTACTCACTGTGAGAATGAATTAAACTGTGAATAGTGAAAAGTGAATAAACTAAATATTTCAAATTAATGCAATTAATTCAAAAGCAATGGTCGGTGTGGACGTTTTGAGATCCCTACCTCTACTGTGCACTTGCACTTCATCTTGCTCTCTATTCAGTGAGTTGAGGACCAAGTGCAGTGACTGGGCGGACGGAAGGGAATTATGTCCTCCATCCCTCTCTCCCCTCTCTCTCTGCCTGGGTCTGGGTTTGATCAGAGTGCTGGGGGCTGACGGCGGAGGTGAAAAGGAGGGGGGTGACTGGGGGGAAGGGGAACGGGGCGAGGGGGAGCCAGGATATGCCAGGTCGCCATCTGGCTCAGCAGCGTCGCCCATCCCCACCTCACCACCACCTTTAGTTATCAAGAGCCTCTTCAGGGAGTTCCGGTACTCATCTTGCCGAGAACCGACAAAATCGAGGGCAGCCATCTTGCCCTGCTGCAGGCGCCGTCTACCGGCGTGGTCTGTCAGCTGAGACTGTGAGAACTCCCGGAGGTTGTGGCAGTCCAGGATGACACCGGTTCCATTGCTGCTGTTCTGACCCTTGCCTGCGCAGGTGTTCGCCATCCCCGCACAGTGGTTCTTTTGGGTTTTGCAGTGGGTCATCTTTTTCGCCAGTTCCTCTGGCCAGATGGTGCGCACGCTGTAGTCGTCGTCATCGCATTGGAACATGCTCATCGGGTGGCCCGCGCCTACGCCTCTCCCCGGGGGTTTGCCTCGGCGGGGGTTGAAAGTCACCACGATGGGGTCGCTGCTACAGTAGCTGCACGTAGAACTGCCGGTCTGGCTGGCTTTGGCGTTGCAGCCGGTCACGCAGCTCTGCAGCGCACGCATAGGGGCGGAAGATGACAGCGGCGTGCAAGGCAGGCATCCCCCCACCAGTTTTTTCCTAAACATAGCAGGGCTCTCGAACGTGCCCGCCTCCCTGGAGCAGGCACAGGTGATGGGCTTGAAGAGCTTGGTTCGGCAGTCGGACACAGTGCTGTTGGACGACGAGGTGTTGGAGGTGGAGGCGGTGGTGGAGAGGCAGCTGCCGAGAGTTTTCAGCCCCATCGCTCTGTCCCCGCGGTTCACCGCTCCGACAGGGTGGGCGCAGGAGAAGGAGGACGTGGTGCTACCTCCTGCTGCTTGGCAGCTAGAAGAGGGCGCCCTGCATGCTTTGCATCGTACCAACTTCCAGCAGCCACAGTTGAAGGGACGGGAAAAGTCTATGGTGCAGGTGTGGTCGGGGCTGGGGAAGGTTCCACCGTGGGAGGAGATGGGGGACAGGGGTAAACCGTGGATAATGTGAGGGCGGTGATCCCGGCCACGGGACGTGTGAGGATGGCTGAACTGCGGGAAGGAGATGGGGCCACGGGAGGGGTGGGATTGGGGGGGAGAGGGGTATCCGGGGTTCAGGACGGCAGCATGGGGCACGGGGACAGTGTTGTGATGGAAGGGCACGTTCTGAGGGTGGTGGTTTTGATGGACAGTTCCCAGTTTGGAACTCTTCTTGTTGCCAAGAGACGGAAATTCTTGGTTGCTTCTGGGAGGATAGCTGCCAGTGGCAATAGCTTTCTCCCTCTCCTTTTCTCTCCTGGATTTATAATGCTGTGCTTGGGCCGGGACAAACTGCAGAGCTCCCCCGGGGGAGGCTGGCAGCTGACTTTGATGGTGACTCCTCTGCGAGAGGTTGTGTTCGGCGCCGGCGGGCCTGCCTGCCGTTCCAGCCTTTTTCTCACCTTGTCCCTGTTCCAAATGTAAAGAGACACGTTTCCCTCGGCCGGCTTTTGCACTTCCACTGCGCCTTAACGAGTTGAACCCACCTCCTTTCACGCCTTTGTCCAGCGACAGCTTGATGTCAATGGTATGTGTGTGGGAGGGGAGCCGCGGGCCCAGAGTCACCGTGCCGTTGCTGTGGCAGTGGCTAGGGACGTGCCCGACATCCACAGGGACAACAGCCTGGTGGTGGTCTCCCTTGAACTTGATCTGCGGGGGGCGAGGGGGTCTGCGCTTGCATTCCAGAGGTAGAGAGTTACCGGGAGGAGAATAGAAGTGGGGCTGGGGAGGGTGGAGGTGAGGCGGGCGGGTGACGTGGCCGTTCACAGAGTTTGATATTTGGGAGTGCGCAATGGTCTGCGGGGAGCCCTCACACAGGGCCGAGTGTTTAGGCCGCTGAATAACCACTATGCGCTCGTCGAGTGGAAGGGGAGGCATCTGGGTCTATGTGGCGCTGTACATTGAAGATGGAGAGAGAAGAAGAATGATGAGATATGAGATAAATACTGTGATTTATATTTTTTGTGTGGGGCATACTTTACATCACTGGTTCTCAAACTTTTTCATGTCAAGGACCCCCAAATTGATATATATTTGTCCGCGGACCCCCATCTGAAAATATTTTGAGCCAGGGACCCCCAGAAGAGAAGATTTGTGTTGCAAATGCAAAAATCTTCAAAAGAATTTCAAGATTTTTCAAAAATGTTCAAAAATAGCAGATCTACAAGCTTGTAGATCTGCTATTTTTGAATAGCCAACTTATAAATGGCTATAAGTGGTTAACTACTTTTGCTGGGGACCTCCTGGAACCACCCCAAGGTCCCCGGACCCCACTTTGAGAACCAATGCTTTACATTCTATCAATCAAAACACAAAGAGCACACACTAATAACATATGACAAATACTGTGTGGCACGACATAGAATACATACACAATACAGTGCATGCTTGTATGAGCACTTTATTTTCTATGGTATGTAATATTTTGAAGAATATATGCATTTTACGCTCATTTAGTCAAAAGGGTAATAGTTCATTCCTTTACGTACATGTAATGTAAAGTGTAAGCCAAATTCAGGAGATATTACAATATAAGACAAGACAAGACACAACACGGAAAACAGCAAATAAAGGATACTAAGGTTTTGCATATTTATGCAAGTCGATCCTTTGGTTTCTTTTTGCGAAAGTATAAAGCCAATTAAATGACCACCAATACAGACTCTGATTTTGGACCAGAGCCATCTTTCCTTTCACAACATTGGCGGAATTTGAAAGGAAAACTACAAGGATGTCATGAAATATTTGAAGTTGTCATATAGAGGCATTATTTCTCTCTTTAACAGAGCATTCAAATTAAACTATGATATGTGGGGTGGATCAATGTGGAAGAAATGATAACATTCAAACTTCTGTTGTTGTTACTCTTTGAAAGTGGTGGCATTGGTATCGTAACCACTGGCAAACATTCTCCAAACATTCTGTAACAGAGCTACAGTATTATGTAAGAGATTATTCCCAACAATGTAAATATTAAATGCTTTGAATGGATGATTGGCCAGAGGCCACGAACCACCTTTTTTTTATGTAAGCTGTAACCTGCATTGCAATTTAATGTAGTAATTGCACATCCACGCTATCAACAATTTATCAATATATGATTAAATTACTTGTTTTGCCGTATAATCTACTGATGCCAAATACATTATAACAGAAAACATGACTTGATGGAAGGTGGAATCCATTCCAATCATTTATATGCACCTTGAAATGATATTATTCACCTTACATCATGGTCATTAACCAAACATTAAAACATATTTATGTTTTGGTGTTTCGCATTTAAAAAGTCAAACTTTTTGCTGGCAAATTCTGTTTACCTGGCAAAGCCTAAAAGTATGTCTACTCTATGCATTATAATCATTGCTTCACTCCTCCAGACAATAAAGCGAATGTCTGTAATGACCTTGAAAAGTAGAGCTTTTTGTCATTTCAAAACAGCTACATATTACATCACCTATGGTCAGCTATCAGTGAACATAATATGTTTTAATATATGAGTATATAACTACTGAGAGTGACTTTCCCCAAGATGCTCTCTACTTGCAACTTGCTTGCCTATAACTGCTTGGGAACTATCTATCACTTGTCTGTTGTCAGCTGTTTGCTATCTTAAATCATTCTAGGTATAAATAATTGACTAAATGCTGTTTAAACACAAGACTGTTTGGCTGTCTTTACCCTTTAACTAACCTCAATTGTATAACCTTAAATGTAGTTACAACAATGCAAACACACAATTTTGAAGTGCATCAACTAATGTGAGGGGGAAATGATTGCCTCCAATTCTTGATTAGATGAGTACCACAAATAGAACAATTGCTATACCATTTAATCTGTTATTTTGTAAATCAGATAATATTTAATTGTACAATTTTGATATCCCTAAATGTGGCCTTAATTTAGCAATAATACAATGATTTAATGCCAGTGATATGATAAGAATTATTCACCTATAGGCCTTGACATGTACAGTACACATAAAGAAACAACATGACAGTTGGTTTCTCTTGGAGAGAGACAAATTACTATGGCTCAGAAAGAAATCAGGCACTGTAACTGCTAGAGGCAACAACTGACCACAGCCTATAAATAAGCATTTTGTCATCAATTTTTCTGTAAGATGGATGGTTTTATAGTTTAGTGCAATCATCACAATTCCTTAAAATGCTTCAAAAGGATGATAAACAGAAAGCGCTCCCAGGACTTGAGTCTTTATTTCTTTTTGCTGATAAAAACTAAATTATGCCCATAAACTGTGCTCACAATGAATTGTCTGTATTCTAAGTCTGTCTGTGTTCTGTGCCTGCAGAAAGTTGACTTGATGTTCGTACATTTAACCTATTTTTAGCCTATATGGGTTAGCCTTAGCCTATAATAAGATTGCGGGGTTAAGCTTCAAGACTGCTATTAGATATTAGCCAGCACATAATTTGAGAGGCTTTCACTTGCGCTGTAATTAACAATCATTTCTCTGGCAATGGAGAGCAGCAAAAAGTAGAAGAGTGGGAGGAGTCAATACTGACATAATAATAATAATAATAATAATAATAATAATAATATAATAAGATATGGGGGGGGGCAGATGGGTGACAGATCATGACATGATACAGTGAAGACCACAGATTACAGGGAGGGGGTGGAGACATGTCAAATCATATACTGACAGCATGTTCAAGTCCCACAAAACACATATACCGACCAATAGAGAGAATACCCCACGCGTGAGCTTCCTCATGCTTACTATATCCACGCACAATGTCTGGTGACAGCATCCTCATCTCTCTTTTTTCTTTTGCCTGTGGTGAAGGGGGGTGGGGGTTACATTGACCCAGTTTTGTCATGGTAGAAGTCACCCTCGCTCTGATCACATCACACACGCTTGCTTTCGGCAAAGAAGAGTACACAGTAAAATCTTCAGTGTTCATTTAGCTCTGAGAGTGCACACTGCATTGTTGTACACTCTCCGAGTTACAAATAAATGAATTCATACTGAGGATGTCTAGTAGAGGCCCTTTTTTATTCACTGAACACTCGGAGGAATATTTTACAATGTTTGACTCTAGTTTGGGAGCAACTTCGCAGCGACATTCCACAATTATTGAATTCAATTTATCGCTTCCGAATTTTGACTTAAATGCAGACTAAACATTGTAAAATCATCCTCAATATCCAATGTTCTCAATTTTTGGTGAATAGAAATTCTCTATACAGTAGCATAGAAGCATTTCACATGGTTTGGTCTGACCAACAAAATGTTTTATTTTTTTAAGTCAGCTTTTATGATCACTAAAGTGGCACAAAATATGATCTGCAGAACAATATGCATTTGTAATTGCTTTTGATCACGATCACCAGATTTAATGCCTGCAGTCTGATACTGTGCTTCAGACAAGCATTGCTCAGACTGATCTGATACGCAGATGAAATATTCCTGAGATGTGCTTACAATCGACTTCTGAAAACCTATAAAAGCACTGAGTATACCTATACAGTACTGCAGTACATTCTTTGTTCATTTTGGACGAGTATGGTGTGGTCTTGGCTCACTTTTCTGCTACAGCAAACTGGCATACAATCTGTATCCAGAACACTGCTAAGTCTAGTTAGAATACCATTAGTATTCCAGTAAGCCTGGTTAGCAGTGATTCAAAACCAGCACAAGAGGACATCTAATTAAATGTGCTAGTCCACGGCAATTTAAAGGGGTTATAGAACATAGCGCTGATGTAACAAGCCGTTTGACTGTGATGCATGGGGAAGCTATGAGGTCAGTATGTGTCTGGTACTGCACTTGGAAATAAATCAAGAGAATAGAGGCTAGTTTATGACGATTTCCGACTCTCACATGAAATAGGTTTGTAAGAATGGTAGGCAGCAGGTCTGCCGTGGTGCTTTTCAGTGGATCTAAGCCAGAGTAAAGGGGAATGTACAGAGGCAAGCTACTTAACATCAGGTAGAATTAACCCTTTAAGACCCCCAGAAAACCAAAGATTTGAGTTATAAATGTTCGGTTTAAAAAATAAATGTGCACACATTTTCAGAATTTTTCAAAAAATTGCAGATCTACAAGCTCATATATGAGCTTGTAGATCTGCAATTTTTGAATAGCCAAAAAAATCTAAAATGAGACAGATGCGTTCCCGGTCTTAATGGGTTAACAAGCTGTAGAAAGAGATTAAGGAAATGAAATGAAATATAATCTATATCTAAGTAGGCTATGCATTAATGTTTACGGTAAAAGATGTGTCACGCTATGAGCTGTGCTGTGATGTTAAAGGATTCACATTGTGAACATAACGGATGTGTTAGGAGTCAGAAGGTCAAATAGCCGGGCACCCTGCAGCACACATAATTACACTAAGCTGTCATTCCCTTACACTATTATCCCTCCCACTGTTCCTAATGTCTATCTCAAAGACTAAACACACGGGGGAACTGCCATCCTGCATGCATTACCTCTGTGTTTTCATAATGACAGAAGAGAATAGGTTAATATTTCTTTAATACATCAGTACCTCAACTCCAATTAACTATAGTTCCACAATGGGTGCTTATATTCTTCACCGAGCCTTCTAAAATCCCTTTGTAGAAGCTATTGATGCCATTTGATATTAGCATGGCTGGGAAGTTGGACAGAATTGGAATAGTTCTGGGTCATGTATTACTCATCACTGCTGTCAAAAAGAAAAATGTCTTAAGATTCAAACCAGCTTCGACGCCTATGTGTCCCGAACGTACAGCATGAGATTTTCCTTCAATGTGACAGCAAAGTGTTGATGAACAAGAACAACCGAAAGAGTAGTCAGCAACACATCAGAGTAAAATGTAAAAATGAAACGATAATGTGACGGTGCTGTGAAATTTTGTGTGTTTGATAACCTATCTCAAGCTAGTTTCAAGTCTCTGCAGATGATTTTCATATCGTACTGAAATGAACGCATACCAATGACTTCCTCGAAAATGATAACAATAAAAAAAACTACAGTATGCGTTGGAAAATGGTGTGCCAAGTATATAGTCGGTGGACTCAACATGCCAGAGGACCATTATGGTCCTTTAATACTGTTATAAATCTGTTAGAGTTGCTTATACAATGTACATACTATGTGGATATACCGTTTTTAACTAATTGTGAAATTCTGCTTCCACCTGACCAATCTGAAAGATATTCTAGACATACAAGAGACCACTTGCCAAACTGAGTGATGCTCGTTCATGAAAGAGACATTAACTCCTATCTTATCAGCCAACAGCAGACAGGGGTTTTATCTACCAGGGTCACGGTGTGAATGTATGCAGCCTATTTGTTTGAATGTGAAACACAGCATTGCTGAAAAGAAGAGCAAGTGTGATCAGTAACCTTGGATAAACAAAGGTTACAAAAATCAATCCGTTTTACAGCCAGTTGATTCTTTAGAAGCCAAATCGATAATGCTGTGGGAGACTACCCTCAATTGTGCAATTATGTTAAGCCAGAAACTTTGGACAGTCATTTTACTACGGGTCCGTTTGGTTCCATTTGTACACTCTCAGAGTTATGGTGGTCCTTGAAATTAAAATGTTGTAATTGTAATTGTCTCTAGCAGCCGTGAAGTCCACACACCAGCTTCTGACAGTGTGAAAAAACGGTTCCGGAAACGGTTACAAATGAGACGGAACCGATTCCGGTTCCTCAATGTTGGATCCGGTTCCCTTCGATTCCTCCGGTTCCGGATATCCCAACCCTCCCTCCCCCGTCCGTACCCGTCCCCCATGCTTACTCTACAGTGTAGAGTCTACACTGACTGATATGCCCATGCACTTTTAGAAAAACAAATATATAAGGTTTCACCAAATATGATGAGGCAGCTTGTGAGGTATCAAACACAACCCTACGGGAATTGTTGCGTCATGCTCCAGTATAAGAATACAGTCGATAGCGCTGGCGTCATGCTAAGCAAAATTCACAAACCTGCTGACATTGGCTGTCTGTATTGACAGAAGTTAATCTATGAGTGGCACACTGCTATACAACACAGAGTAACACAGGGAGGTGACAGCTATGCTGAAAAGTGAATGGGAAGCTGCTGTTGAAGACCTGGCATCCTGGTGTGTATAGTTTCAATGTACAGATTATTTATTTTGGGATTTTATACTGTTTAGACTGATGATAGGTTCTTGGTTTACCTATGATCCTAGATTACTATTTCTATACATTTGATGAAATTGCCCCGTATTTACCTGCTCTGGATTAAGAGCGTCTGCTAGATGCCTAAATTGTAAATTGTAAATGGTTGAAGTTACAGTTTTCTTACCAGAGGAAACCATTTATAAAATATCTCTCATACACTAATTCTAGTGTTAATTTTAGCACCAAATTCTTAAAATAAAACAAAAAGTCCAAAATCAGTATACCAGAATACATGACAGTAATATTAACCTTAATCATGTGTTTTGTGTTTCTGATGCCATAAGAAATGTTGTGTTTTCTTTACATCAGTCTCATAGACCTCAAAATGGGGTCTGGGTACCCCCAGCTGTCCTTGGGAAGGTTCCAGGAGGTCCCCAGCTAAACTATTGATAATTAGGAACAAAATGGGCCTTTATGGGGTCTGTAACTCAGAGAGTTGAATTAACACAGATTTTACAGTGTAGACTGGGTTCCCAGTGAAACAAATCATAATCAAATGGGGGCCCTCTAACCTAATGCATATCAAACTGGGGGTCATGGAAATTAAAAAGATTGAGAATCACTGTCATAGACCATATGTCTTTTAAACGATCTTGGCCCTGAGAAAGTGACATCAACATCAACACAAGGATGCAGAGGTTAGGCCTGCAGGCACTGTAATGTGACTATATGAGTTCAAATCCCTACCCATGGTGGTACCGATTCATGATGGGCTCAAAATAAGAGTTATAAACAGAAACACTCTTTCCTGAAGATGTGCTTCCAACGAGATTTAAGGTATTTATTAACCCCGGTTGCTTTGGTGAAAATGCTCAGGGCCTCAACAGCAGAATCTACGTACAGCATGTCTTGGGTGGAAGCTGGGTGTTGCTAAAACATGAATGCTCGGTCAACCTTCTCTGCATAAATGTTGCATACAGAAGGAACAGAACAAACCTCTGTAAGCTCTATTAATACCAACACTACAGCTACAGGGAAAAAAAAATATTTTAGAATGTAAGGAACTAGCCGCATGACGGGAATAGATCAAACAGATCAAAAGTCAGCGTTATGGGCTTTAAAAATAACATGAAAGGCAGCATTGTGTTCAAACACTTCATAACACACTATTATTAAGATGTATATATTTAGATGCACATCCCCTGATGATTTTGGTGACCCCATGGACACCTTAGACTGCTGCTTGGCGGTGCGCTCCAAGAGCTTTAAATAAACGCTCCCCATGGATGTTGGATTTCAAAACATACACGTTTGAAAGATGTGGACATCGAATTCACGATCTGAACACTGCCTGTCACTCTGTCCTCTTCCTGTTGGCTTTCAAAGTGTATTTTTACGTTTAGATGAGTGCTTGAACATATCGTCTCTGTCGGATGGAAACCTCATACATGTTACTTTTCAAGATTCAAATTCAAAAATAGCAAAGGTAGCAGATCTACAAGCTCAAAACGAGCCTGTGGGTCTGCTACTTTTGATGCTTTTGTGTGACGCTGTAGTAGTATGATCAAGTTCGTCTACGAAAAAAGCACACAAAGTTAAAATATGGAGATAAGAGGTTCATGCCCGACAGCAACGATATAACCTGAACATCTAAAGCCAGTGACTGAGCCACAGGGTCCTTATAGTCTATTCTCTGGGTGGGAGGTGTTGTTGACTTATTTTGACTTGAGCAGTGATACATAACCTCAGTGCCACTCGTGCCTGCGGGCAGTGGTGGAACACGTATACTGCCATTTTTTACTTAAGTAAAAGTATCAATACTACAATGTAGAAGTAGCCTACTCTGTTACAGGTAGACGTCCAGTATTTAAAATTTACTTGAGTAAAAGCACAAAAGTATTGGCATTAAAATATACTAAAAAGTACCAAAAGTAAAAAATACTCATTATGCAGAATGTCCCATTTCACAAGTTCAATATGTATACAAACAAATCTTTTGAAAATAGCAAATCTACAAGCTCACAACGCATCACATTGCGTCACGTGAGCTTGTAGATCGACTACTTTCAAATAGCCAAAGTATATTGCGGTTACATTTTTTGTAATAATTATCAAAATCTACAAAGTAACTAGTAGCCTAACTAACGTTTTCAAATAATTGTAGTGGAGAAAAAGTACAATATTTGCCTCTGAGGTAAACTATTGACAATTGGAAATACTCCAGGAAAGTAACAATTCCTCAAAAGTGTACTTAAGTACAATACTTGAGTAAATGTACAGTACTTAGTTACTTCCCGCCTCTGACTTGCCATGTCTGTGTGAGCCATGTGAACAGTAGGCCTATCTCTGTATGTTTCCTGTTAATTGCTTGCAGTATTTGTTTAATGATTTGCTAATTTATTTTGTGAAATGTGTTGCACTTCCATGCCACCATAATTATGAAATATCACACACACACACACACACACACACACACACACACACACACACACACACACACACACACACACACACACACACACACACACACACACACACACACACAGATAGCTATGTATATGTTTTTCTTCCCCTTTTATGCCAAGGCGTCCTCACTGCACCCATCCTAATAAAAGGCAACATCATATTATGTTGCATCAAACCTGCACAACTGTAAGCTGATGGGTATTTTCCAATTACATTGCATTATTCCACAGCATCATATCAGACGTGTTGTTGTGCAGAACGATGTCAGCAAAGTAACGCAATTACATCGAATTCGTGTCATGCTAAACATGCACTGGCTTTACTACGTACTGTAGCTCCATTCAATGCGTCATACTTCTGTCCACTAGATGGTGCTGCACAGCCTTAATGTCTCTGCAGATTTTCGCATCTTGGTAAAACAAGCTTTGAACCTAAACCACGATGAAGGACCGTGTTGCCATGTCCGCTTATAATAAGCGACTTCTTATTCGTCTTGTTTCTAAAGTGTAGTTGCTTATTTGGGCTTGTTTCATATTGTTGTTTAAACCAGTGGTTCTCAAACATTTTCATGTCATGGACCCCCAAATTAGTATATTTGTCCACTGACCCCCACCTGAAAATATTTTGTGCCAGGGACCTCCATACAAGATTTGCGTTGTTAAAATATTCCAAAAATATTCAACCCCCCAAAGATTTTAAATGAAACTAGCAGATCTACAAGCTACAAGCTCACAACGTTGTGAGCCTGTAGATCTGCTATTTTCAAATAGCCGATGTATATGTTTAAAGAAAGTGCTCATGTGTCGCTTCTTTTGGGCTTGTTTTCCATAACCTGGTTGCTTGTTTCTTTCACACAATCTGGCAACGCTGTTGAAGGATCAACCTTATAACGGCCAGGCTACAGGGCCCAAGACAATCCTAAAGGCCTATATTATGTTTGTTGCCCGGCCGGCATACATTATTATATTATTATATATTATATATATTATATAAACATTATAGCCTAATGGCCCCCTGGTCTTTATACCCACTCCATACCCCATGCCAGGATGATTAATCTGGATGAACTAAGCGGCTTATTAAAGCAAACTGCCGCTTGTTTATTCAGCTTAATTAATAATTATTAATAATAATAATTGTCGATAGCAGATATCACACCAGGCGTTTATGCAGTGAAGTTTTAATGTGATTTATACATTTTTTAAAGTGTCGCATATCTTTGATTACAGTGTCCATATAGTCTACTCTAGACAACAGCATCTATTAGACTTTATTATACTATTATAACGGTTTATATGTTGTAGCCATATACGCATAACATGACAATTCATATCACTGAACTAAATAGAGACGGCGATACGGACCAAGATATAACCAACCAGAGTGAGTACACAGGCTACTATATAGGCTTATAGTAAATTATTAAAAATGAAAACTCACATCAGGAACGGCAGTCCCGTAGTATCCCCATCATGAACGTGCAGCAAACAGAGATCTGGTCTTGTAGTGTGGCGGTGGA
Source organism: Gymnoscopelus microlampas (assembly GCF_963454915.1). NCBI lineage: Eukaryota > Metazoa > Chordata > Actinopteri > Myctophiformes > Myctophidae > Gymnoscopelus > Gymnoscopelus microlampas. The sequence goes on from NC_139949.1 coordinate 13,600,049, forward strand.
TCCACTGGATCGGGCACTGGCATGATGATGATCCATCCAGATGTGAAGCGATCCTCCAACCCAAAGCCTTATTTTGTGCAAGTATAGCCAACAAAAAGGGTCCCTATTTAAATAGGAACATATGTATCTACAACTCAAGCGACCCTAAAATACATTATATACGTAAATAAATACATGCTTATTAAGGCTATCAAAAGTGCTTAGCCATAACTAACGTCATGTGTGTGTGTCACTGTTGTGGGCTGCGTGTGTGTGTGAGGGAGGGGGGGGGGGGCGATGGGATGGGGAGGAGGAGGGGTCTATTGTCTCTTCAGTGGATGACATCATTCTGGACCAATGGCAAGCAGAAATGTGAGAAGGCAAATTAGCTTTGTGGCAACGTCCTCAGCACGTGTGTGTATGTATGTATGTATGTAGGCTGGAAGGATGAGATTATATTATTAGATACATACCCAGCCAGCAACCGACTGTATTATTTGCCAATTACGTGAGGTGAAGACAATTCTCAAACATTTTCACACCGAGGACCTCAAAATTTAAAATGTAATTTTTGGCCGTAGACCCAAAATATTTTGAAAAGATTTGTGTGGTTAAAACATATATATTTTTAATTTTAAACCCATTTTCAAACTTTTTCAAATAGTCTATATGAACGACAAGCTCACAACACATGTGCAATGCGTTGTGAGTTTATAGATCGACTAGTCAAAGTATAAAATAGGTTTAAAGAGGTTAAACTGATTTTGATGCTATATATATTAAGAGACCCCATATATATTTGGGTCTCATATATTTGAGACCCCATGGAACCACCTCAGTACTTTTGAGAAACAATGAGGTAAAGAAGCTGTAAACAAAGTGCAACTGTACTGCTCGGTTGTGACCTGCATGTATGACTGGTCACTCTTGGGGGTGAGCAATATCGTAAAATAATTAGATTAGGGTGACTAAGTACAGTTATTTTGTCATAAAATGTGATTAAACTTTACGTGTTAAGAGAGGGGATCCTGATTAAGCCTATTATGCTACAGCTCTTTGACGTCATTAATCCAGATAGATTACAGTATATCCACGCATTTTCTTGCATCTCACATTTTCATTTGACGCATGTAAGTGAAAGCGTGACGTGTGCTCCTGATATTACTTGTTTTTCTTTCCTTCCTCCTACTGAGCTTACTGAAAATTGCATTAGTAGAGAAACGGCTATACGGCATGTATGCATCAACAGTCCGTAACAAATGCTAACAGTTGTTCCATAATAAAAAAACATTTTCTCTGGCAAGAGATATGGCATGCTGATTCGCCCCTGTGTGTCCGTACTTTTTTGTGTCTGTGTCTCTGTACACAGCACATCTTGCACACTACTAGACTGATCAGTGTCATATTTCTTTTGTGTGTGTGTAACGATTCGCACCGAGCTGGGAGCTTACCCAGTCTCCCACTCGGCAAACCGACACACAACCCACCGTGCCAATAGAGATAAACTCGATTGGCAGAGTTGTTGTGGCTGGGTCTTGTCTGGGGCTTGGCCCTTGGTTTTTGGGAGTGTGTCCTCTCGTTTCACACCTCACGCCGCTCACGATGCGCACAACAACGCACAATGTCCTTCATGTTCCTCACACGAGAAGCTCCTTCATACCCTGCCGACTACGCCAGATGTAGTGACCAGTGGCGGAACAACTGAAAGCCGGGCCGGGAGGCAGCACCCACGCACGCGCGCGCAGCGCGCGTGCGTGGGTGCACATCCCGCGCGCAAAGCGCGCGGAAAATTTTGCGGGTTTGGGTCGGGTCGGGTCACCTTTTGGGGGGCTTTTTGTCACTTTATTTCGGTTTTAGGGTTAGGATAGGGTTAGGTTAGGGTTATGTTGTTGCTTTAATTAAATGAGAGGCGGAGAGGCGCCGCGGAGAGGTCGCGGCCCCGGCCCGGTCGCGGCGACCGGGTCGGGGCCGCGACCCTGGAGGGCCCGGCGGCCGGGCCCTCCAGGGTCGCGGGCCGGGAGGCGGCCGCCTCCCTTGCCTCCCCGGACGCTCCGCCACTGGTAGTGACTCCTGTCTCCCACTCGGCTAACCGACACACAACCCACCGTGCCAATAGAGCTAAGCTCGTTATTGAGTTGTTGAGGCCGGGTCTTGTCTGGGGCACTACATGCGTGCCAATTTTTCTCCTTTCTCTCAATTTAGTCCTGCCACTTGTGTAATATTGTCTCTGGTGACCCCTAATGGTTGGTTTTCGGACTGGTTGGTCCCAGGGATGGTGTTGAAACCATATTCCTCATCCAATACACATGGAATCGTCTAAGCCTATAGCTTCTTTTCACCCGGTGGATTCATACCCACAACCTCCGCAGTGGTGGGCAGGCACTTTACCACTGCGCCACCCGAGTGCCCTATCAAGGGCACTTCTGACGGTGCTTCGTTCTTGTTTTAAACCTTTTTATTGGCATATCAACCTGTTACGAGTTGGGAGTGAGAACACACGCCTGCATTCCATTGTCAGTCACATTTAGCAGGACTACATTTTGTGTCAAATGTCTGACACGACAGTAGATGTTGCCTTAATCATCACCATAGTACGACCTGAGTGTGAGAATGTGTAGATTCCTCATAGTTCAACACGTCTGCTGACGTCAGGTGCCTTTGACGAACCTGTAGGAGTCACTAGTGCAGCGACAAAGAATGCCCTCCCCATCCAGCTTCCCTCCCACAAACACATTCTGTTGTTTTTGTTGGAATACCAAGCCAGATGCACCGCAAATGATTGGAACCCCTAGTCAAATCGCTCAATGACAACTGTTTTTTGTGAATCGGGCTCAAGTTCCTATCCGCCTGCTATACGCTTATTTCACACAGCGCCTACTGACGCAAACACATATATATATATATATATATATATATAGAGAGAGAGAGAGAGAGAGAGAGAGAGAGAGAGAGAGAGAGAGAGAGACATGCAGTGTGTGTAATCCAACTCCATATCACAGTGCTATCGAGTACGTTTTACAAATTGTCAGATAGAGAGGGAGATCGAGAGAGAGACATGCAGTGTGCGTAATCCGACACTACATTACAGCACTATTGTGTATGTTTTACACTTCATCAGAGAGAGAGAGAGAGAGAGAGAGAGAGAGAGTCCGGTTGTCACACCCCTGTCTCGGGTAAGGGTAGTGTGCAACCTCTTAGCACGACCCAACATAATCAAATGATGGCAAAGCACACAGTTTGGCAGATTTTAACATTTAAGTTTATTAAGTAGCAAAACAAAGAGAAATAGAAAATAAAGAATATTCAAAAACAAATTCAAATGTAAAATGAATCAAGTATCATAATGAAATAAACACAAATGATTAGGCCTACTAGAAACAAATGCATTTTAACCATAGTTTTACCTAAATATAATGACAAAACACTTCACCTCCTTGGAGACAGTGACAGCATGCAGAAACTCCAATATGGTGCTCACAGGAAAGTCTGTACTGTTGTATAATATTTTTTAGCAAAGAATACCCATATTTTCACCCCAAGGAATGCAATTGTCCATTTATTGGACATGTCACTGTCACTTTAGTGTAAAAAAATCTTGATTTAAAATGAACATAACTTAAGAACAAGATGATGTTTGGCTTGACACCATGTAAATCATCCATTATCAAATCTTAGTCAAATACCAAAAAAAACATCATGCATATTTAAACATCATAGAATATGTATTCAAAGATTTCACTCATCATTATTATTTATTAGTGCAGTCCCCAGCACAATGTGGTACAGCGGAGTCTGGCTCTGTGGCACTTAATTATAGTTATGATCAGTGTCTTGCTAAAAATGACCATGCAAATTACAGCAAGCTCACAAGCCAGGGAGTACAAGTGAGTTTTCAAATGTGATTTAAACACATGCAAGGTTTGAGACGCTCTAACATGGGGTGGAAGATCGTTCCACAGTTTGGGCGCTACAGCGGAAAATGATCCGTCTCCCCTGGTCTTCAGCCTTGTTTGTGGGACGAGAAGAAATGACTGATCAGTAGACCTCAAGACCCTTGTAGGGTTATTAGGAGGTATTAGCTCTACTCTAACACTCATAAATGGATTCCTAGCACCAAGAAATGTAGAAAAAGTGACAACAATGTAGTTGTAGAGACATGACATTCGACCTGTCCGGTGAGCACCATATTGGAGTTTATGCATACTGGCCACAAGGGGGTGGGTCTGGCATCAGAGTATTCCGTGGTACTCTGAGAGGGCTCAGTTTCCCCTTGAGAAGTTGCTACTCAACATGCGCTTTATTTGCCCCACACAATGTTTGCTACCACTCCCCTTAACCCCGGTTGATGTCCTACTTCTAAGCCCTGTTGCACTGCTTCCCTCACCATTTCCATGTGATTAGTATTCCTTGTCTCTTCTTCCACTTTGGCATGTAATATCAATCCCACAGGGAGGTTCCCGGCTCCTGCCACAGTGACTGATTGTCTATCTGATTTATTTTTCAGGTGTTTTGCCCATTGATCCCTATCACAGGCATACTTTCACCCTCCTATCTCATTTAATCACTTCCTGAATTTGCTATTTGGACACTTGGGGCCTTATTTTTGCCAAGGCTATACCCGCACCCGCTGCCCACTACCCGTGAATTAGGGATAAGGGAGCTGGCACTGTCCCTAAACGCTATTTTGCTGCCGCTATACCCCGCTATTCGTTATGCCGACTCCACTATTTGCGCCTGGAGGTGTGGCCGTGGGCGTGTTGTTGCATTATCCCCAAAATTGCTATTTTGACCACACACGTTTGGGACAGCACATAGAGGAATCTGAAACCACCCGCTGTGCCACCCACTATCGTTTAGTAGAGCGCGCCTGCCACTCCCGCCAGGGCGCACACAAGGGCACAACATTCGAGGTCTCCCTCTCTCCTAATTCTCAACAAATCTCTGTGACTCTAATTTTCAGCTGAGAGTGTCAATTCCTTGTGTTTAGACAAGATGATAGTCTATTCAAAGGAAACAATTTGTGAGTCTTGCAATGCAATGCTCTCCAAATTACACACAGTTTTATTCATCGATTATGCAGGAAATAATGAACTGATTACAAAAATATGAAATTCTCTCTAATCAGTAACATGTAGGTGATACATATGTCTATCAAATGTGGTTTTATTGAAAGGCAAACAAGCCCAAAAGAAGCGACTATATAATAGGCCACATGAGCACTTCAAATCTATATATGTCAGCCATTAAACAATGTGCATATTTATATATGTTGGCTATTTGAAAATATCCGATCTACAGTACAAGCTCACAACCGCAACTACCAGTATTTACAACCAACTTTACAGAAAAACTAGCTCAATGTCGCTTATAATAAGCAGACCTGGCAACACTGCAGACAGGGAGAGAGGAGAGCGTAAGATTGCATTGGGGATAATGGTTTATTGCGCAGTCTTCTCTTAAAGGCAATGGTATCTGGCACAGTGATTGGTTTTATTATTGTAACGGCCAAACCACACCTTTTGCGGTAAGTGTCCCAGAATAGCAACTTTTGCATGGGAACACCCCTTCCGCAGTCCCAAATTCCAAATGAGTGGGTTTAGCCAGTCTGGCCCTTTATAGGGCCCTTGATAGTTTCCCTAATAGCCAACACCCATCAGCTGTCATATCACATAGCTTTCCCCAACAAGGAATTCTCTCATTCCCTTTTACTCGGGTCTGAGAAGGTGCAGGGTCTTTATGCCCTGATATTGCATTGATCTCATGCCTTCTGCTTTGTTCTCTGATTTCCAATTTAATTCATAATTAGGCTACTGGCTGGTCTGATAATTCTGGTAGTTGTCACCATGTTGTTGGAGACGGGGGCTAAAGACAACAGACAAATTGTGCAATGTAATAATTTGTAACCCTTCAGATCACGCGTCTCTGCGTGTCCGTTGAATTGGTGAAATTAAGAGCAGACGAGACTTAACATTAAGTGTATTTATTAATTAAGCAGTAAGTTAAAATAATTACAGATTGAATATAGAAATGTACTTAACAGAGATCTCTGGGCTCCCACTAACTGTCCTTAACGGCAACAACGAGCTCCCTACCATCTCCCTGGAGCCTTTATATACTATACATGTTATAATAAAAGTTATCAAAAGAAGTCGCTGTTGGTCCACCAGGGTTTCTTCATCAGGGTGGGCAAGTGCCCCCCCCCCCTGGCTGATTTACGGGTTGAACGACGTCCTTGGATCCCACGAGCCAAGTCCAGCCACCTGCATATAAACATATTTAGCACAATAAATCTAATTCTAAGAATATCATACTAATAGAGCTATAATGATTTCATAGGGTAATAATGTATTTTCTTTGGGTGTATATATGAACAGCAATGAAACAACAGTATTTAGGACACACATATGCTCTAAATCTAATACCAACTGCTAATAACTAAAGCTTAGTTTAAAGGATATAAATTGCCATCAGTTGATGTTCATAGAACTCTTTTACTCATCTCTCCGCCCATGTCTCCGGTTTGCTACAGTAAATCTCTTCTATCATTATTTTCTTCTTTTTTTGTAATCGCTTTTTACCCCAATTTAATCGTTATGCCAATTATTTCCTCCCCACACACATATTTCTGTGTGTTGTTACTGCTGTTGTATCCTATTGACTCACCTGCTAGTGAGAAGCCCCCACCGGGAGGACATAGTGCCTCTGTCCTACTCCTCCCGCCCAACTTCCCAATTGTGTTCGTTTAGACACTAGACAAAGCCGGATGCACCACGGTGGATTCTAACCCCCAGACTCCGTGGTGGTTGGCATCTATTTTTGGTTGGCTTCTTTAAAAAAAAAAAAAACTTCTATCATACGATTTTGCAACCCCATTTTTTTCACCCAGTGCCAATTGTCTAAGTAATCCTGGGCGCTACACTCCCTCTGCCAGCCTAGGGAGAGCCAGAGCCGAGCTCATGCCTCCTTCAATGCATGAGAGCTAACAAGCCTTCTTTTCACCCGACAGGGGGGAGTTTCCCTGGTTGGACGTAGCGTGTGGAAGGAACACGTTATTCCAACCAGTTCCTTTCCCCTCCATCAGGCACCTTGGCTGACCAGGGGAAGGCAGAATAGAGACCAGGATTACTGCATGTTTTTTGTGAGGGTATATATACCCTCACAAAAAACATGCAGTAATCCTGGTCTCTATTCTTCGGAGAACATGCAAACTTCAGGCATATCTTTGATTTGTCTTTGATGTGTGATATTGGTATGTCAAAGGTTAAGTCTTTGATGTCTAGTAAATGTTTTGGCACTTTATCGTGGGAATGAATAAATTATGGTTTGGTGTGAATGAATAAATTATGGTTTGGTGTGAATGAATAAATTATGGTTTGGTGGGAATAGATAGTATTGGGAAATGGTATTGTGTTGGAGCCTCTCTCTAGTATATAGAGAGAGAGAGTAGAATTGGATTGGGATGCTATAGTTCCTCTCTCTTTCTAGCTGTAATATAAGAGAAATGATTATACTTTGGGAAATTGTATTATATACTTTGTGGGTTTGGTGGAATACTATGTATTATACTTTGGGAAATAAAGATGTGCAGTCTAGTGTGTGCGTAAAGTCCATGCGTAAAGGGAAGCATGTGCTCTGGCCATGTGCTCTGGCCATGTGCTCAAGTTAAAGCTGAAAGCGGGAGAGTGGTTTCGTATGTGCGTGTGTGTGTGTGCATGTGTGAGTGTGAGTGTGTGTGTGAGATTTGGTGGGTTTGGTGGAATACTATTTATTATTTAAATAGTATTGAGTTGTACTAAATAGTACTGGTTGAAAGATTGAAAGAAGTGCGTGCGTAAAGTCTCTCTGAGACTCTCTGCCCATGAGCCCTGTCCATGCGTTCTGCCCGAGCGCTGCGAGGGAATGAAAGTGGGAGAGTGGGTAAGGGAGGAGTGGTTTCGTATGTGCGTGCGTGTGATTGTGTATGTGTGAGAGAAACTGTGTGTGTGTGTGTGTGTGTGTGTGTGTGTGTGTGTGTGTGTGTGTGTGTGTGTGTGTGTGTGTGTGTGATGAATAATAATATTCATCACGGTGGGGTGTATCCGGGGGTCTGAGGATGAGGTGACGAGGAAGGGGTATGGAGGAAGGGGGGTTTGGAGGAAGAGGAAGGAGGAGGAGGTGTGCGGAGGTGGAGGAAACTTTTGGGGGGAGACATGATGGATTGGATGGGATGAGTGTGACGCAAGCAGTGAGCGCGTCCGTTTACGCGTGAGCCAATGGGGAGTGAGGGGGAGGTTTCTTTACCACGGAGGAGGAGGAGCTTCGTATGTTCGTGAATGTGTGTGCGTGAGACCGAAACAGCACGTGGGTGTTTGTGTGAGACAAACTAATTTTGGGAGGGTGAACACGGGAGAACATGCAAACTTCACATGCAAACTTCACAGAGAAAGGCCCTTTCGTCAACCAAGGGTATTGGCACTGATGACGCGGAGGAGACAACACGCCCCCAGCGCCCACAGCGTCCCCGGCGGGAATCGAACCTAAGACTTTCTAGCTGTGAGGCGACAGCGTTACCTACTGTGCCCCATGCCCTCCTCCCCCAAAATTAAATAAACAGGCAGCCTGATGCAGGTTAAGTTGAAGCTCACTTTATTGCCTTCACACGGACACTGAGTTACATCCACTGTTGGTGCTTAACATAAATTTCAGCCCAGCCATGCTGGGTCTGTGCCTGCCATGCGTCTTGGTTAAGATGGTAGTTGCACCTCCAGTTCTTTTTTTCCAGTGTCCTTTGTGTGTGAGAAAAAGCCTTGTCCAGCAGTTTACTAAATAGAGAGAATCTTCATTACAAAACAGAAACACCTGCCACTCAATTAACCCTGCCTCTAATCCCATAAGCCACTCCCCCCATCTCCACCCACTACTTTAGGATATGGGGTTGGGGTTGTGTAGTCCACCAGAACCAACAATAGCCTTATCACCATGTGCTCTGGGGAAATGACCCGTTGAGGTCGATTCCAGTGCACTCGAACAGAACTTCCATCAGCGGTAATGAGCGCAATGCACCCGTTGACACTGTCCTACAAAGTCGTTGAGGCCCGGCCAATCCGTGACCAGAATTAGGTGGTGTGTCAGGCGGGGGCTAACCGCCTTCATACTATGTGTTTTGCATAGTAACTGGGTATTTGTGAATATACCCATGAACAGGTTTTATCTCCACCCCCGTTGCCTCCCTCAAAGCCCCAGGCCAAACCAGCCTCTGGTGGAGAATAGACAATAAGCAGCCAAAATCCACCAGCGTCTGGTGTATAACCCCTTGAATCCTTACCCGAACGCTGTATGTCCCCCCTGGACTGGGGGATCCAGCAACCTGGATCACCTAATCCACCTCCATGAGTGGGCAGTCATCTTGGAAGTGTCCGGGTTTACACCGCCAACACTTCTGCCCCGATGCCTGAGGTGCCCTCTGTGGATCGGCAGCAGCACCAGGAATGACTGGAACCTGGGTTTCCCCTATCGGCAAAGGGAGGAGGCACACAGTCAATTCTGCCACCAGCCAGCGGCACTTTGTTGCTGTGGCCTCAAACATCCCCAGGTAGGACTGAGGGTCGTCATCTACAGTCATCCTAAGGAGGGAGAGGTAGGAGAGTGGTGAAGGAGGCGTTGCCAGTGCTCCCACGGCCTGCCCTTGCTGGGCCTGTCCTTGCTGGGCCTGTCCCTGCTGGGCCAGCATTATTTCTAGCACCTGGGTCAGCTTAGCTGCCTGGGTGTGTAGCATGCCTGCTATTTCAGCCATCTGCGCCACTGGCTGCATCTGTTGTGGATCTGTCATTTTTGAGAGTTTCCAAACCAATGGTGCATTGGTTGGGAACCTCTCAAACATGAGTGCTGCACTCTTACTTGCTACTGAGGGTTCTTCTCCCAACTCTACAGAAACAGTCAGAGAGATGCATGGTTAAGAGAGAGATATAACTAACTCCTCCCATCAAAAGTGGGCGGGGCTTCCAGGGTGGTCCAGGTAATTGGTATTGATATTATTCATGTAATATTAATGTATGACGTCATTGTAAGTTCAAGTGCGTCATATCTTTGATTTGTCTTTGATGTGTGATATTGGTATGTCAAAGGTTAAGCCTTTGATGTCTAGTAAATGTTTTGGCACTTTATCGTGGGAATGAATAAATTATGGTTTGGTGTGAATGAATAAATTATGGTTTGGTGGGAATGAATAAATTATGGTTTGGTGGGAATAGATAGTATTGGGAAATGGTATTGTGTTGGAGCCTCTCTCTAGTATATAGAGAGAGAGAGTAGAATTGGATTGGGATGCTATAGTTCCTCTCTCTTTCTAGCTGTAATATAAGAGAAATGATTATACTTTGGGAAATTGTATTATATACTTTGTGGGTTTGGTGGAATACTATGTATTATACTTTGGGAAATAAAGATGTGCAGTCTAGTGTGTGCGTAAAGTCCATGCGTAAAGGGAAGCATGTGCTCTGGCCATGTGCTCAAGTTAAAGCTGAAAGCGGGAGAGTGGGAGAGTGGGGTAGTGTATGGTTTCGTATGTGCGTGTGTGTGCGTGCATGTGTGAGTGTGTGTGTGATATTTGGTGGGTTTGGTGGAATACTATTTATTATTTAAATAGTATTGAGTTGTACTAAATAGTACTGGTTGACAGATTGAAAGAAGTGCGTGCGTAAAGTCTCTCTGAGACTCTGCCCATGAGCCCTGTCCATGCGTTCTGCCCGAGCGCTGCGAGGGAATGAAAGTGGGAGAGTGGGTAAGGGAGGAGTGGTTTCGTATGTGCGTGCGTGTGATTGTGTATGCGTGAGAGAAACTGTGTGTGTGTGTGTGTGTGTGTGTGTGTGTGTGTGTGTGTGTGTGTGTGTGTGTGTGTGTGTATGTGTGTGTGTGTGTGTGTGTGTGTGTGTGTGTGTGTGTGTGTGTGAGATGAATAATTATATTTATCACGGTGGGGTGTATCCGGGGGTCTGAGGATGAGGTGACGAGGAAGGGGTATGGAGGAAGGGGGGTTTGGAGGAAGAGGAAGGAGGAGGAGGTGTGCGGAGGTGGAGGAAACTTTTGGGGGGAGACATGATGGATTGGATGGGATGAGTGTGACGCAAGCAGTGAGCGCGTCCGTTTACGCGTGAGCCAATGGGGAGTGAGGGGGAGGTTTCTTTACCACGGAGGAGGAGGAGCTTCGTATGTTCGTGAATGTGTGTGCGTGAGACCGAAACAGCACGTGGGTGTTTGTGTGAGACAAACTAATTTTGGGAGGGTTTTGCATGTGGGAATATGGGAACCACCTGCTGTCAGTCACTTGATGGGGGCATTGTATGAGAATTGTATTGTATGATAAATTCATGCTGTGAGTTGAACGTGGGAACGGAACTGGTTAAAAGATCGACGTGTTCGCTCTCTTGAGATCAAAGCGATTGACAAAGTTATTCATCTATAATGAATTCAATTCCATCTCCCCTCCTCTCCCAATAAAGGGAGGGGTGATACTCATATACATAAAAAGGTAGACGCCTCCTCTGACTCTGGGGCGTCTGTATCTGTGGGCGCCACGTTCGAAAGGGCAAGTTCATAAGAGGCACTGAGGCAGCCGCGCAGCAGAAACTATTAGGTTGTTGGAACTCACCAAACTCCACTCTCGAATAAATCGGATTTTACCGCAGTCTAAACAGGATCCCAGAGACATGATCAGTTCGTGTGCAGCTCGGGGGCTGTACAAACAGACGATTGGGTGCAGCTTGGGATGAGATTGGTTCAGAACGAAGATGCGTTTGTGCTCAGGGAGCACATTCAGAATGCCCATTTGGTATCAACATCCATAATTTTTATGTTATTGTCATTAGTTGTGTCTTAAATTTACAAATTGAGGCTTCACCACAGCATCAACGTGGTAAAAGTTGAGCAAAATTGTTGTCTTCCAGGGATTTTTATGATCTTACTTTATTTATTTGTTTATGTATTTACTTTGATGTTATAACTTGAAATTGCTTTCAACTGTCTGTGGAGCGTTATACGTGTTATGGTTTCAATGCCATTAAAAATATAGAACACAGACCGTCTAGTAAACAAATCCTTTTAACCTTTCTTCATGCCTACAACACTTTGCCTGTTCACTTTAGAATCTGGCTAGAATCTAACCCTTCTAGTAAAAACATTTTTTTATATGTCGTATGATATTTCTATTTCACAAGAAATATGGACTTAATGCTAGCTTGTGACTGTGAAAAATGTGTTTTCACGTTAAACATGCATGCGGTTAGAATATCGTTTTTTCATTGAAAATGCCCTAAACCTGAGGATAATGTAAAATGCTAACCATATTCAATTTACAATATATTCACCAAAACAATCCAATATATGGACATGTTGACATTAAAAACGGTTGTACAGCGTTTGACATTAGATCATTAAACCGAAAACATTTATTCATATATCATAATAACTAGTTGGGTTCAGATTCCGGGGATAAGTTTGAGAGGACTTCTCCATGTATTCTTTGGACAAAAGCTGAGCAGCTATTCAGAAACTCATTGTTGAGATTGACTGGACCATATAGACAACTATTGAAAGGAAGGGGGCAAAAGGGGGAGAGGGGAGGGCTTTTGATAATGATCATTTTGAAAATATTGTAGGCTACTCCTCACCAGACAAGGAAAAAACTTTTATAGCATCAATTATCTTATAGTGTGTAATGTTAGATTATGACTGTTAAAAATACGTGTTCATGTTAAACATGTAGAGTAACCTAGAATATAGGTTTTTCATTGAAAATGACCTCACTCACTATGCTCATGTTACACACCCCCAGAGGTGTCTTAGGAAACTATATTTATACTTATATTTAAACTGATTTGCAGGTTCACCTGAACAAACAGGGTAAACGGTAGACAGAGTCAGTTTCGCTGTTGTTATTGTTGTTCTTTCTCGCTTCCTTGTGCATCTCATTTATTAACACGTATGCAGGTTATTTCAACAATTACTTAATTTACTGTTCTTTCTTTGTTTTAAAGAGTTTCAGCTACTGTATTCAATATTCTCACATTCATAAAATAACAATAAACCCATCTGTTCTTTTTTTCTTACACATATTAATCAAAATCCTTTCCCCTCTTCACGGCTTCAACACACTGGATTATACTCTTTGGCTTACACCAATAATATGTTTAGAATTAATTATTTTTGACTTTTGTGAACTTATTACATAAACATCATGAAATCAATCAGAAGTCACTTACTTCTAAATATTGACCCAAAAGGTATACTGCATTTCAGCAGCTATTCAGGAACTCATTGTTGAGATTGACTGGACAATAGAGAACTAATATTGAAAGGAAGAGGGCTAAAAGGGGGGGAGGGAGGGCTTTTGATCTCTGAAGTTAAAACATGAAGTTAAAACATGTAAACAAATAGCTCATTTTGGAATAGAAATGAAGGTATGCTGAAAGTAGGCTACTGTAATTTTTATCAGAAACGGATTAAAAACAAGCATTGCAGTTATTTTAAAACTAGAGGTTCTTAAGTTCTAGAGTCCTTAACTTTGATAGTCATTGAGTATTCCTTATACAATGTATTCCTTAAAATATTGTAGGCTGCTCCTCACCAGAGAAGGAAAAACACTTTTATTGAATCACTAGCAAAGGACTTGTGTATTGATGTAAGATACCGGGAAGGTTACATATTATTTTGTACCCAGGGGGCATGTGTTGATACTACAGGGGTAAAAGAGAACCGGATAAAATGATTTTGCTTTATTAAACTTATTACTGTTAAACTAACTATAGCTAAAACATGGACACACTTTGTGTGAACCTGATGATATGTAAAGTGCTAACCGTATTACATTTATTATATATCGTTATGGAAATAATATATTGTCCATACAAAATATGAATGCATATAAGTCCAAGTTTATTTTAGAATTAATTAGAGTATCGAGCCAGTCAACTGCAATATTCCCCTCACAAGGCTTCAGCCTTGCATGTCCTCTCACTCAGCCAATCTCCTCCCAAAGATCTCCCTGCCTCTGTCTCTCAGTCACTTTGTATCCTAATTTCTAAGCAGGAATTGACACAAAGGAGGTGTCATACCCCCTCCTGGCCAGGGCAAACCAGTTCTTTGTCCACACAGCATGTCCCCCAATCTCCCCAATGAAAGGAGTTACTACCCTTGCCACACACATCAGTTGGTGTGGAACAAATGTAATCTCATGATATGCATACAATCATGAAATGATAGATCAATATTTAACAATCCAATATTGCCATAACAATTCCCCAAACAAAACCTTATTTTACCCGTTTGACATTTCAAATCAAAGTCTTTTACACCCCGGAATTTTTTTAACCTTTATTTAAGGCAAACCAAATTGATATTAAAACGTTGGTACAGTTTATTACTTTCTTTTATGCTACATTTTATTTTGGGTTAAGTTTGGGAGTCTTCGTGTTAAGATGGTGAATTCCATTTGTAGACTATCCCTTAATTCTAGAGAAGCAAATTGCTTCCTGGAAGATACCTGGAAGATTACATGATATTTAATTTGTATATATATATGTAATATATTGGGCCTTACAGTATAACTCAATAAGGTTTACATTTTTGACAGTTTACTGAAGAGACAATATTTTATTACAATACAGGTTTTGTGTTATAGGTAGTCTGATTAGTATTGACTGCAAATGCAACAGTCTGTACAGTGATTTTACACAGATTTCCCCCCCTTCTATCTGTATTTTCCATACAATGTTAAAACCAAACAAATACACAGCAACAGGACTAAACAACAACCAACATCAACAAAAATGTGTTGCATTTTTTTCAACACGGCTATGCAGATCCAACAACAAACTATACCCGTAATCAACGCAGCTGCCCAATAGCAAATCAAACGCACATATTCAACAGAAATGCATAACTCCACCCATCATCACCCCAGCATCAACACCATGCACAATACCAATACAGCCGCACAAAACACAAGACATACAAAGCGTAAAAACAAAACACAATTTTACTAATGAAGTGTTCACCGGACTACATTAGTTCAATAGCCAGTTAATCATAATTTCTTCGATACTCGTTTGGGGCCTATAGTTGAATACTGTTGCTTTGGCAATGTTAACGTATGTTTTTCTCACTTACACAGATAACACTTATCTTCTGCTATTACTGTACAAAAGCATCATTCAACCTGTTTTGTTGTATTGTTCCACACGTTTTTTTTTACCATACTGTCCATGCCTAACAGAAACAAACTTTACAGTATCACCCGTATTGCCTCCAAAATCATCGGACTTCCCATACCCACACCTTCTGATATGAAAAATAAGGCCATCACACGCTTAGCACTTTCAATAACAAATGACACTGATCATCCCCTGTATCGCTACTTTGACCTCATGCCATCTGGTCGGAGATACAGAACCTTAAAGTGGAAAAAGGTTCGTTTTAGCAGGAGTTTTGTCCCCTCAGCCATCGCGGCATTAAACCAACTGCCCCGTCCATAGGAGGGTTTTCTGTGTACAGTGGGGACCTCATGTCTTTGTCTTTGTGATATGTTGTTTTTGTTGTTATGTTGTTATGTTGTTTTTGTTGTCTTAACGAACAGACCTTATATAATATATAATATTATTATAATAATAATAATAATAATAATAATATATAATAATATCAATACTAATTACCTGGACCACCCTGGAAGCCCCGCCCACCTGTCACTTTTGATGGGAGGTGTTAGTTATATCTCTCTGTTAAGTTGAAGCTCACTTTATTGCCCTCACAAAGACACTGAGACATACATTTCATGGGTCTATGCTTGCCACGTGTCTTGGGTCAGATGGTAGTTGCACCTCCAGCTCTTTGTTTCCAGTGTCCGCTGTGTGCGAGAGAAAAGGCCTCCAACCCAGGTCCAGCACTCTACTAAATAGAGAGGATCTTAATTACAAAACAGAAACACTCGGATAGAACCGTCCAAACCTTGTTGGAGCGGTGTGGTTACAGACAGGAGATCCTCGAACCTCAGGGACCCTTTGAACGGGTTATATACAGAAGCGTCAAATTATAAAATGTATAAAAACTGCATTTTACCCGTGACGACGGACGAACAACATATTCCCTGCCATGGTGATTTCAGAGCAAACTCGACCCTGTTAGGAGGCCCGTGGCCTTCAGGGAATTTACGGCTAATTTCTGGTCTAAATCTGGTCACCATCCGTAGATCCCTTAACAACTTAATCTCCCCCCATTAGTACTGTCCTGACTTAAGAAAAAATATGGGCCTGGAGATATCACAGTTATAAGAAGGGCAGAGGGCAGAGGGGCCACTTTAATCTACTGGCCTGCTCAGAAAAAATGTCAACTTGACTACCAACCGTTCAGTGTCCACTTATCATGACACTTGTACCAGTTAAAATACTCAAAAAACTCTAATGAAACAACCTGTCCTACTCCTCCGTCTTGAGAAATGTACTGATGCTCATCCTACCCAGGCATAGACTGTGAAAAAGAATGGACAAACCCTCACCATTGGTTTCTACAGACCGTAAATGTTCAGGAATTTCAAATCCGCCATCGTTCTATATCGCGTCATATCGCGTCATATCCTACAGAATGCAACCAGACCAGTATTGTTTGGGTAGCTTGTCAATCAAGAGCGGGGCAGGGAATGAATGCTATTGGTTGTGTAGCTTGTCAATCAAATCATCCCGCCCCTCCTAGAGCATAACCTACTTTATCATAAATTCTAAAATAAATGGGACCATAATTTACCAAAACGTATATCATGATGATTGAAAGAAGACTTTAAACTAGCGACTGGAAGCATATAGTATTTATGACAATGTTTATTAAGGTAAGAAAATCAAGTCTAAAGTTTGTCAGAAACCCATCCGCTATGCATGAGAGAGAAATTCTTTCTGACACCAGCAGGGGTAAAACAGCGAAACTACAGGCCATTCATATGAACTGTCACTTGAACTTCCTATATCGACTCAATTTAAAAGCAGGAAGCTGGCCCCTTGATCCTACCATAACCCACTCTCATCCTATGCCTACCACTCTGACCCCTGTCAGTCCTAAGTCTAGTCACACAGAGAAAGAGAGCCAAAATGCAAACCATATTTACATTTACACCATTAAGCAAAACCATTGCACAAAATCATCGCACAAAGTCATTGCACAAAATCATTGTACACCAAATCATTGCACACAAACGTTGCATCAGCTACAGATCTCTGCCTGAATGGGGTGTGTATTATATCAGTAAGTGTAAGAGCCATTTGTGTGGAATTCCCATACTCACCGAGGGTGTGGCGGTGTCCTTTAGAAGAACCCTAGTCTATTTATCTTTATAGCACTAACTCAGAAAATGATGCTTTTTGGAAGA
The DNA here is from genome assembly GCF_963454915.1 of Gymnoscopelus microlampas. Lineage (NCBI taxonomy): Eukaryota > Metazoa > Chordata > Actinopteri > Myctophiformes > Myctophidae > Gymnoscopelus > Gymnoscopelus microlampas. Next base: position 13,617,411 of record NC_139949.1, read on the forward strand.
TTAAAAGCTTCCCTTTATTTGCTCAGTTCATAGTGGGTTTACACAATGTGTATTTAACAATACAAAATACAAATAGAAAATACAAATAGAAATTTAGGAAGGTTTCATGTCTGTCTGGTTAGATTTACAAATGCCATAATTTAGGCTTGTCCTAAAATAATTTTGAATTTAGATTAAAAAGAGTAGGTTCCATTTTGATCTCATCCAGCCTTGAATATAGGCCAGTCCAAATTTGGTAATTCCAAAATTTGGTAGTTCCAAAATTTGTAGTTCCTACCCAGGTGGAAGACCGACTGTTGAAGGAGAGTTTTAGAACCAGATTCCCATGTGTGGACTGATGAAGTGGTTCAAACCCAACCTGGCGCCATGACCGGTCGAGACGAGTTACTGCCTGCACCCATGAACCGACAGCTTGTGCTATCACCCTTCATTTGTCTGCACATGCTTCTCCAGTCACAGGTTCTCTAGTTCACCTATCATACAATAAAGATATTTGGCTGATTTTGAGTTCTAATGTCTAATAACTCTCAAGCTGCACTCACCGCGAAGATTCTTCTACAACTTCAGAGCCTAAGTTCTTATTTTGGATGTCCTTCAGTGTGGAACAGCCGTGTGCACCGTGAAATTCACTTCTTCACTGTGCATCCCTTTTTAAGGCCCACTTCTAGTTCTGCCCACTACCACCTTTGTACCTCCCTTTCTTTCCTCACCCAGGACAGGACTTTGGCAATAATGGTACTCTAGTCTCTAGAAAGCTCCCTCCCCCCTCATCACTCTGTGAGTTTAAAGATACTTCCTATTTCCACTGAAAGCTTTTCTTTGTCCTACTACAGATTATTATTATCATCATAAATGCATTGCCTATCTACAATCATTGTTTCAATAATATGTTTATTGGAAGTCAGGCAGAAAAACAGTGTAATGTGTAATCGACATGCATACGCACGCATACACATAAGAAAATAGAATGACAACTTCTCATCATCAATATAAGATCACAGATCAACATGTGCTTCCATAAAATTCTACTGAGTACTTCTCCTGTGCTCCAAGAAAATGTGTTAGTTTTGCTGTCTGCTGACCCTCTGTAAATCATATGGGTTGAGGTGTTGTTTACGGCAGGCCAAGGATAGTGGCAGTTTGGTACCTGTTTCCTCTTCTCGCATAGCAACAGCGTAGCAACCGAGGGTTACAAGAGAGTCTGCATCCTTGACAGCACAGTTGCTTTGCTGCTTCCGCCTGTTGATGAACAGTTCTTAATACATTTCCTTAATACTCAAAAATTGTTTGAGTATTTTTCTTCTGGAGAATTATGTTGTCTTAAAGTTGTTCTGTGCAGATTTCCAAAAAACGACTTTTAGCAGCCTCTGCTGGTCATTACCGTCACTGCAGGCCGTTTCTTTATTACTGCGTCACCCAGAATTCCATTCGTTTTCACCGGAAGACGGAAGTGTTTCAAAAAGCGTTCTTTTAATTGTTTTATACGATCTGTGGATCGTTTCTCTTCTTAGCCAGTGGAGCATTAGTTACCGTGAGCTGTGTTTTCTTTTTCTGTTTTTTTTTCGTTCTTCAAATCATACAATCTCTTAAAATCAGCGTGAGTTTCCTTTTGTTATTAGCGCGGTAGTTCCTGGCCAAACACAAAAGATATACAATTTAACTTTAGTTTTACTGAAAACGTTACCTAGTATTACTTTAAGTGAGTTTTTCAACCACAGTACATTGTCCATCATAATGATTTCTAATCACTTCTTTTAAGTATATTTAGCTGCACTTGCACTTGTTCAGAGTTGACCTTGCCCTGCCTGTGGTACTTCCCCCTTTCCAAAGCTGGTTCTTTCTCGGCATGCAACATATATTTGAAATCTCAACTGCCCTTTCTTGGGGTGTGGCTCTAACTGCCTCTGTTGAAACTACCCTCTACCTAGTAAACAACACAGCTATTCACAAGTCTTATAGGTCAAACAGGAACACAGCTATTCAGTTATTCAGGGCCTATGACAAGCACAGCCTCATGGCATAATAATAACACAACATAGTCATAAAATGATCAAATAATTAAAGCAAAATAAAATCTCTAGCATGATTATTTTGAAAACAAATACATGTAGTAAAGCATCTTCATTCTGCCTGTGGCCTTTAACCAATTGCTCTCAACATGTCTTCCATTACCCCTATAGGTTCTCTGCATCATTAATTCATCCACCCATAGGTGCATTATCACTGCTATGCAATGGTGGAAAAAGTACTCAAATGTTTTACTTAAGTAAAAGTATCAACACTGCAATGTAGAAGTAGGCCTACTCTGTTACAAGTAAGAGCCCCGAATTCAAAATGTACTTGAATAAAAGTACAAAAGTATTGATATCAAAATGTACTTAAAGTACTAAAAGTGAAAGTACTAAAATGTTTGAAAATAGCAGATCTACAAGCTCACAACGCGTCGCATCGCGACGCGTTGTGAGCTTGTAGATCGGCTATTTTCAAATAGCCGTATAAAATAGGGCTAAAGTGGTTAATGTATGTTTTATAATTAATAATTTGTATTTGAAAAGTAACTAGTGACTAAAGTTTTCAATGTAGTGGAGTAAAAGTACAATATTTGGATCTGAGATGTAGTGGAGTAGAAGTAAAAGTACTGGAAATTGGAAATACTCAAGTAAAGTACAAATACCTCAAAATTGTGCTTAAGAACAGTACTTAAGTGAATGTACTTAGTTACTTTCCACCACTGCTGCTATGGACAGTGATGTCTTCGTACACATCCTCAATCAGGGGCGGTGGGGAGTAAGATAAGATGGACTGTGGAGAGTCTTCCCCTCCTGGCGATGTTGGAGAATTAGAGAGTTCATCTGATGAGTCCCCCTGCTGGCTGAACTATCCAACTTCAGCTGGCTGTGGGATATTTCCTCCCACTGTCTTCCCTGCCTCATTCCCTACTTCCATCCTTCCACTGTTCTGCATCACCTATTTTTCAGTGGTGGAAAAAGTACTCAAATTCTTTACTGAAGTAAAAGTACCAATACTGCAATATAGAAGTGCTCTGTTACAAGTAAAAGTCCAGAATAAATAATTGACTTGAGTTAAAGTACAGAAGTATTGGCATCAAAATGTACTTAAAGTACCAAAAGTAAAAGTACTAAAACGTTTGAAAATAGCAGATCTACAAGCTCACAACGCGTCGAGATTTTCAAATAGCCTATGTATAAAATAGGGCTAAAGTGGTTAATGTATGTTTTATAATGTAATTTATATCTGCAAAGTAACTAGTAACTAAAGTATTCAAATAATTGTAGTGGAATAAAAGTACAATATTTGCCACTGAGATGTAGTGGAGTAGAAGTAAAAGTACTGAAAATGGAAATACTCCAGTAAAGTAAAAGTACCTCAAAATTGTACTTAAGTACAGTACTTGAGTAAATATACTTAGTTACAGTACTTTACACCACTGCACTGTGTCCATGTGCTCAAGACAGTCTTGTAATGGGATCCAACTCATCAGAGCAGCAGTGCATTGTTTCCACAACTGGCAGTCTGTTTGAGCTTCTGTTTGTAAGCTGGGCGAAGATTAGATTTACCAAACACTGTGTAAATGGGGGCCTGTAAGCATTGTGTAACAGTGTAGCAGTGTAACAGTCATCTAAAACTTTATCCACATTGTATTTAACATTTATGAGCTGGAAGTATTTTGGCAATACTTTCCTCATTTTGGTTGAAATCACCAACCACGATGAAAGCGGCCTTTGGATGTTTATTCTCTGCAATGCTAATAGCTGTGTAGCTCTTTGTTAGCAGAGTCTGTGTTAGCCTACAGCAGATTGTAAACAGCAAAGTGAACAATTGCTGTGAACTCCCTTGGGGCCCAAAATGGCCTGCACAGTAACGAGAGGTATTCCTATTGTACTCATCATGGTGGCTTACAAAAATACATACTGTATGGCTGAACAGCATAATAGTAATAGTATTAATGATAATAATACTAATAATAACAGATAACACAATGACACAAATACAGTATAGAAAAAGCGCTCCTCGGAGCACAGGTCTCCGCCAGGTCAGGTAGGTTATTGTGGCCTCTTGATGGCGCTATAATAGGCCAATGTGAAAAGGGTGGCAATTCTTCCTCTGCCTAGTAGGAATGTGCTGCATTCATGATTTCAGGCATTTTGTTGCAAAAATGCGTTTTGCTAAATGAGACCTGTTGGTGGCGCTATAACAGGGCAGTGTGAAAAGAGCGGCATTTCTTCCTCGGCCTAGTTGGAATGTGCGTGCAAATTTTCACGGAAATCGCACGCTGCATTCATGAATTGAGACATTTTGTTCAAAAAGGATAAATCCTGCAAACTTTGGAAGCCAACCTTAGCCAATCAGGATGGAATATGAAATATCGGATAGATCCGTCTTGATTGATACCAATTTGCGTGATGTTTGGATCAAATCTGTAGGAGAAATATCCCAAAATTGGTTTTGCACAAATCGGCCTCCTGGTGGCGCTATAACAGGCCCATGTAAAAAATGTGGGGCAGAGGTTCTGAATTGGCATCCAGGGAGTGTGTGTGCACAGTTTCACAGTGACTGGGCCAACAGTGCCGGAGATTAGCTGCTCGCAGACAGATGGACGGACGGACGGACGGACACACGGACGGACGGACAGACAGGGGGTAAAACATACTCTCTCGCCATGCCTTTCGGCCTGGCGGAGACAATAATAACTGTCAGTGTGTGTTGCAAGGCATGCTAGGAAGCTCTTGACAGTCCGGAATGTTACAATGATTTCTATCCTGTATTGTGAAATTACCACAAGACACGGTTCATGGTAGCATGAGTTAACACCTGTTTATTTGTACTTTGCAACACATTTAAACGTGCATATCAATAAAATTTGAACAACAATGTTTGTATACAGTAAAGAATACTGATAATGTCATACTATCACAATAACAATGCCTCTATTTCTAAGATTCAAAAAACAATAACAACCAAAAATCGGAATAACACAGGCAAACACTCAGTTTAGTAAACCTCTCTTTCAGTACATATAGGTATCACGTTTTTACAAATAATGAACCTGTTTATTCTGTGTGCTATGATTAGGAAACATCTTTCCATTTGAAGAAAAAAAAAAAGATAAAGCTGTGCTTTGCTCTCTACTGTGCTTTGTAATAGTTGTGTTGTGTTCACAAGCTTCAGTGTATCACAATCCTCTTGTATGGATAATTAGAAGCATAAAAACTGTAAAGATCAAACAATTGTCGAGCTAAAGCCCCGCCTTTGCCCATTCGATGCTAAAGACATAGTACTCTGACACACACACACACTCACACGCACGCACGCACGCACGCACGCACGCACGCACGCACGCACGCACACACGCACACACACACACACACACACACACACACACACACACACACACACACACACACACACACACTTAAGCATGAGTGTGCCAGATAATTCATGTTCTATAGCCCGATTTGAAGCAAGAGTTGTGTTGTGTAACAAATGATTGAAGTTGAAGTATCTGATATAAAAAGGGGTTTTAAGACCTTGGAGAGCACCCTATACTGTAGGTCAGCTGTGTATTCACAAGGTACCAACGGGGGACAAACGGAACCTTAGATTGTGGTACAGGGTACACAGGGCAGTGATAGACTTATGTTCTGCTGTGCTTAGCTGTGGGTCAAATATACACCATAACACCGTAACAGCCTTATCAAAATATTACATAAAATACTTGAAAATATATTACCCAAAAAGTTGTTAATCCAATACGTGCAAAAATAAACACCTATTCTCTCACAAAACACACGCGCACACACACACACACACACACACACACACACACACACACACACACACACACACACACACACACACACACACACACACACACACACACACACACACACACACACACACACACACATATACATGTAAAGTGATATACTGTATAATAAATTCAATAATATATAGCTTGAATAATATCAATAGTAGTCTTGGTAACACACATAGTTTTTCACTGATCACCATTTCCTTTATAACACTATATTCTCTATTATTCTGGTAAAAATATCAAGTGTAATGCAGTACCATAGTACCATGCACTTTCTATTTCCATTTCATATTTCCTTTCAAAGTAGTAGAAAACATTATAAAGTCTATATGAATTATATGAATTTGACATTCTTTTCAAACGTATACTCAATTAAAATATTATCAAATAATTGCACAAGAGAGGGGAGCAGATGCTTTAGCTCTTATGTTATGAATCATGGTACTGCCATAGACTTGAGTAGTGTAGTATATTAATGGAATAGAATACACCAAAATACACCATTGTGGTGCACCAGAGAACTGTGTGGATCCGTTTTCATATTTGTCTTCAATGCATGCCACTTGGTGGGGATATTGTTAATTTACCAGAGGACCTATAGGCCTCAAGTTGTTTTCTGCAAGGTAGGTTGCCAGTAGGCCAAGGAAGTACCATGGCCTACTGGCAATTTGTCTCACATACGCCTTATACCTTTCAAATATTGAACTTTAATTTGATATTGAAAGTCATTATAAGATCAGGCTGAAACCTTGCCTGTCCATCTCCATCTGTATGCTTTCACGTGCCATCAATGCATGCAACTAACATGCCATGCATTCATATCCCAATGCATGTCACTTACTCGACTTTCTGTTACTTCTTTTCCGAATTTTACTTTCTCATTTCACAGGCTACGGATCGAGGGTTTCCATGGAATAAGCCTGCGGACTATTATAATTATTATTGTTGTAATTATAATTGTTACCATTGTTGCTGTTCTCATAATTATTATAGTTAGTGTCCAATTTTGGGTCTCCCTCTCTCTCTCCGTCTTTCTCTCTTCCTCACTCTTTCTCTGTCTCTGTGTCCCTCTCCCTCTCTGTCACCCCAACACAGTCAAGGTAGATGGCCGCCCACCCTGGAGCCTGGTTCTTCACAAGGTTTCTTCCCGTTAAAGAGGAGTTTTTCCTTGCCACTGTCACCAAATGCTTGTTCAGGAGGGAAAACTTTGGGTCTCTGCTCTATATGTAAACTTGATTTGAAATATATAATAATATCTGATACTATAATATTTGAATTGAGTGGTCCACATTAACTGGAACATGTTAAAATCCCAGTATCTAAAGCAAACCTCCATAACATAGTAGATGGTAGAAAAGTTCAAAAGTTCAAAGTTCCAGAGTCGATCCGATACTGTACAGCATCAATAATAAATAATAATAATACAAACATTATACAAACGCTCATGAAAGTAGACAATACAATGTAAAGACAAGTTGTTTCTCCCTCTGTCTCAGAAGCCAGGAACGTGGCAGTAGGCTTCCAGTGAGGACAACAGGATGTAGAGCAGCCAGACTGAGATGAAGAAGAAGAAAGTGACGAGCTTGGCTGTCCGTGGGCCCCCGAGCTCGGCACCCGCCACGTTCGCGCGGCGGCGGTACATTAGGATCGCCACGCACACCAGCGCCATGACGGTGAAGACAGTGACGGAGAACGCCAGCGAGCCGGGGTTCACAAAGAACCTCTTCCCCTGGGTCTTCCAGTACACGGATGCGATGGTCCATGCCACGCCGATGCCCAGGAACACGTTCACCGCGTTGCTACCCGTCACGTTACCGATGGAGGCGTCGGCGTACTGGTCCTGAATGGCAGCCACTTTACTAGCGAACGTGTCTGTAGGAATACAGAGGATTGTATGAGAATGTTGTGACAGAAGCACAAGGCAGACAAGAGAGGCGTTGTATTTCACCTATAATGACATGTCCAAAATAGGGACGCCAGGTTGAAAGTGCAGGTTAATTATTTTTCTTTTTAGGGTATAGAATTTGCCTCTGTATTGGGCATTAATGAGTTCGTAGTCTGCGCACAAACAAAGTACCTAGGTCTCCAAACATTTCCTCCTTCTAAATAGTCAAATTCCTTTCGGAGCTTTTGTCAATTATACAGTAGTAAGATAAGATTATATATATATATATATATATATATATATATACAGTGGTGAGCTGTGGATTTTTGAACTAAGGGTACTGTATTTTATGACGTCACGCGCGCGCACGTGCGCGCACATAGCCACTCAGCTCAGTGCTAGTTGAAATACTGTATTCAACATGTGATTATTAATGTAATCATATGTATTATTGTTTTGTTGTATTGTTGCATTGTTAATTTGTTGTTTTTCTTTTTCTTTCAAATTAATTATTGTATTTTCCTTTTAATTTTGTATAAAAGCCCTTTACATAGACTCACCCACACATAAGTAGGCCTACTTAAAATAATCAGACAACTTGTCTTTGTCTTGTCTCAGAGAACTGGGTCCTCTGCTAAGCGATCCCCTTCACATCTTGCAGTTACACATTCAATTCAAGTCCGTGTCTTTTCTCGAGTAGCCTAATGTTATGCAAAGCAGCGAGGTAGACGCTATTGAGAAGGGCTCGCCACTGACGGCGCGAACCTTGAGAGGCTATTGTTTAAAGTTACACTTTAAGGCGTTAAAGACCGCCGCTGACGGTGCGTGCACGCGCGCCCCCAGCTCCCACAGTGTCAGAACTACGGGTACGCCGTACCCCCCCGTACCCCCCTACAGTATATATATATATATATATATATATATATATTTTTTTTTTTTTTAGGATAAAATAATATATATATGTATAGAGAGAGAGTTACACTATATGAAAATCTTCATAACTTTTTTTTATAATAAGGTGTGGTTGTCACAAAATCCCAAGGTAAACCTGGACTTGTCACACGGCACACTGTTTGGGAACAATCGGATGTTTAAAGAGACCCTGTAGACATCCAGACACCCACCTGGAACAGAAGTGCCGAGGGCCACAAACACAACAGCAGTGACTGAATCTTTGAGACCGACGGTGCAACCAAAGTGTGAGGCCAAGTCACCCGTAACGGCCGTCAGGGCACCGATGATGGCGATGGAGACAAAGAAGCAGGCCCAGCCGTTCCAGTACTCTGTGGGCGGGACAAAAGCGAACAGAACCTTCCAGAACACTGTCAGGAAGTGCATGATGTAATCGAAGCAGGAAGGTAAACGCTCTTCCCCACTGTCCTCCTCGTCATCATCACCTGAGAGAGAGAGAGAGAGAGAGAGAGAGAAAGAGAGGGAGAGAGAGAGAGAGAGAGAGAGAGAGAGAGAGAGAGAGAGAGAGTGGCAATTACTATGCAGAAAATAGATACACACATTACGTTATGTCACTGTTTCTTAACGTCTGGTCCGGGCCCACCAGGACCCTTTCGGATTAACTCTGAGAGTGTACAAATGGAAATATTTTTCAATTATTGAGACCCCAATCTACACTGTCAATGAATTCTCAGTGTCAATTTTACTCTGAGTGTGTACAAATGGAAACAAATGGACCATCTGAGTTACCAGGGCGTTATGTCTGTTTTTATGGCATGGCTCTGCAGGAGCCTAGTCGTCTATGAGAGGAGTCTGTCTGTGTGTCCGAGGCTAATCTCACAAACCGCTGGACCGATCAGCACCGAACGTTGTACACACACTGCCAGCAGGCCAAACATTGTTTTTTTTTACCCCCACTGTTAAGAAGATTCCCCAAACTCTACGTTTAGTATTATTGTTTCTGTTTTTTCCTCCAAAATGGACCCTTTGTTTTCACTTCAATGTGTGCTGAGTGCACAGCAGTTAATTGGCCATTTAGTTGCACCTGCTGTTGATTTGATTTCCAATCCCATGCACCTTTAAAACAAGTGTTTGGTCAGTGTGTCAGGTCTGGTACGGAGAGCAGCAGCAGAGGCTGCAGTGTGTGCGTCCATTATAAGTAAGTTTGTTTTTGAGTTTGGATGTTTGATGTGCAGTATAACCGAATTATGTTTACAGTATGTTACTTTGTTTACATGTGGGTAACTTTTCTCCTTCTGTATTTTGTCTGATGTACAGAAAACCACACACAACTAAACTGCATATCCTGTAACCCCCTGCACAGTGTGAAAATAAAACAAACAAAAGGAAAGAAGTGCGTCGTAATTTGCGCACCACGGTGATCACACCTAACAACCTACACCTTCCACTATTGAACATTTTTACACCCACATATTTCCATATTTTTTTAAATAATAATAACAATGGAAGTCAAGCTCTGAATGGGCTAAAACCGTGCCCACATATTTAGTCATACATCATAGATATGACGACTGACGTCACAGGCTGGCCAGATGAAGGCCATGATCCCCATCGGAGCCATGCCATTCCCATGTGGGTCATTTGAGTTTTAAATTCTGTCTTGAAAAGCATCTTTATTCCTTGGCTTTTAACCCAGTATGAGAGTTGGCTTTCTTTTTTTTCTTCTCATGGTCTCATTGCTTTTATTATTTTATTGTCTTTTCTGTCCTTTAAACTGGTCTTTGTGTTTTGTATTGTTTTACAGGTTTTTATTGTTTTTGATTGTACAGTATGTAGGTTGCCTTATACTGTAAATACACTTGAATTGGGCATTAATCTTAGTTTATGGTAACCAAATCTTTATTTGCACCAGAGAGAGAGAGAGAGAGAGAGAGAGAGAGAGAGAGAGAGAGAGAGAGAGAGAGAGAGAGAGAGAGAGAGAGAGAGAGAGAATCAAAACATTACAAATCCCAAAACTGCAATTCAGCCCCTTTCCCAAATGCCCTGGGTTCTTGTGGAGACCTAAGTAGTTTGCATTGGCAAATGAATTCCACTTGGCAGGTATAAAAAAATACTTCTATGTATGGTGTCACATTAACTCCTCAGATCCATTTAATAGCTGAGGCTAGAGTGGGCAATTACATTTGATGGATCACGTAAAGTATTCGCCATGTAATGCATTTTTAATACCATGACTGGGCTTAGAGGATGTTGTTTTCAAACAAAGTATAAAACAAGTTGCACTAAAAACAAACTCAAGACAAGTACCGCATACATTTCTGAATACACTATCAAATATCGGTGCAGCAGTGAAGGCTATTGCAGGGCTGTATGATATTGAGAGTGTTACTCACTAAAACAGCTGGTAGAACCAGCGTTTCCCGGGGGTGGTTATTTTATAGCGAGTGCAGTCTGGGATGAGCCATTTCAAGACTTTATTTGCCCTAAATGTGAAATTCATTCTGTAGCTCATTATGAAAGAAAAACACACGCACACATTATGCAAAATAGACTCGTCCGCGCACAATGAACGTCAGGGTACAATGAATTAACAATGGAGCATGCAGAAAATAAATGCATGCTGTGCGTGTGCGTGTGTGTGTCTGAACGCGACTGTGCGGACGCAGACGCACACATATGTATGTGTGTGTGTGTGTGTGTGTGTGTGTGTGTGTGTGTGTGTGTGCTTCTAGGAGGCAGGGAGATTTCAAATGGAGGCTTCATATTAAGCAGGTTTTCAGCCTGTGGCATAAATAAATGCTTCCGTCTGTTTGACCTGCTACCTGAGGGACATTTCCCCCCACAAGTGGGTGAGACTCCTTGTACAGGAACCTCAGTGCCGCTGGCCTGGGGGGGAACATCACTTACAGATTGTACTGCAGATGTCACTGAGACTCTCTGGTGTGTGAAATGAGGGACTTGTTGCACACGTTGATCTTCCTGGGACTCACCTGCACTCACAGTCACAGCGCTGACAAACTGTTCTCTCCAGCTGCTGCTGCCCACAACCAGAGCCAGATTGGTCTTCTTAATAAGCTTATCCACCGTGTTCTGCAGACACCCCACAACAACAACAAAAAAAAACATTTAATCTTCGTTATCCTCAATAAAATTCACTTACTGTGAGTGAGAAATATACAATCTATACCCGGTAAAATGTTTACAGTAAATAGCCTTGTAGTATATGGCCTGTGTATGAATATACCGTTTTTTTCCCCCCTTTTGTTCGTACAGTATATTTTCGTTTTTTGACCATGTCCTCATTTAGGGCTATGACAACCGCAGGGAAAAAAAATCCTCTTTCTAAACCTAAAGTCCTGGCCTGTGTTACATTTCCAGGCAGCACTTCTCATTTTGCATCATCACGAACACGTCTGATGACGCCCTTCATATTCTTTTTGTCCTGCTCAAGCACCTGCTCTATTATGTCCTGCAGGGTGCCATGGAAACTAAAATATATTTTCACTCAGGGTGAAGTAGAGACATTTTATTGAGGAAGATTGGAGCATAAAAACAGTAATGCGGCAGCATAGCATTCAAACGTCCTCCGTGCCGTCTCCCTCTCTAGGCTCTTCTGTCCTCCGTTTTCTAACATCCCAGTATAGATTTTAATATGTAGACATTCTACACTAATAGACACTATAACCATAATAGCTGACAGGTTCAGAATTAATCCGCTGTTGAATGGACTCAGCAGGGATGTGTGACTGGATCCCCTGCTGTGGAGCCAAAAAGTCTCAACGAATAGACAGGTCACAGACTCTAATGCTCGTACAACAGACATGATTTTTGAACAAAACAAATAATATGCACATTTGGAATTCTACACGTTTCTGCCACGAAAAGGGACGGGGGAGAGCTCCCTGGTGCGCTCCGCTCAGCCAACCTCACCATCCCTGCCGCAGCAGTCGTATAGGTCCTGGGATAGAGCTCTGTCCATACCATAATAGTCATGCCCCCTGACAGCATGCTCTGGGTTGTAGCAGAGTAGAAAGACGTTATAGGATCTTGGCGAGCTGACACCTCCCTCAGTTGTTTGTGAGGATCTGGGGGTGGAGGGCCTGTTGCTGCTGCGGGTCAGTCATCAGGGTCAGCCACCGCTTCAGGGCTGCCATCAGTGTCATCAAGGCTACTATATCATCAGGGCCTACTGCTGCTGCTGCAGGGTTGTTGACAGGGCCTGTTGTTGTTGCTGTGGAGCTGTCCTCTCAGTGCTGCTGCTACTGTTACGTGGCTGTTGTCAGGGCCAGTTGTTGTTGCTGCTGCATGGGCTCCCGTCGAGCTCTATACTGCTGCCATGGGGGCTCACACACCAGGGTCTGTTGTTGCCCCCACGGTCTAACGTCCGGACCTGCCGCTGCCGCATCTGCAGGGACGTCACGGTCTCTCAGAGGGTGGGGGGGGATGGACTTTCGGTGGAACTATACCCCTTACTTTACACTTTGGCTATTCAAAAATAGCAGATATACAAGCTCATAGCGCGGCACCGAGTGCCGCGCTATGAGCTTGTAGATCTGCTATTTTTGAGAAAGCGTGAAAAACATTTGTAACTGTCAAATGTAAACAAATTCTGTATTTTCAAAATTGTGCGTTTTTTGGTGGATTTTGTTAGTTTTTTTTCGTGTTTTGGTTACTTTTTTTTCGTGTTTTGGTTACTTTTTTTTCGTGTTTTGGTTACTTTATTTCGGTTTTAGGGTTAGGGTTAGGTTATTTTAATTCTTATTATTGCCTGATTTTACCGATTTATTATCAAAAAATATATATATATATATTTTTTTTTTCAAAAAGCGGGGGGTATGAAATCACGGATCCGTGAGAGTGAGGGTGTCGCGTCGTACGCACAGTGAATGGCCGTGACGCCCTTGCCGCATCTGCTGGGCTGTCAACCAGTGGGCCCGTTGCTGCCGCCGGGGCTGGCATCAGGACCCGCTGCTGCCCGTGGAGGTCTGCCGCTGCCATGGGGTTCATGCCAGGGTCTCCTGCAGCTGCTGCAGTTCTCAACCGGAGGGGTGTGATTTGTGTTTGGGGGGGGGGGGGTATGACCACGGGGAGGAGGATTGTTCGTGTGTGGCTGGTGGTGGGGGGGAGCGTGTTCTAGAGCCCTGTGCGGGACTGCTTTCTTTGTCCCACTCTCACACGCTCCCGACCGTTCTGACCATTCCCGGCCGTTCCCACAGTGGTTTAATTTCTGACCGCCCGCAGTTAATTTCTGAATGCCTGCTCACGCCCACAGCGATAGCTACAATAGGCTCTATGCACAGCAGCCATATTGGGAATGAATTGGGCCCCATTCCTTACTTCCTTCACAGGTGTTACCAATGATACTAATTAAGGCTCTGTTCCATTTAGTGTGGCATAGTGGTTGTCTAATTTTCAAGGACCCCCATGGGGTCCATTTGGTTCCATTTGTACACTCTCAGAGTTACACACATACCATAAGGGGCCATTTGGGAACCAAAATGGAGTGTTTCTAGTGAGCCAACATGCACGATATCAGCACCCTGAACAGAATGGAACAGAGCCTTCATTAGTATCATTGGTAACACCTGTGAAGGAAGTAAGAAGAGGCCCAATTTCTTTCCAATATGGCTGCTGTGCATAGAGCCTATAAGTACCATCAAGTCCTACAATATTACAGCATGGCCTTTACAGCACCACGGACAGCGACACAGTGGGCTGGGATTACTGCTCCTCAGTAGGTTATTAATAAATAGGTGCAACACCATTTCAAAATTCAATTCTCCTCCTCCAAATAGTTTCCACCGTAAAAATGTAGAAATGCATCAATATCAGACCTTCCTCCTTGCTTTGCTTTTGTATTCTAATCACCAGCTTTGATCTTCTTTTAAACATCCTCCATGTTGCACCCGTGCTCCAACAACACTGTTGCATGCTTCAGTTCAGGTGCACTTCCAGGTTATTACAGAATGGTGCGGGATGTTTTTTACCGCCCTTTCCCACCTTAAAAAAAAACAACTTCAAAACCGTCCACTCCCGCAAGATTTGTGTTGGGTCCTGCCCCCTTCACCAGCACAAAATATGTGTCTCCCCCCCCATATCTGTTTATTAAAGTTTTCAAGTTTTCAAAGTTCAAAGTTTCAAACCATGCAACAGACAGTAGTGAAAATAATCAAAACAGTGACGGAGCAGCAAAGCTGGCAAGTATTAAGCAAGAGCACAAAACATTCTTCTTTATAATGACACCTTTTTTTCTATTTACTCTATTTTCTTAGTTTGGCTTTCATAAAAAATAATCTACCTGTTTTGAAGTCGCCTGACGTGTATGATGAAATTGTTCGTAACCAATATCAGATCATATTCTTTTTATGTTCTTTGTACCCCTCGGACCCCAAAGTGCTGTTAGAGGAGGATTTGCACCTCCAGGCTGCCAGAAGTTGCTGGTAGGTTAAAACTGTGAAAGAACAGGTTGTTGGTACTTTCCAGTTTTACCGCTGTGCTCGCTGAACTGTAATCCTAAAATCCCCCCAACATACCTCTCTACAGTTGTTGCCCTCCAGCAACCCCTGAAGGCCCTGCAGCACTCAGCCTGTGCCAGGGCTTAAAGATCACAAGATCACATGATCCTTAAAGATCACATGAAATAAGGGGTAGGAGGAGTACTTTTAACCCATTAAAACCCGAGGCCGATTGTAAATGTCTACAACAGGTTTCTGAAAAACCTATGTTGCAGTGGTTCTCAAACATTTATTTGGCCCATGTATTTGGCCGCTGACCCATCTCAAAATATTTTGTTCCAGGAAGCAAATGATTTGAATAAAAAAAAAATTGGTTTAAAATATATATATATATTCAAAGATTTGCACAAAAAAAAAAGAAAAAATAGCAGATCTACAAGCTCATAGCACGGCACGAAGCTATGAGCTTGTTAATCTGCTATTTTTTAATAGCCAAAGTATAAAATGTTTTGAGTGCCTTCCATGTCCATTTTTACACAAATGAACACTGCATTTACTTTACATGAGCCCATACAGGACTGACAATCAGCTCATTTCCATCTTTGTGTTGACTAATCCTATGTACAATGAAATCAGAATAAACTAAAAAGCAGCAGGTTCTCATTAAGCAACCCAGACAAATCAAGGGAATGGGGAACACGCTGTTCACTTTCTTATTGTCTTATAACTCATGAATAAATAATGTATATCTAAGTATCCTGGTGTGCACCGCTGTTTTGTTTATTCTGATTTACCCTGCACTGACTGGCACCCTAGAGAGTACTGTAGCACTGCAGTGCACGGAGCATCTTCTATTTTGAATAATGGAATCAATTAAGGTAGCTGGGAACACTGAAGAGGGCTGTCTGTGGCGCTAGGCGTGGGTGGTAACACGGTTCTGTTTTGCAATGCACATTCACTGTCCACGCTTCTTAAGAATTTCACCATGAAATAGTCATCTTAATAAAGGCTTTTTAACTTTTTGCCAGAAGAGTGTTCTGGACCTTTTGTTGAACTTTTGAGTTCCCTACAAAATAACACCTTCATTACATGTATTTGAACTTCTAAGCCCTGTTTCAGACCTTTTCTGATTTCCCTGTCAGGGTGGGCTTAAGCCTATATGCGGCCCGATGGCACACAGGTAAAGCATGACATTACCAGCAAAATCTTGTTAGTGAGTGTAAAACCTTTTTACATGTGATTGATTACCATTAATGATCCTGAAGAGCTTTGCTTGAATTACCTTAAATTCATAGGACTCTTCAATGACGACATCCAACCTGGTGTGCTCTCCCAGACTGGGGCAGCCCATCTTGGCTACATCCTCCAGCCCTCCTGCTGGCTTGTTATCATTGGAGTCTCCTGGTTACAAAGGAGGAGCACATTCATGTCAACCCACAGTGGACATACTACACAGTAAGATCCAGTGTTGATCTAACTGTGACAGTGTAAAGGCTTATTACACTGTTATAGTTAAATTGGTTTGCCTGTGGCTTGGATTTGGGTCATGTGGTGTTGTTCACGGCAGGGTCTGTCAGGATCTGTGTCTCTGAATCTTATTATGTAGTATCGTTTCTATTGTTTATTGTTCTCCTTGTACTTTTATTATGTAGTGATGTCCTAGTGTTTCCTGTTTAGCCTAGTTAGTGTTTCCTGTCTTGTCTCACTTCCCTCTGATTAGTTATGTTCTCCACCTGTGTCCTGTTGTGCCCCAGCCAATCCCGGTGTTGATTGTCTTTGAGTTTCACCTGTGTCTAGTTTAGTCTGTCTATTTAAGTCCTGTGTTTGTGGGTGTTCCCTTGTCAGGTTATAGCCATTGTTACAGTGTTCCTGCCTGTGTCTGTCCTGCTGTAACCTGAAGTGTTAATGAATACATTGCATTAGACCTTCCTGCCTGCATTGGTCTGCTTCTGGGTCCTCACCTGCCTTGCACCGTGACAGGGTCAATGAAAAACGGTAAGAAATTAGGAAGATTCCAACGGTCCTGGGCAGATAGGGGCCCTCATAAATGACAACATTTTGGGACTAATATGGAACCAGTCATTTCAATTGGCATCTCTGACTCTGAGTTGACTTACCGTGTTTCTGTCCCACCTCCAGCAGAATGGGCTCCTCCAGGATGATGGTGAAGGTCTTGTTCTTCTCATACTCTTCATCATCAATAATCTTCACTTCCAGCAGCTTCCTAAAAACAGACGGGTCAAAATCTTAGCTGTGGTGAGTAAGACTGAATCAGATGACAACTAAAATGAAACACGAAAATTAGTATAATGCAGAGTTGGCATAACAAGAGTGTGTGTGGACTGTTAATGATTGGTGATGGACTGTGTGTTTGAGGACTGGCCTGCGTGTTTGTGCATGCCATCCATACATTTGTTTGTGAATGGTTTTTTTTGTGTTTGTTTACCACTGCGCCACCCGAGCGCCTGTTATGCTGTTTGGATAGATGAGTGCTGTCCATGGTGCTGAAGCTTTGCTATGTTAGATAGGTGAGTGCTGTCCAAAGCTGATTCTGGTGCCAAAGCTGAACCACTTAACCCCAGCATCCATATTCTGGGGGGAACATTCGTGTGTATGTTTGTGTGTATGACTGCAATATGTGACCATACATTCCATCTGTCCAACATTTGGCTGCTTGAACCAATGAGTGAGTGACAAATAAACCATCTTGAATCTTGACTAATTTTAATTAAACGTGTTAAACGTGTTAAATGTTGGCCGCCATGCTTCTATACATACAATGCTAAATTATAAACAGTATACTGTAACATCCTTTTAGTTGTTTTCAATTCAGCATTTGACAGTTGAATATATTTAGAGTATATTTGTGAAAATATAGCCTATTTACAGGGTGAACAATATATTTAAGTAAGTATAGTGAAATGGCTCATGTCAGCTGGCCTCGCCTTTACTCGTTTCTAACCCACCTCTTCTCTAATATATTATATTATTGTCTGATGTACAGTACTGCTGCTGTGTAGCACCACACCTAACTTCAGCTCCCAGTACTTGCCACATGTCGTAGTTACCCAAGCTGTGCATTTATGCCATTTGTTGTCTATTTTGATACAAGTGAAATATTCATTTATTTTAGCATGAGCTAGTCTCTGATGCAGCAATGTAGTTCCTCAACATTCCACAAGAGGGTATACTCCCTCCATGCCATCAACCCAATTCCAACCAAGATGAGCGAGTGAATGAGAATGAAATCACACATAGGTTCCACAAAGCCGTACATTTCAGATTGTGCCAACGATGTCATAGAGCAGAAATGTATGTTGATGTTCAAAATAGCCCTTTATTGTGTCTATTGTGTTTTGTAACAAACCCTCCCACTGAGTGCTCCAAGCCCATTAAAACAACTGGGAAGTACATGTGTCACACCACATGACCCTGGCTGGTTACATATACTGTAGTGTACAGTAGGCTACATGACTGTGTGGTTCCTTGACACGCCTCATTGTGACCTAACTTACGTGCCTCAGCGAGCGGCTCAGCCTGTTCCATTCTCCTAAACTGTCACATTGAGTCTGTCTTATTTTTTTCTGTGTTTCTCCCTAATGATGTGTGGGAGGGTGTCTATTTCTGTCGACATACACTCAATGGGTTGGGTACTTTCAAACATGGGCTGGCAGAGGAACAGAAACCAGGGGGCTTTACACAATGTTGATACGCTGTGGCTTGTCAAAGCCATGTTGACGGGAGAACAGAGATTGTCTGGAGAGCTGTTATTAATGCTTCAAAAGGAGCATGTTGCAATGTTGGAGGAATTAAGAAAAAGAGTGTAAAGTTCGTGTTCTTGAAGTGATAATGTTATAGTCTATTGGTGGGACCAAATGTTTGGTTTCTCCTGCATAACCATAAACAACTGTCCAAAAGAAACAAGATCTTCTCTTGCAAGACACTGTGTTATGTGACAGTGCAGATATCAAAAGTGTACAAATTTACACCTATGGTTTGCCTTTTTCCCTCTTAGAGTTATATAACTCTCAGGATTTTGCTGTGAAGCTATTACTCAACACTCACTTATAATTAAACTTGTCACGTTGTCCTGTGATGTCACAGAATGATTATTGATAATAATTAATCAGAGAACAGTGTGTTCCGTCCCCCCCTCTTTTTGACAGCCGTGAGCACTGCACGTCTTTATAATCCTCAAAGATAGAAAGTCATTGTGTATCTCTGCTATCAAACAGACTATGTATGCTTGAGTGTGTCTGTATTTGTTCTGGGTTCTAAAAACTGAGTACAGGGTTTAAAACAGCTGCGGGGAGCGCAAATCCTCTCCACCGTGAGAAAAGATTAACCCAAATCAATACGTTGTTCTTCAAAGGAGCAGTCAGATGTTTCTCTATCTCGTCCTTAGCCTGGGGTAGCCTGATGTATTCTATTATACTATAGCAACTAACACTTCCAAGTATTAATGTGTATTCCACTGTACTAGCAACTAACACTTACAAGTATTAATGTGTATTCTACTATACCAACCACTAACACTTAAAAGATGAACACACTAAAAGATTAAATGTATTCTAGTATACTAGGAACTAACACTTCCAAATATATATGTGTATTCTATTAGACTAGCCACTAACCCTTCCAAGTATCAGGAGATGTGTATTACTAGCCACTAACACATCTAAATATAGATGTGTATTCTACAGTACTGGCAACTAAGACTTACAATTATTGTAACCAAGGTTACGGAGATTGTTGTTGATTGTTTCTGTATATCCTGATCAATGATAGATTAGCTGGTTTCTGGCGAGTTGTCACACTCGGGGTCGATGGCGACGAGGGGCGGCGAGAGTTATTTGCACTCTTAAGTCTCAGAATGGTAAATGTGAGATAGCCGTCTCTTCTTCTTCTGTGGAGAATGATATTCGGGGCGTAAATCCAATCCTCCTGGTCGAGCGGGGCAGAACTCTGTAAGAGTTCCTTCTGCTCTCTCTCTTTCTCTCCTGGGCTTAGTCTATGAGTGACGCCACAAGTGTGACAGGGGCAGAACGATGAGTTCCTCCCTATGGCGGCAATGTCACAAGCTTTTTCTTAATTTCTCCAACATTGCAACAGGGTCCTTTTTAAGCATTAGTAACAGCTCTCCAGACAATTCCTAATTACCTCTCCAGAACTGGAGAGATTAGTTCCTCCCTATGGCCTCGGTAGAGTTGATAGTCATCTTCGTTGGGTAGTAATGAGGCTAAGCACTGATTCTTAGGGGACGATAGCTTATATGCTATGAGTGCTGACGCAGGTCACGTGTGACATCACGCTGGCCTCATGCCCCGAATTGGGAGGTTTCAAGCTAGGCATCAGTTACTTCGCAACAATTATAGATGTGTACTCTATTATACTAATGAGTAACACTTCCAAGTATATGTGTATTCTACTTGCTATCTACTTGCCTTAACTCCTCCAAGTAGGCCTACACAGTATATCAGATCCAACATCCGAAGTCAACATGGGTGGTCGCATTTCTGAACGCTCTCTCTCATGCACCAAAACAACCAAAACAACGGCTAGGATTTTTGCACATTTTCTCCTCTTCCTTCTGTGGATTACGGATTTGTACCTTAATTCACCACGGAATTTACACCAAATGGAAATGGAGAAAACTGTACGTGTAAAGAAGGAATCCCATAATGATTTCTACCTGCACAATGGTACGGAGTCTAAACATCTTGGCTTCGGGACCGCGGCGATTTACTCTACGCTGACATCAAACCCAGATCTTAAAAACAAGCCCCTGAATGGTGGGATGGATCGAAGGTCTATGATCTTCCTATATCTACTACTTCCGGGAGACCTACAGCTCAACCCAAGCGCAGTTACTACAAGGCAAACGACGGCAAGTTTAGCTATGGAACAGCTGCTGTGTTCCCTAGCAACGGACGGTTGCTAACGAGGCTAACGCACCAACAAAAAGCTTCCAGATCACGGAGCCTACTGAAGCTAGCCTAACAACGGGGTCAGTCCGTGAGAGCTATGCCAACAACAATAGCTTTCCACCGCCCCAGCTAACCAGCATAGTCGACCACGTTGAAGCGACCGCCGATCCAGTCAACAACGGAACGTGGCGGAAAGATCCACCGAGTTCGACCGTGGGACGCAGCACGGCTGAGGACGGGGATCCATGGAGACCTCATGCAGCTTCCATCGAGGCCCCAATACCCAACACCGAGGACCAGGGTCAGATTGCGGCTTACATTGCACCCTTCACCGAGGCCTGGAAGCAGTTCACAGCCTTGAAACCCAGCCACACCCCCCCCCCCCCCCCTTCCTCTCCCAAGGCAATCGTCTCCACCGAATCCCCTGAACAATGGACAACATGGCGACATACCCCCCTCCCCCAGGCTGAATTCTCAACTTCAGCCTGGTGACTTGAATGATGACTATTTCCCCATCGAAAACATGTACACTACTTTTGATGCCAATGGTCTGTCTTGTTGGGAGGCATGCGTTAATCCGACAGACCTTTTCTCCGACTATGTGGCATCCGCGTGCGGTTAGGGTTAGGGTGCGGGTTTGGTTCGGGTTTAGTATTGGAAACGTCGGAGCGCTGCGCTGTCGGAGGAATGCGCTGTCGGACTAACGTACTGCACCCTGTCTTGTTGGGCCTAAACTGGCCCAAATCAGAGAAATGTTTCGCGACAGTAAGGTTCACATTTTGAGCTTCTCTGTGACCAAGTTTGATGATTCAATAACGACTCTGAGATTGAAATAGATAATTATACAGTCATCAGGAATGATAGGAATAGGCGTGGGGGTGGTGTCCGCATGTACATACATCAGGATATTAACTTATATCCATATCCCTATGCGCTCTATTTTAATAACACCTACACTACAGGTCACACAATGGACACTTGATATGCATCTAGGCTCATTCCTATGTTAATTCAGCTGATGTGAGTCGGGAGCTTTTGTAAACTTTGTTGAGGTGTGAATTTAAAGTTGTTTTAAATCATGTGCCTGCGTGTGCTCCTGGTCAAATAGGTTCCTGCAGGGTGTGCAAGGCCGTCCCATGAGCAATGCATCCCTGCTTATATCTATATACAGTATCACTCGTTCTGACCTGAATCATGATGCAATTGATACTGTGTGGGTTGAAATATGTTTTAATAAAGCTAAACCTGTGCTTCTCGGTACCATCTACAGACCTCCTGATTAGAATGATTTCTATGGTGTACTTGAGGGGTGCTTAGCTGAGGTGGATGGTGCGGGAATAAAAACGTATTGGAGATTGGAACACGGATATGCTCCAAAAAAAAAACATCCATCTTCAAATCCTTTTAGTAGGTTTTGTGATCTGCATGGCCTCTGTCAGCTAATTACTCAACCCACAAGGGTGTGTAATTCTACTCAAACTCATCGGATGGGTAAAAAAAAAATAGGTAACCAAGGTACGCCCTCGTACCTTGGTTACCTATTTTAGGTAACCAAGGTACGCCCTCGTACCTTGGTTACCCCTCGGTAACCTAGGTACGCCCTCGTACCTTGGTTACCCCTTGGTAACCTAGGTACGCCCTCGATGATAAAGTTGACGAAAACATAAACAAACCATGTGAGCTTTGGAAGTTACTTAACAACCAACTAGGCTGCAGTCAGAAACTGAAAAACAGGTTTACAAACATCAACATTAAGTCGGACGACACTCTCATTACAGACAAGCTGGATGTGGCTAATCGCTTAAACATCATCTTTACAACCATAGCCACAACACTGGTTAACAAACCCTCTCACTCTGGGCGTTTTTGGTGTAGAGCACATCCAAGCATTCTACAAAAATGTAGGTGTACGCAAAAATGATTGTACACTCACCATGGTGACAACAGATGAGGTGTTTAAAAAATGTAACACCCTTCAACAAAACAAGGCCACTAGTCATGACAATATTCCCTTCAAATTTCTCAAAGACTCAGCCGCCTCCATTGCTCCAATCATCACCCACATAATAAACCTCTCCATCAAACAGGGACGCGTCCAACATGATTTCAAAATATTGAGAGTAACCCCTCAGTACAGAAAAGGAAGCAAATTAGACCCCGGCAACTACCGCCCTATTTCTATTCTCAGTTCCATCTCAAAAGTTATGGAAAAAATTGTTTATGAACAGGTTGAAAAGTATCTTGCTGAAAAAAAAACAATGGATAAATTCCAATCAGGCTTCAGAACCTCCCATTCCACTGACACATGCCTTCTCTATTTGAACGACCACATCAAACATCAGGTGGATGGGGGCAAATACCGCATCATGGTCATGCTTGACCTCCAAAAGGCTTTTGACACTGTTAATCACCCTATATTGATTGATAAACTAAAAGCAATCGGTTTTGATAGCACATCAGTGAGCTGGATGCAATCCTATCTGGAGGGGAAAGAACAGGTTGTGGTGGTGAACGGAACCCTGTCTCCCCCCTCCCAGTGAGCGAGAGGAAGCATACCAAGGCCTTTACTGTTGCTAATATATGTAAACAACATGACATCAGCTAGTGACTGCAATTTCTTCTTGTTCGCGGATGACTCGGCTCTGCTGGTCTCGGACAGGGACAAGTTGCAGTTTGAAAAAGCCCTTAGCTCTGAACTATCATTACACCAGGGTAAAACTGAATCCATTCTCTTTGGGTCCAAAATGAACCTTGGCACGGCCGACGTCTTCACAGTAAAAGTGGATGACAATGTGATCACAAGAAAAGAGGAAATGACCTACCTGGGTTCCATTTTAGAGGCAAATCTTTCCAGTGATAAAATGGCAACTAAAGTAATCAAAAAAGTCAACTGCCTGAGTATATACACAATCTACCCCCTTCCCTGCCAGAGAAAATACATTGCAAAAATAGGTAAAATGTGAATTTTGTCTCTGTTTATTTTTTAACATTGAAGTGAATGGAGCAGAAAATCTTCGCATCGCGTTATCTCCTGCTTCCTTTGTGATAAAAAAAAAAAAAAAAAAAAAAAAAAAAACCCTTGTTTTTCTCGTCGATGGCTGGCTGAGCCATGCAGAGAAAAACGAGAAATCTCGTCAATGGCAGGAAATAAAGGAGTGCAAATCCCTACTCTCCTTCAAAACCACTCTAAAAGAGCACTTACAGGTGGCTGCAACCCCCCCCCATACAAATACACAATACTATTTGCATAGTATTGTATATTTATAGTTGCATAAAATATATTGTCATTAAATGTTTTGATGAATGAAGCATCCCAATGGAAACAAGCCATAGGCTTTCTTGGGTTTAAAATCCTCTTAGCAGACCTTGAATCGAACTGTACTTTCCTGTGCTTTTTGGGGGGAAATTGCTAATAAAATATTCAATCAATCAATATGTGAAGTATTACTGGACTAACAACTAATGCTTCCATGCTTATTCATGTTTTCTATGGGATAAACATGACAAATGATTGGTTACTTTGTGTCATTCAAGAGGACAGGTCTCACTGATATGCAGTATTGTTGATAAGATAAGAGAGGAGCCGTGTAACAAAATCTCTGGAGATGGGCGGTTAGGAGACGTCAGGAAAAGAGAGAAGAGTATAAAGGGCAATTAGAAGACTAAGCAAGAATCCTCCAAACAAATGGTTCAAGAAACAAACAAGTCCTACCCGGATTAGAAGCTGAAAACTTCGAGTCTGCAGTATGTTGTTCTCCACTGACAAACAAACAAATTACCTAAATAGAGAAAACATGTCCCTCTGGCATAATGAAAAACGATCTTCAGGATGAGCATAAAGCTCGGAATCCGTGTAGACTGTTTAAACATTATTTTCGGGGGCAAACGCTCTTTCAAATATATTATCATTCTTATTCACAAATTTTTTGTTGATTAAACGTGAAATATTTCTTGCTATAATGGTCAGGTTGGACTAGTTTGGAGAGATGGACTTACGGAGTGAGTCGGCTCAGTTCCCACAACAGCGGGGTGTGGGACCATCAACCATAATGAAGGCTCATCCCTTTCCTGCTCACTCATTATGTCACATCTAGATGAAGGCTTTGCTTAACCACTTAAGCCCTATACTTCTTTGACCGGAGTTCCCCAGAGGTCTATATGGTTCATGTGTTTAATGAGCAAGAACTTGCTCTGGACTCTGGATGCAGTGGCAAGCCTATGATTAAAGGGGTAGATCACCCCCTAATTTTTTTTCCCTATCAATTATTCACCGCATGAAGACTTGAATTCACAGAAATGTTTTTGTTTTTCGTCGCATTCCTGATCCAATATTCCAATAGATGAATTGAAGTAAATAGGCGGCCAAGCTTAACAAGAGCAATACTATATTTAAAACATTTAAATATAGTATTTACAGTTGCTGAACAGTTGCTGTCCACCCAGTGATTACACTGTGAGAGTTGTTTTGGAGTTTATATATATTTTTCTATATACTGTAGTTTTGCCATGGCCTCCTATTTACTTCAATTCATCAAATATTGGAATATCGGATCAGGAATACAACAAAAACAAATCTCCATGGATTCATGGGGTGAGTAATTGATAGAAAAAAATGACATTGTTGGGGTGAACTATCCCTTTAATGCATAAGAGACCCACAGTGTGCAACCTTCAGAAGATATAATTACTCAGTAGGCCTAATTAGAGTAAGTCCCTCACTGTTGGGGCGTAATATACCTATAACCAAGGTGAGTTGTATCGTTGGTCAAATTAGGCAAACCGGGTGGCAGTGGAGTAAAGTTTGCTTGTGATCAGATGGTCATCTGTTAAAATTCCTGGACCAGCCTTGATCTTTTGAGATTCGGGAACTATTCTCAACCACCATTGTTGGTCACAGCGGGGGCGGGGAATGAATGCTATTGGTTGTGTAGCTTGTCAATCAAATCATCCCTTTATCGTCAATTTTAAAATACATTTTTAAATAAATGGGACCATAATTTACCAAAACGCATATTATGATGATTGAAAGGAGACTTTAAACTAGCGACTGGAAGCATATAGTATTTATGACAATGTTTTTTAAGGTAAGAAAATCAAGTCTAAAGTCCGTGAAAAACCCATCCGCTTACATTAAGATAAATTCTTTCTGACACCAGCAGGCGTAAAACAGCAAAACTACAGGCCATTCATATGAACTGCCACTTGAACTCTCTTCCTATTTCGATTAAATTTCAAAGCAGGAAGCTGTACCCTTGGTATGGACGTGAAACAGGGCATTGCTGCTCCAGGACCAATATCTCACAGTATACTGTAGCACTCCCTCATGTATTAGTGCTTAGAATGTAGAAATTGTCATTGTTCCATACAAGCACTCTAAAAAAGTTATGTATAAGAAAAACCACGTGGAGAGTCGTAAAAGTAGAGAACCGGAAGCTGTCATCTGCTCTTCAGACCAAAAGGGTATTCGACCTACCACACTAGTGTCCATAAACAAGTATTTTAAAATCTACTAAACTAAACTAGAATGAAAGAGGTTAGTAGTCTTAGGAACCAACAGTTCTCAAGCTGTGTGGCCCATAGCTCATTAGTCTATCTCCTGTTGCCATAGCATCAGGCAGCTTGTTGTACAAGTACATCCTGGACATGATGCTACAGTAGTATGCTGCAGGGACTTACCCCCAATCCAAAGTTACAAACGATGCTAAGTGCCAAGCAGGGAGGCATTAGGTACAATTTTTTTTATAGTCTTTGGCATGACTAGCACAGGGATTGAATTTGAATCCTATCCCCGTGCGGACACTCTAACCACAATCCCACTAAGCTGGTAGCGAGCTAGCTAGGCTTCGACTAATTTGGTTTCCAGTAGGACTTGTTTCTGTACGTGACTGCACAGGTGAAATGGATCTCAGGGAGAAGAAAGACATCCACTTCAATTTCTATTCATTCCACTGTTTGGTGGAAGGATTTGATATTTGTGGGAGCTAAAATGTCTGTCATGAGAGACTACAAACACTGTAAAAAGACTATAGAGATCATTGTAGGTGGCATACCTGAAGCAAGATAGAAAATCATTTTAGATTTTTTTCAGTGTGGATGATTCACCCAGTATGAGCCTCTCTCTCATGTTGCACGTCGAGTTGTTTGGGTCATTATTGATCCAGTCCTGTCGGCATAAACCGTGAGTAGTAAAGAATATATCCCTGACTCCCTGTATCGATTTCCCCCAGAGAAGTCATTGCGCTCACAGTTCACAGTTCACTTTCATCTTTGCTTACATAACTGCTCCCATTGCAAACACACACACACACACACACACACACACACACACACACACACACACACACACACACACACACACACACTAAGCCAGACAGAAATGAACATGAGCTGTAAATAAACGAAGGCATAGAGAAGGTTTTATGCAGATCTTCCCCTAATCCAGTATACAGAGCTAAATAGTTATCCAAATTAAATGTGGATGTATATTTTGCCTCTGAGGTTTTCTCTCTCTCTGTGTGTGTGTGTGTGTGTGTGCGTGTGCGTGTGCGTGTGCGTGTGCGTGTGCGTGTGCGTGTGTGTGTGTGTGTGTGTGTGTGTGTGTGCGTGCGTGCGGGTGTGTGTAAATAGTCATCTATTTACTGCAGTGCAGATTTCTTTAATGGGGAATTTTTGATTAGAGTGAATTTTAACCTGCCTAAAACCCAGAGCCATCTCCTCATCTGCTGTTATCCCCCACACAAAACAAAACTCAACACATGCAGAGAAACACACACTGACACACGCAAACACATACAGAAACAGGAACATACATGCACGCATAGATACGTGCCAACAAACATGTGTAAACAACATCCACATCCACACCCACACACATGTGTGCACACACACGTGCATGCATACACACACGTGCACCCACACAAGCCCCTTAGCCTTGCTGCTGACTGCTGTCATCTTTCTTGAGCAGTGTCCGCCCAGGGAGAAAACCCAATTAAAAAGAGCCAACTCTGTTGTTTGAAACAGAAACTTTGTCTGTCTGGTCAGCAGAATAAAAGGAAAAAAGGAAAAAGAAACACCAAACAAATAAACACTGCCACGTGAAGCTCACGCAAGCCTACATGTTCACAGACACACATAAAGTACAGTACAGAAAATAAATTAATGTCCCCTTTTCCACATTATCTAACTTCCTGAATTATATTTCAACAAGGATTGTTGCTGATCTACTAACAGTACATACTAACACATAGTATCCTACATCGGTCGGTCGGTCGGTAGGTCAGGCGGACGGTGGACGTCAGAAACGTAACATGCGGACTTGCGTTGGTCCGATCCGTACCAAACTTGGCGCAAACACTGTTCAGAGGTCTGCCATGACAATAGTCACACCAGGGTCCACGTGTGGACACAGACACAGTGTTGCTCCAACACCAGGGTCCACCATGTTAGACACAGACACAGTGTTGCTCCAATCTGTACCAAACTTGGCACAAACACTGTTCAGGGGTCTGCTATGACAATACTCACACCAGTGGTCATATGTCACAGGCAATGTTGCACAATATTTCTCCAATCCTCACCAAACATGGCACAAATGCTGTTCAGGGACAATAGTCACACTCACACACAAAAAAATAAACATTTGCACACATGTGTGGCACTACAGCAGTGTTACAGCAGTGTCTAACATCTTAAATGGCCATAACTCGGTGGCCATGCTCTGATCAGCGCAATATAGGAATGGATTTGAATCTAGTAGATACATAATGCCAAATTGCATGGCCGTAAAAAAACAAACATGCAACAATGATGACAAATGCTAGCTACACGTAATTGTAATCTTTTAAACAAAACTGACTGACAAATAGGCATTTCATGCACTGCAGAAGGAGACATCATTAACCTGGATGGGGCCGCTCCCATCAAAGAAAACATTGCCTCACCATGGTCTGAAAGTGCGAGTGAGTCAGGATGATTTTAGTGGGTTGGAACAAAATAATGCCATAGAGAAGGATATATCAGACTTAGCAATGCCACAAGAATTCCGTTTTCATCATTCCTTTCATCGCGGGAGCACTAACTTTCATCCTTATGCCACCTTGACTCTCTCTATTTACCATCATTTCTCTTCTCAGCAGCTCTTACGTTTGTTCCCCTTTTAAAGCAACATTGTTTGATTTGTGTTCAAAGTGAAAGTGACACAGCTACACACACACACACACACACACACGCACACGCACACGCACACGCACACAAATGCACAGAGGCAGGTGCACACACAGATAAAGGTATGCAACACAAACCGACAAATGAATTAATAATTTCTCGTGTGAATGGCTAGGCAGGACAAAATGGAATATCTTTTCTTTTGACACAATGTACATTCACCTGGCATATTTCCCTCTCGACCAACCCACACAATACGCCCACACACCAGCCCTGAAATCCTCTTCACGGGAACATACTCATCTGGCTCTTATACACGCACGCATGCACACGCGTAGTCGCGTACGCAAGCACACACACGCAAGCACACACAAGCACGCAAGCACACAGACATGCACCCTTAATTCAGCCATGGTTTTATTACAGTAGCCAGTATTTGAACGACATACGTCCTATATACTTTACTGTACGACAAATATCTATCTATCTATCTATCTATCTATCTATCTACTGTATCTATCTATCTATCTATCTATCTATTTATCTATTTGTGTATCTATCTATCTACAGTGTCTATCTATCTATCTATCTACAGTATCTATCTATCTACAGTATCTACAGTATCTATCTATCTATCTATCTATCTATCTATCTATCTATCTATCTATCTATCTATCTATCTATCTATCTATCTATCTCAGTCTGACATTTTCTTCCATATAACATACTGTACAGACAGTGTTATGTCATAGTAGGTATGCGTTTAAAGAAGCGTACCACCGTCAAAAGTCAGCTTTGGCCATATCTAACTCTACATAATCAAACCAATTGTCTGACCATTACTTTATTTTGGGATTTCAAATCTGCTCATATTTTCTCCATATAGTCATTGAAAGGTTACGGAACTTACCTGAAAGTTACCTGAGTCAATGTCGGCTAAACCTCCCTACACAAATTAAGCAAAACTCGTAGTTAATACGGTGAAACATGTCAGACCACCGGTTTGGTACTCCTTTAACACCCTACTTTACCCTCTTGTCCTCCTCTCTGCTCTTACATGCATGAATTGCTCTCAGGTACGCTGATAATTATAAACAAACATTAACCTGCTTTGATAGTTTATCACCCACTCATTGTTCTCTCTTGCCATTGCTATGTTAAGACAAATGCAGACAAAATTGGAGCTGGAACACTAAAATGTATAGGCTGATAATGGCTTCTCTCTGGAAATTGGGATACTGAACAGAAAATGTAAGAGCTGGAGAGATTGGGAGAACCCTGATACTGAAAAAAACACTGATTACCATCAGAATGTAGAGCTTATCTTTTTAACCAAAAACTATTGTTTTACCCAAAAGATATCACTTACAGAATCATCAAGCATTCAGAAATATACAGTGTAACCTATCCTGTCTCACTTTCCATGCTTTACCCACAGTTACATAACATAGTATCCACTCTAAACAGGCATTCTACCATAATAACTGTGGTTTCTTAGTTAGCATTTTTCAAAAAGAGACAATCTTAACTCGTACAATACAACAAAAAGTAAAATTCACCCAACACCCAAGTCACAAACAGAACACAATCTCTCTTCCTCAATAACAGTTAAATCTTATCTACCTACCTCAACTGCCAATGGGCATTAGTATTTTCTAAGCACAATGATGTAAGTCTACTCTCTAAATATGGGAAGTCTGTTCTGCATTTATTGAAGCAGAGATGCGGAGAGGGCACCAGCATTGGGGAAGTGCCAGGAAAGAAATGTGTGGTGGGATTTCATCCCAGGCCTGGGAGGCTAGCAAACAACTCCCTGTTTCAGGCAGTTACATATATTATGTTCTCATCAGGGAGCACTGCCACAGTCTCCTACTCTTAGCCACAGAACAGTTTACCGGAGCAATATAGGATTTTAGCGCTCAAGGGCTCAGCAGTTATTGAGGAAGAGGAGATCATTTTACCATTCACTTTCTCTGTCCAAATTTCCCCAGCCAGCTCTGAGATTTAAAACTCTTAAACCTGAAAGTTAGTTGTAAAGCTGCATCTCTCATCTCTGGGCCACTGCCATAGTTTCTGGACTTTACTGTAAGGCTCCCTGCCACAAACTGGTTTGTTACAAAGCAATTTACAATTGAATACGACTTTGACAGTGACAACGTAATTTCAAATGTCTGAATCTGTGAGAATGCAACGTGACAATGACTCACATGGTCTCGTCGTTCTGAAACTCCAGTTTCCCCGAGACTTCGTCGTAGTCCTCCCCGGATTTGGCAGTGCCCTCTATGGTGTGGTACGGAATGGCCACCTTTCCCCTGGCACCGGATGTACGGTGAACTTTCACCTGCATGCAGCCGATGCTCTCGCTGACTCGCATGCTCTCGCTCTCGAACGTAAAAATACCGGCGTGGTCGTCATCGTAGATGGTCACCGTCGCAGAGTGAGCGTTGCCCAGGGCTGCCTTTGGCGGAATGTGGGACAAGATACCCACCATGCTGTTGCTTGAGGTGATGGAGCTGGGTTCTAGGACGGAAACCTCTGCGCGATGCGCGATACGGGGGTTACTGAGGTGCACATAGAAGTGCTCGTCCTCTTCGAATATGTCGTCATCGATGACTCCGACGGTGAACTCTTTCACCGTCTCTCCGGGCTTGAAGACAAGCGTGCCTTCAGCGAACTCGTAGTCAGAGCCAGCGTTGGCAGTCCCGTCTTCAGTGCGGTAGTCCACCTGTGGGCACACAGGGACTTGTTTTGGTGCTTGAATAGGTTAAAAACTCAATCACATAACACAGAAAAACATGTAAGCATCTGGCATAAAAGCGCTCCCACTTCTCTCATCCTCTTACTGAAAAGAATACAGCATATATACTGTACAAAGCGTCATTGTCAGGCAGTATTATGTCTGTTGTCTACTTAAGACTTGCATAATATGCAATATCCTATAAATTGCACCAATTGTGAGTCCTGTCTATTTAATTTTTCAGTAGTCCAGTGACAGGTGTTAATTGTATTATCACTACACCATGTGAAACGGAAAGCTCCTTATATGCACCCTTTGCTTGGTAATGTTCTTTCTAATCTAATTCCTATTCTATACCAGTTTACTGATGAGAAGAAATTCCACTGAAGATGGATTTTGCTGAACCTTGCGCAAACCCTCAACTCTGCTCACTCAAATGATTTGAGCACACACTCCAATATCCATTCCACCACTGTAATCCATTCCGAGTGGTAAAGTGAGTGTGCTTAATCTTAGGAGTGATTTGACACCAAGGGGGCTGTACGCATAATGTCAACCATGATAAATGGTAAAGTTTCCCAAAAATCACAGTCTCTTACCTTCACAGTACAGCCACTCTCTCCCCCATGGCGCGTGACAGACAGCTTCATAGAACCACAGTTCTCAAAGCACTGGTAGTTAGAAGGCTCAAACTGAAGGTAGATAGTGTGGGGATCTTCTTCTTGGCCACTTGCCTCATGACAGCTCACCACCTTTCTCGCTTGGTCAGCAGCGTGCTTTTTCAGTATGTTTCCGGCTCCAATCATCATGCGTGTCGCCTGGATGCGATAAAACGCCCGGCTCTTCTGCTGCTGGACCAGCACCTGGTAGTTGGCCATCTCGATCAGCTGCTCCATGTCCTTCTCAGGGTGCCTCTGTTTCAACTCTTTCAGCGTCCGGGCCATGTCCCGACGAGCCTCCTCCTCTGGGTCGTGTCCGGGGCTGTCTCCGCCCCCACCTTCCTCCACCCCCTCCAGCATGCCATCCAGAAGCTCTTTGGGATGAGCGTTGGAGTTGATGCCCTGACCGTCCATCTCCAAGTCCATTTTGGTGAACATGGCCTCGGTCTCGATGATGATGCCGTGATCCTTTTTGACGCGGTAATGCTTGTGCATGTACTTGTAGACGAGCAGGCGTCGGTCGGCGATCCAGGCCTGCACCACGCAGATGGGAAAGAAGAGGAAGGTGAGGACCGCTTCCCACACCTCTACTTCTCCGGGGGAGATCACGGCCAGGATGAGATACAGCCAGATGTAGGCAAACACGCTCCAGGCGGCGGTAACGAAGAACACCCGCAGGTGCTTTATCTTGCGAGTTTCACCCTCCGGCACCACGTACACGCAGATGGCGATGATGATGAACATGTTGAAAGCGGCGCTGCCCACGATGGTGCTGGGCCCGAGGGAGCCCGCTTCGAACTTATGGCCGACCACCTCGATGACGGAGAGCAGGATCTCCGGAGCGGAGGAGCCCAGGGCCATCAGGGTGAGGTTGGACACCGTCTCGTTCCAGACGCGCACGGTGGCCGTGGTCGTCTCGCCGTTGGGTTTCTTGATCGTGATCTCCTTCTCCTGCGAGGTGATGACCTCGATGGAGGACATGAAGCGGTCGGCGATGATGGACATGCCCAGGAACATGTAAATGAGAGCCGCGAAATAAACGATGGCGCGCGCCACCTTATCGCCCACCGAGGGATTCAGGGGATTCCAGGTGGGCAGGACGACTCCTTCGGAACAGCTGTCCTCACCGGAGCAGTTGCCCGCCGCGCCACCTTCGTCTGCATGGCCGGAGCTGTCTTGGGATGCGTATGAAATCCCCGGGAGGAGGAGGAGAACCAGCAGGAAGGAGGTTAAATGGCGGGAGCTTAAAGATGGATGCTTGACTGTCAACATGGCGGTGATGGTACTGGCGGGAGTCCTCGAATCCTCTTCTGATGCTCCAATCCACTTCATGTCCCAAACCGTCACAGACACTTCTAGAATAGAAGACAAAAGGAAGAAATTGCTCATTTCGTATGGGGAATACAAATAATAGTTTTTCAGGTAGTGCTGGCAGTCTGTTCTCCTGTAGTGTTTTTCTTTCCTGAGATGGGTGGAGAAAATAAAAAATGGATATAGGATGAGAGAAACACAGAAGGAAAGTACTGGTGGTATTTCAACCTGGGCCACCTGGGATCCATATGGGTTTAAAGGAAAGCAGTAAATGTTGAAGATGTTAGAATCAAATGAAGATCCATATACTTTGACACATCAGTGAATGAAATATTGATCGAGAGCATCAAGTGTATGGAGTTTGAATCGTTGTCATTTGTTGCCTGTCTGCATGGGTACTTACTGTGTTTACTTGAATCCCAATACATCTGAATTTATACATGAACGTCTTAACTGCAAGACCAGACTTCCTACCTGATATTACACCAATAATTATTCTCATGCAATCCAGCAGCTCTGTCGACTGGTTCGTTATAAACTCCTCAACACAAAGGATGTGATGAAACTACCCTGTTCTATTTAGGGTGAGCACCTATGTAAGAACCTCGTTGAGATATGGAAGAAACGGGAGGGAGAGGGTTGGCAATTATGGATGTGTCATAGCTCTTATCAGTGGGTTGTGTGCTCTTCTTAACATGTTACTAAAGCATTTATTTCCACTAATATTTCTTCCCGTCAAGGCAAAAAGTCCAGACCCTCATATTAGTCTGTTACGCCTTTTTCTCTTTGTTATCATTTAATTACTTTGACTCTTGTATTTGGCCTCAAAATGAGACCAGGTACACTTGGGGAAAATACTGGTGCTGACTGAAAACATTCTATTCATACTAATAGATTCGATCCATATTTTATCAAAGCTGTATAATAAACTGATATATTCGCCACATTTATAAGCACTGCATGCTATTTTGACCATTATGCTGGGTTGAGACTCTCTCTTAATAATGAATCTGAATCCTTTTCACTGCATGGCCAATATAAATGTGGTGCTTTGCTTGCGGGCCAGTCAGTAAACACAGCAAAACACAAGGTACAGGTAAAAGGTACAGCTTACCGTACCAGTAAGACCTTTGACAGGTCTCTGTAAAGCACAGATCAATTTCACAACAATAGGATTAGCATCTGCAACAGCATGAGACAGACAGGGCGATCGAACAACACACATAGTATCTGGAACTCTATATATTCATCTAGGCCGGGCAGAAACCTTGTGTCTCCATATTTCATGAATGTTTCAGAAAATGTATGCCTTATGTTATACTTCATCGTATGACAGCGTCACACACAAGTAGCAGAGGTAGCCGATCTACAAGCTCACAACGTTTTGTGGTGTGACAGGTCGTGAGCTTGAAGATCTTCTATTTTCACTATCAAATAATGTTGAAAAATGTTGAAAGTTTTTGAAAAACGTTGCCTATATTTATGACTTGCCCAAAATAGAGACGCCAGGTTGAAAGTGGTTACGTTTGAACGTAGCTTTTATCAATATTTTACCATTAATGAAGAAAAATCCCGCACACTGCTCTTAATCAGCAGCATCAAATGTATTCAACACTTAACCACTGATGTCCCTCTAGGCCTTCATCAAGAGTGTCTTTTTCTTCATTAGTGGTCATTTGATACTGAGCGTATGTGCAAATATTTTCTTTGAAAATAAATATTTAACCAACATTAAGTATTAAAAAGATGGCTTGTGACTAAATAATAAGTACATTACATCCATTGGATTCCATTTCCTGAATAGTAACGGTTTTGGACATGCAAGGTTTCCATCCAGCGACATATTATTATTTTATACACATTCCCCATGAAGATTTCATGACAAATTGAAAAATAGACCACCTCTTGGAAGAGAATCGACAATACCCCCCACACACATTCTCATTTGTATGCAGCAGAGAGGAAAACAGTAATCTCTTTGCTGACCTGTAACATGGCTCCAGAGAAATGTGTGTGTGTGTGTGTGTGTGTGTGTGTGTGTGTGTGTGTGTGTGTGTGTGTGTGTGTGTGTGTGTGTGTGTGTGCGTGTGCGTGTGGGCGTGCATGTGCGTGTGTGTGTGTGGGTGGGGGGTTCCATTTAAGGGTGAGGCATATGACATTTGGAGAGGACTACACTATACATCCTACACCCTTATCACTAATTGTAAGTGATGTATATGATGTGGTGATATAAAATGTGACAATACATCTGTGGCGTTTCATTGTAAAGCTATTCACCGTTATACCCATTTAATTATTTCTCTTCTTTTATTGATTGATTTGTGTCTTAACATTCTCTGCTGCCCAAATTTCCCATGAGGGACAATAACTATTTCCATTGACATGACCTGAAATAACCTGGGGTTTTTATGAACTGTTTATTTCCACATTTCGCCCAACCCCACTAGGGCGATGTGACTTCAAATCAATACCACGCTTATTTCAACCTTTTGCCTCGATTGCGATTAATGAACGATTATTTTTATTTTTTTGAACATAGCAGATACCATGCGGCAAGCATCCGGTTCTTAAAATGAAGCCAATAAGGAAGTGCTGTATTCTCTGCAGTTCTCATTAATGGCCTAGCAGGTGTCGCTATTTCCCCTCCTGCTGGTTGCATGAAGCACTAACACTCCATTCAAGTGAATGGGTATTCAGCCAGACTTTACACTCGATTTTATTACCTCAGCAAACATTGTCATAAATACTTCATATTGCTAGTTTAAAGTATTCTTTCATTTATCATGATATGTGTTTTAAACTTTTTGTACATTATGGTCCCATTCATTTTAAAATCGATGATAAAGTAGGGTATGTTTCTAGAGCTTCTACTGGCTCTACTGAGTGAAGACCCGCCCTCGCTGCCCTTCCAGCCAATAGTATTCGTTTCCGGTTGCTTTTCGGGTTCCAAGATGGTGGATTTGAATTCGCCCAAAAAGTGTTTTCAAAACTAGTCTGTAGAAACCAATGGGTGATGTCACCGTTTCCTTAGTCCATACTTTGTACAGTCTGTGATCTATACGCATCGCGACTCGTTGTCAGTTTGTAGATCGGCTACTTTTGCTGTTTGTATGCCACTGGCGTACAACAAAGTATGTAGAAGTGGCTCGATAATACAAAATCTATTAGAATTGTTTCGTGTTGATATAAGAAGAATTACATCAGATCAGCAAGAACATGCAAGATCAGAACCATGTACAGTTACTGCTAAAAGGAGTAGAGATGAGAATGAACAGAATATCGTCGCTGTCTGGTGGAAACCTACATATGTATATATACTGTATATATATATGTAAAAAATGTAAAAAAGAACCTGTGTTCAAATGGATCCAATGCAGTTATAGTCACAAAGCTCTTGTTAATACAGTACATTTCATTGGTTCAATGTTTATAAAACCCTCAGACAGATCTAATATCTTTCAAAATGTGAAAACATTGAAGATAGCAGATCTATAACATCACAACCCATCGCACCGTGACACGTCTGAGCTTGTAGATCGGCAATTTTCACTTCCTCTGTGTGACACACTCGAACGCATTCATTTACAAAAGACCTAAGAAGTTGAAACATGTTACGAAGTTTCTGCCCGGCCGTGAAGATATCCAGCACAGAAGGAAATTGATGTTGACAAAGTATTGATCGAAAATATCAATATAGGCTTTAAAAAGAAAGCCTGTCTCTTCCAATTCTTTTCATGAAGCATAATTGTTTTGTTTTGTTTTGTTTTGTTATGAAATGGGCACACAAACTGTAATGGCAGGGAAAGAGTAATGCTGGGCCTTAAGTTGAATGAGTAAAAGATAATGTTTAAGAGTGATGTTATAGAGATATCTTTTTGACATTTTTGAATTTTTAAGGCTTTTTAGCACATGCAAAGGTTTTATATAGTTAACTGTATTGAGTTTGATTAATTGATTGAATACTTTATTAGACAGAAATGCAAACAGCACGAGGTACGGTTAGACATTTGGGCTAAAAGGATAACACAAAAAAGGTCCTGGGGACAGTGTTGCCAGATTCTGTGAGAGAAACAAGCAACCAGGTCTAGGAAAACCAGCCCAAAAGAAGCGACTATGGGCCACATGAGCGCTTTAACATATACATCAGCTATTTGAAAATAGCCGATCTACAAGCTCACAACGCGTCGCGTGCGACGCGTTGTGAGCTTGTAGATCGGCTATTTTCAAATAAAATCTTGCGGGGAAATTATAATAAGCAGATCTGGCAACCCTGCCTGGGGACTTGTTTACATTGTGGTCCTATTATGTAGTATAGGCAGCCATAAAGCTGTAATGTTACCCCCCTCTGTTTTTGTATTATTGTTATTACAAATTGTATCTCTTGCCAGTCACTGATCTTGTACAGCTTTCTTCTTAAGCCAAACTAACAAGCTAGCCTGCTGGCAGAGATAACAATTCACTTCAAATGAAAACACAAGCCATCCACAGTTAACTCCTGTGCCAAACACAGTGCCAAGTCATCATAGCAATCCCTGTAAAGACGGATAAATGAAATATGAAACATTCATATAAATCTACAGAAAACTATCTGTTTATATGAGTTTGAAGGCAGGTGCTCTGTGTGTGCGTGCGTGCGTGCGTGCGTGCGTGCGTGCGTGCGTGCGTGCGCGTGTGCATGTGTGTGTGTGTGTGTGTGTGTGAAGTACACAATAAAATCCTCAGTGTTAATTTATCAATTTCTTATAGGTCCATTTGGTTCCATTTGTACACTCTCAGAGACGAATGAACATTGAGGAATTTACTGTGTATCAACTCATTATTGCACATTTGCGCAACTGTGAAAAACAAAAATGCTAATAATGAAAACAGACATTACGGATCATTTATGATTTCTTATGAAACATTGAACCACAGCATGATCACTTTGAAGTGCCATATAGTGAAGAACAGATTAAGACAAAGTAAACATCACACTGGAAATCAATGCTTTCACTGATGTAGCCCAGCAGGAGAAATGTGCCATATTAAACCCGATTTATACTTCGTCACACGCTGGTGTTGCTTGTAAAGCTTGTAGAGCTTGTAGATCCACACGGTCGTACGATGGCGCATAATTAGGCACTAGTCTGCAACTGCGTCAGAGATGCAATGCCTGATATGGGCAATTTCAGAATGTGTGTGTGTGTGTGTGTATGTGTGTGTGTATGTGTATGCTGTTTGTCAGACAGCTTTTAATATCCTTCTTTGAAAAGTGGAGCTGGATTGTATTGTTCTCAAAGGGAGTCTGTGAGGACAACCAGGACCAGAGTGTGCTTGAAGAAGAACACAAGATGCTTTCACCCATTTTTTAACATTTTTAAAAATGCATTAGCTAATTAGCTAATCTACAAGCTCACAAAGCATTGCATCATTGTGTGCGGTGCACTTGTAGATTTAATTTCGCATAGCCAAAGTATAAATCAGGCTAAAGTACCCTTTAGCTGCCTATTCTGGGAGCGAACAGTCGGCGAAACTAGCCGATCTACAAAAAGGATGCCTTTTGTGAGCTTAATTGTATAGATCTGCTATTTTGGCTGGAAAGATTTGGTGTACGGGGGGAAAAGGAGGGGTTGTAGTATAGCCCTGGGTTTAACTGGTGAAGTGATCAATCCAGTGTTCCTCAACCAGTGGGAGGGGACCCAAAGTGGGTCATGAAGAGATGTTGTGACACATCAAGCAGCAAATAACTGTCATCGAGGGGTATTGTATCATTTAACATGTTGCCTCCTCCTGACATCAAAGCCAAAACAACAACAGACATTCCAGTCTGAAACCATTTTAAGAAGCACTGATGTAATCGTCTCATGTCTTCCGTGCCATGTTTTTTCCTCTAACAGGTCTGCAACGGTATGCAGTCTCAGGTGTCTGTAAGGAGATGAATAGTGGGCGTATAGCGGAGAGGGAGTCAGTGTAGTGGAGGACCGGGAGTCAATGCATGCTGGTTTTGGTCCTCGGCCAGCTGTGACACATGTGGCTCTATAGGAGGCATGGGGCAGCAGAGGATGGGGTTAAGACCTGAGGCCGATTCTACAAATGCCTTCTGAATCGGTAGTTCTCACACTTTCAAGATTTTTCGAAAATGTTCAAAAATAGCAGATGTACAAGCTTGCATATATGTGGGCTTGTATATCTGCAATTTTTGAATGTCCTGTCAAATCTAAAATGACACAGATGCTTTCCCGGTTTTAATTGGTTAGTACGCCCTCTGTGGGCATATCAATAATTTGGCTAGTAATCAGTTATTGACAAGAAATACAGGGTGTATTTTCACCAAGATAATTAATGCATTTTTAAAAAAAAAATGTTTTTTGATGTCAATAAGGAAACTTCATAATTCACTATGACTTCAACCTCATTTTGCACTAAGCAAAGTTTACTTGCTGACCCATAAATAAGGTGTAGCCCATTCAAAGCTGTATGCTATACTTTTCAGTCAACTAATTGTTTTCATTCCTCTAATTATTTTTCAAATGGTTGATATCTCCATACAGTAGATCATTGTGTAGGTTTCGGTTATTTTGATAAACAGCAACAAATGAGCAAAAACATCTAAACTATGT
Organism: Gymnoscopelus microlampas; assembly: GCF_963454915.1. Lineage (NCBI taxonomy): Eukaryota > Metazoa > Chordata > Actinopteri > Myctophiformes > Myctophidae > Gymnoscopelus > Gymnoscopelus microlampas. Next base: position 13,657,895 of record NC_139949.1, read on the forward strand.
GTAGATAATTGGGAGGAAAATGGGATATTTCCACCAGTAAATATTAATTCCTCAATGTTATCTGCGTATAAACAACAAAGAAGCGTGAAATGACTCAATCAACTCTCAACATGAAACATCCACGGCTGCCACTTTTCAGTATTTTATCATAAGAAACTGCAATACTCACCTGGGTTGTCAGTTGTCAGTGAATCAGTGTGGAACTTGTGGCCTTAAGAGGATAACTTCATTTCTCAGCTCGGTCTGTCTGGGGGAAAGACAGATTGTATCACCATACTGGTGGACAGTAGAGTTTGATGTCGATTGTTACTCATTCAGTGTTGGAAATGTGGAATGCCATCTCTATACTGTATGTCTCATTTAGCCCTTGGCACAACATTAAGAAATGAACAATTTGTAGCTGACTACCACATTGCATAATTATGTAAATAATATGACAGATGCGAGAAAAGAAGAAGAAGAAAAAAAAGAAAGAGCCCAAATAGCCTATTATAAGCAGTAAATAAGGAACAAACCAGACTGGTGCCTCTGTGATTTCGATGCGCACAGTCTATAAAAATACTCACATAAAGCCGTCTCAGTCGGACGCTGTTCTTCAATGATCCTGGCCCCGAACACCCTGTGAAATGGTAGAAGGCAAGGCATCCCCCGTGTGACACTAGTATAATGGTGTTGGCTTGTTGCGCTGCTGTCTTGACGCGGAGCTTTCCATGGTGCTGAATTCTTGGCAATTTTTTTTCCCTGACAGGTAGCAGCAGCAGCCCTCCGCAAACTTAATAATAACACTATTGAATTAGTTGCTTGAAACGTCTCCCCTCACTCAACTCACTGACATATAGTCCGCGCAGCGACCAGGTGATTAAAAAAACACGTCTTTATTAGCTCTCCGGGCTAGAATGTGCGATTGTTGATGCGCAAATAATGAATTAAATGATTGACTCGATCCACAATGGTCCCGTGCCGTATATGCTGTATGAGACATACATTCTAAATGTATCTAGATTTATTTGCAATCGTCCAAAAAAAAAAATCCTGTTTCTCAAAGCTGGATAACGCATCCAATCCAACAAGCACTGCACATGTCGAGTGTAGGCGTGAATGAATGGTAAAGGATTGAGGGGACGCGAACCGTACACACGCATCAATTCAGGACTGCATGTGTCGAGCCAGGAGGGATGGAGTTATAGATGGAGAAAGAAGAGTAGTGTTATGCAAATGGAAGCCTTTCTCTTACTGTTGTGTGCGGTGGGCAGCATTGGCAGAAGAACGGATGAAAGGCAGTTATATGAACACAGAACACTGCAGTAACAGGGGAGGAGGCGCTCCGAAACAGCTGTATTAGTCCTACTGCTGCATGAAGATTCCAAAGCGAACGGTGATGATTCTGCCCACAAATCAGAGACAACAGTTACAATATTGCTGCCATTAATCATCCATTTGCTGACATGCCAGTTGACCATGCATCTGAAATTGAGGGGTGCGTGGTTGTGTTTGGGGATGGTGAGATATAGCCCAGGGGTTCTTGTTAGGAGTTTTCTGTTTTGTTTTTACTAAAGTGGTAAAGAAGGAATAGCCCCAACAATGACAATGACAAAGTGGCTGGTGGTGGGGGATAGCCCACAGCGCAAAGGAAAACACCAGTGGAAACACCCCTTCAGAGACGCCTGTGCTAGTCCACTGTTTAACTTTTTAAATCATTCGTTTCCTTCTTAAAATAAATACACAACAGACACAGAAACATAACGCCAGCACATCATTTGCGAGGAGTAGGGCCTACAATATGTTCTAAAAACAATATTATGTAGCCTATAAGTAGTATGGTATATTAAATTCCTTTTCAAATGTACAGAGATTATTAACTTGCATGATGACAGTAATTATTGTATGTATCTGTCGGCCCATTGTGGAAATTAAACAGGCAGGATGCTCACCAAGCATCCAGATGAGATTAATAAAGAGAAGGTTGGAACAAATTTAAGACTACAGTGTTTAGATGGAATGTTTGAGTGTAGGTCTTGCAATCTCCTGTATAAGGGAGTAAGGCAACACTCATTTCTGTGACATTCTACCAGAAACATACATTATCTGGAACTGTTAAAGTGAATAAAAACGTGTTCTGTAAAGGAATACAGACCATTCATGCCCGTCTGGCACCGGCCTAGTTGGGAATGATGCAAGTTGGGAACACTGAACATAAGCATGCCCATAAATGGGGGGATCAGTTGTGGAAACTAAGTCCTTGTTCAGTGGTAAAGGTCTGTGGTCATAGTAGTGCATCTGTCTGTCATTTAATGTCACTATGAATTGAGTAGGCCTCCATGGGCACCCCATTTGAAACAAGCCATAGGCTTTCATGGGCTTTTCAATCATATTTAGTTGACCTTTTATTTAAACTGTACTTTCATGTGTTTTTCTGCAAACTTCTAAATAAAGTATTCAATCAATCAATCAATCAATCAATCAATCAATCAATCAATCAATCAATCAATCAATCAATCAATCAATCGGAGAACGTGTGTGAGAATGTCTGAAGCGTGCAAATTGACTGTGGAAGATAGACTGACTAAGTAATGAAATCAAATGGCAAGTGTGGGGAATTCAACAGGTGTGCGGAATTTGCCAAATCAAGCTTAGGCTGGGGTTGCCATGGCAATCAATTGGCTCATTTAAAGCGCTTTGGAAAAGGTTCTATATAAAATGCAACAATTACCATTCAGTAGCCTGCAGATACTGCATGGAACTGAAAAGGAACATGGCTGAGAACGAATGCATCATACATTTGGACTTCTCTGACAGTTACACGTGTACTTTAATATGCATCTCAGGTCCAGACAGTACACTTGGGTATTATGCAAGCAACTCTGCACACTGTAACACTCACTCCTTCACACACCAACGGTGAAGGAAACCATGCAAGGCACCAACCTGCTTATCAGGAGCACTTAGGGATTCAGTGTCTTGCTCAAGGACACTGACTGACACTTCAACACACAAAATCATCTGTACAGAGCACAAGGACTATTCATGAGTTTTAAGCATTTCTGTTTATTTAAAACAGTGTTAATTGTTTGTCTCTCCTCTGCAGTAGCCCACTGGCAATCCTGTTAGATTGGGAGGGTGCCAAGTAGTATAGAGTATAGTTGTGTTTGTTCATGTTTAAGATACATCTTTTTAATTATCTTGTGAAGGAAGTGGCGCCTGGAAAATTAGAATTAGAATTTCTTTAATTCCTTTAATTATTTATGTAATTGTGTAAATGACTCATGGGCCATGGATGAGCTTTGTTGAGTTAATTGATTACCAGTTACAGGTCATTTGCTCTGGGTAGGATCCACCTGGGTGACCTAGCATAAAAAAGGGCAGGTTGTAAGTGCTGAAGTTTAGTCAACAGCCATAGGAGAGAGCTGCAGGGACTTAGTTGAGAAGGTATATCCTGGTATGCTGTAGCACCTCCTCAGCTGGTTTGCCTTTTTAATATTTTTTATATTAAACTATTATTTTTGCCTAGGCCTGCACTGTAAATACAGCACAGAACTATTGGTTTTGGTTTTGGGGGAAAATAAACATTCCCTAAACTGCATTCTAGGACTTCTGTCTGTATACTTTTTGGAGCCTTGGTCATTCGACCAACTTCAGTTATTATTCTAATTACTTATTACAGTATGTCCTTGGCTGAACCACATTAATCTAATATGACATTAACATAACATTTCTAATTTTAAATAGAAATGCTTGTAGCAAACATGAAAACATGTTCTCATGAACATAAAGTCCCGCACACTGCCCTTGCTCAGCAGTCTCTTTTATTCAAATTGACAGACGTTTCGGTCCCACTGGACCTTCATCAAGAGTCTTGAAATCCATAAAGTCAGTCCCGTCACAACACTCATCAGTCCTGTCAATGGGTATAAAATGGTTCATTTGAAAAACAATTTATGAATTAATCTGGTGAACTGTGTAGAGCATAATGTATTTGTAAAATGATCCTACAGTATGTGATAGATAATTTGAATGATCCTTTTGGAAAGAAGATAATCCATGTGGAGCTTACTGTGCCAGGGGTGTGAGGAGGCATTTTAGATAAAAAAGCTGAGCACTACAAAGACCTGGTGCATCACTGCAGGGATAAAAGCTGGCAGACATGGCTGTACCCGATCGAGGTAGGGTACAGGTCTACCCTTAACTCGCATGTCTGGGCTGACTGCTGGAGACTTACCCTGGTTTGTTGCTTAAATAATAATTGTCCGATGTCGTCACGATCCGCTCCTCGGACCGTAGACTGACTTTATTATTTAGCCATTGTCTGACCTTAATTGGTATTGGACCCTTTTGGACCCTCTTTCTGTTGTATTGTTCCCGGTTCTCCTTGTACTGTTATTATGTAGTGATGTCCAAGTGTTTCCTGTTTAGCCTAGTTAGTGTTTCCTGTCTTGTCTCACCTCCCTTTGATTAGTTAGGTTCTCCACCTGTGTCCTGTTGTGCCCCAGCCAATCCCTGTGTTAATTGTCCTTGTTCTCACCTGTGCCTAGCTAGTCCTTGTCTATTTATATGCCCCTCTGTTTCCAGTCTGTGTTGATTCATTATTGTTGACACAGTGTTTTGTCGGTTACCTAGCCTTGCCTTGTTTTCCCTGTTTAGTTAATAAAACCCCTGCATCTGATCCGTTCTGTCTCCGCGTCACTGTCTGCGCTTGGGTCCTGCAACTCCCTGCCTCGCACCGTGACATCCGAAATGAGACCAGAATGCTAATTCAGTAGGGATTCCATCAAAACCAGTTGATTTCCCCTTTTTAAAGTTTTTCAAAGTAATATAGGAGCATCAAGTGATACCCTTGAAACAGAATCCAACTGAGGCAACTGAAGGGTTAAAGCCGTCATCCAATCTAAAGGACAAAATGTTGGAAAACTGTTCATGGGCAAGTAGGCGATTTGGGTGGGTGCCCTGAAAGCAATAATTAGAGCGAGCTCTTTGGATGAGGAATTCAGCACAGCATGTGTTCTTTCAAGCAAACTGAACTCTTTTCTGACCATCTCCCATTCAAGGGAGACTTGAGGAGAGATGTCAGCATGCAGCTTTGCTTCTAAAAGTGACAGTTTAGCTTCCAATGCAGATATTCTACTTGATTTATTTATATTGGATTGGGATTTATTTATATTGGATTGGGATTTATTTATATTGGATGAAAAGAAGATAGCTCTGATGTAACCCTTAACTGCTTACCACATCACCCGTGGGTCTTCGACTGAATTTTTATTAATATTAATAAATTCTTGTAATTGCTCCTCCATCAGTGACATAACATTTTTATGTCTGCAAGAGTGTGGTATTAAAACGGCAATGGGCTGCACATGTCAATACTTTCTTTACAAAGGCCTTGCACTGCATTATGATCAGATAAGGTAGTCCACATAGTGCACTTTTTCTCAACTCCAGATTACTGCTTGTTTTCATTGCAGAGGCTGATATGACACAATATAAGAATAGATCATATAAAGCTTCTATTGATCCCCAGAGGGAAATTCAGGTGTCACAGCGGCAGCAGCAGTGAAAATGAAACATAGGAGAGGTAAAAGCCAAGAATAAATAATTATAAAAAAGGAATATAAAAGAAAATACTGCATTGGAGCTCTGAATGAGTGAATGAACATACTGGGTGACGTGACTTGACATTTTTTGTGTCCATATGATTTAGTTACATTTTAAAGGGACAACATTTTTAAATAAAGTTACTTATGCTTAATTGTTTTTGAGGACCTAGTCTAACATTTCTGATTTGTTCAATATTGATTGAATATTTGGAGGAGTGGTGGCAAAAATGTAAATTGGTGTAACTTAAAAAAAGTTGTACCAAATAATTCAACTTGCTTACAAAAGGTGAAATTTGCAACAATACACCCTATCAACTAATTGGGCGTGATCGTTAGAACCATTCATAGTCATTGAAAGAAATGGATCACCAAAGCTCTGAATACTCGGTATCATAGCACAGTATCATGTCGGTAGCATGGTCAGTATCATGGTCTGTATCATGGTCAGTATCATGTCAGTATCATGGTAAGTATCATGTCCGTATCAGGGTTAGTATATCATGGTCAGTATCCTGGTCAGTATCATGTCTGTATAAGGGTTAGTATCATGGTCAGTATCATGGTCAGTATCATGGTCAGTATCAGGGTTAGTATCATGGTCAGTATCATGGTCAGTATCAGGGTTAGTATCATGGTCAGTATCATGGTCAGTATCATGGTCAGTATCATGTCCGTATCAGGGTTAGTATCATGGTTAGTATCATGGTCAGTATCATGTCCGTTTCAGGGTTAGTATCATGGTCAGTATCATGTCCGTATCAGGGTTAGTATCATGGTCAGTATCATGGTCAGTATCATGTCCGTATCAGGGTTAGTATCATGGTCAGTATCATGTCTGTATCAGGGTTAGTATCATGGTCAGTATCATGGTCAGTATCATGTCTGTATCAGGGTTAGTATCATGGTCAGTATCATGTCTGTATCAGGGTTAGTATCATGGTCAGTATCATGTCTGTATCAGGGTTAGTATCATGGTCAGTATCATGTCTGTATCAGGGTTAGTATCATGGTCAGTATCATGTCTGTATCAGGGTTAGTATCAGGGTCAGTATCATGTCCGTATCAGGGTTAGTATCATGGTCAGTATCATGTCCGTATCAGGGTTAGTATCATGGTCAGTATCATGTCCGTATCAGGGTCAGTATCATGTCAGTAGCATGGTCAGTATCAGGGTTAGTATCATGGTCAGTATCATGTCCGTATCAGGGTCAGTATCATGTCAGTATCATGGTCAGTATCATGTCTGTATCAGGGTTAGTATCATGTCAGTATCAGGGTTAGTATCATGGTTAGTATCATGGTCAGTATCATGTCCGTTTCAGGGTTAGTATCATGGTCAGTATCATGTCCGTATCAGGGTTAGTATCATGGTCAGTATCATGGTCAGTATCATGTCTGTATCAGGGTTAGTATCATGGTCAGTATCATGTCTGTATCAGGGTTAGTATCATGGTCAGTATCATGTCTGTATCAGGGTTAGTATCATGGTCAGTATCATGGTCAGTATCATGTCTGTATCAGGGTTAGTATCATGGTCAGTATCATGGTCAGTATCATGTCTGTATCAGGGTTAGTATCATGTCAGTATCAGGGTTAGTATCATGGTTAGTATCATGGTCAGTATCATGTCCGTATCAGGGTTAGTATCATGGTCAGTATCATGTCTGTATCAGGGTTAGTATCATGGTCAGTATCATGGTCAGTATCATGTCTGTATCAGGGTTAGTATCATGGTCAGTATCATGTCTGTATCAGGGTTAGTATCATGGTCAGTATCATGTCTGTATCAGGGTTAGTATCATGGTCAGTATCATGGTCAGTATCATGTCTGTATCAGGGTTAGTATCATGGTCAGTATCATGGTCAGTATCATGTCTGTATCAGGGTTAGTATCATGTCAGTATCAGGGTTAGTATCATGGTTAGTATCATGGTCAGTATCATGTCCGTATCAGGGTTAGTATCATGGTCAGTATCATGTCTGTATCAGGGTTAGTATCATGGTCAGTATCATGGTCAGTATCATGTCTGTATCAGGGTCAGTATCATGGTCAGTATCATGTCTGTATCAGGGTTAGTATCATGGTCAGTATCATGTCTGTATCAGGGTTAGTATCATGGTCAGTATCATGTCTGTATCAGGGTTAGTATCAGGGTCAGTATCATGTCCGTATCAGGGTTAGTATCATGGTCAGTATCATGTCCGTATCAGGGTTAGTATCATGGTCAGTATCATGTCCGTATCAGGGTCAGTATCATGTCAGTAGCATGGTCAGTATCAGGGTTAGTATCATGGTCAGTATCATGTCCGTATCAGGGTCAGTATCATGTCAGTATCATGGTCAGTATCATGTCTGTATCAGGGTTAGTATCATGTCAGTATCATGGTCAGTATCATTTCAGTATCATGGCCTGGGGGAAGAAGCTGTTCCTCAGTCTGCTTGTGCCAGCTTTGAGGATCCTGTACCACCTCCCTTATGTTATGGCAACAGGGTGAGCAGGCTGTTGTGGGGGTGGAGAGGGTCTTTGATGACCCTCAGGGATTTCCTGAGGTAGCACAGGGCGTACAACTCCTCCAACCTGCGAAGTGTTGTGTTTGTCTAATGCTTTGTCTAAAGCACTTTGAATTGCCTTGTTGCTGTATGAGTATATATACACAAATAAACTTGCAAAACAAAACAGAAAAAGTCTTGTAGTATATACTCTATTTTAAGGGGATGATCATGCCAGTTCCAAGCTCAATTGTTACAACTGCCCCAAAATACTGTATATACTAGTCACACAGAAAGGTGTCCAAAAAGTTCTGCATATGGGTGAAAAGTATGGAGGATTCCCAGGGGCCACAGGCTGACAGCAGCCTTCGAAGACTCTGTGGTTTATAGATCTTATTGAGTCTTGACAGTCATACTGTCATGGGGTCCAGAATTCGAAGTAGCTCCCCTGGGTGAACAGGCTGCTTATGTGGAAATGTGGGGAATCTGTGAAAGTATAGCTTCGCCTCAATTAAACCTGATTTTATTAAGTAAGAAAGACCTTTCAAGCCTCATCTACTTTGTATATGTCGCCATCTTGTGGTTAATTTGATCAGACATTGTTAGACTCAAATGTTTAACATGTGACCTGATTATGGTGTAGAGTTCATTGAAGGTCTTCTCTCTGCCTCTATGGGCTTTGGATTGAATCCTGCAGGGGCTTCTCTTCCTTCACTCCTTTTGCCGTCTCACCGTAAAGGAAGATACTGAGAGGAGCTCCGAGATCTACAGCTCTAGCTCATGCAGTATATCAATATAGAATCAATACGAATTTTCCTACTGCAATATGGTGATATAGCTTATTGCTATATACTGTAGCTTGTTGTCTTGTCCTGGTCTTAAAGGCTGTATTACAATAACTGATACACATTTTATGTTCTGAAATTATTATCTAGCTGAATGTAATGAATAACGAATGCATACCTGTTCTGCACATTACTAAAGACAAATTCTGTAAATATCTTCTGAAAGCACTAATAGTCATCCCCAAATTATATATAGGCCTACACACCAATATTGAGGTATTAATTAGATTTTGATTTTGTCAACAGCAGTTCAGCTGATGACAACATGTCAAACTAGAGATGTGCTTAGTGGAACACACACCTCTTTCTTTATCAAGAAAGACTAAAATATAGGAGCATCAAGTGATACCCTTGAAACAGAATTCAACTGAGGCAACTGAATGGTTAAAGCCGTCATCCAATCTAAAGGTGTGTGTGTGTGTGTGTGTGTGTGTGTGTGTGTGTGTGTGTGTGTGTGTGTGTGTGTGTGTGTGTGTGTGTGTGTGTGTGTGTGTGTGTGTGTGTGTGTGTGTGTGTGTGTGTGTGTGTGTGTGTGTGTGTGTGTGTGTGTGTGTGTGTGTGTGTGTGTGTGTGTGTGTGTGTGTGCGCGCGCGCGCGCGTGTTTGTCTGTGTGCGTGCGTGCGTGTGTGTGTGAGTGGACGCTCTGTTTGTCTGTCTGTGAGAGAGAGACCAGAACTTAACTTTTCTATCGATTAGTCACCCCATAAGACTTGAATTCATGGATTTTTTTTGTTTTTGTCTCATTCCTAAGCCAATAATTTGATGACCAGCGGACCGGTAGGCAGCGGTTCCGGTAGGGGACACAAAGGAGACTCTTTGTATTTCCTACCGGAACCGCTGCCGGTCATCAAATTATTGGCTTAGGAATGTGACTCCATGGGGTGACTAATCGATGGAAAAAAGTCATTTTGGGGGTGAACTATCCCTTTAAGACTGTGACTTTTATGAAATGGGTGAGTGAGTTTCTTAAATTAATAAAATATCCTAATATCTTATGGAAGCATTTCAACATAAGACTGTCTTATGCTGGGGTTTCATTGCTGTCTTTTTCAACTGTACTCTCTCCCAAATATTTTCTGCAGTGTGATGCAATTGCCTTTTATGTGTGGCTCATTATGCTACTATTAATAACAAATGAGGGGCCACTTTGTGTATAATTTTGGAGCTGCAGAAGCTGTGTGTTTGATCTAGTTGACCAGAATAACAATATTGTTGTTAATAACTTTATGTTGTGGGGTTTGGAGTGGGATATGGAAGTATTTTCTGTTGTTGTTGTTTGTATTCTTGTCTAGCTGTTTGTTTTCCATGCCCTTCATGCTCTGTTGCTATTTTCATATTTTACATATTATACTGTAGTCTTCTGAGTGTCAAAATACTTGAGAAGTCCACCATCACCACCTCATCCCCACGGATGGTAATTGGAGTTGTGAGCCTCTTCTTGCTCTGCTGGTAGTCCACCACCAGCTGCTGGTAGTCCACCACATAGTCTTATCTATGTTGGGCTGAAAGCCATTGTTGTCACACCACTCAACAAAGCTTGGTATCATGGTCAGTATCATGTCAGTATCATGGGCAATATCATGGTCAGTATGGTCAGTATCATGTCAGTATCATGGGCAATATCATGTCAGTATCATGTCAGTATCATGGGCAATATCATGGGCAGTATCATGGGCAGTATCATGTCAGTATCATGGGCAGCATCATGTCAGTATCATGTCAGTATCATGTCAGTATCATGTCAGTATCATGGGCAATATCATGGGCAGTATCATGGGCAGTATCATGTCAGTATCATGTCAGTATCATGTCAGTATCATGTCAGTATCATGGGCAATATCATGGGCAGTATCATGGGCAGTATCATGTCAGTATCATGTCAGTATCATGTCAGTATCATGGGCAATATCATGGGCAGTATCATGTCAGTATCATGGGCAGTATCATGTCAGTATCACGTAAGTTTGATGACAGTATCATGTCAGTATCATGTCAGTATCATGGTCAGTATCATGTCAGTATCATGTCAGTATCATGGTCAGTATCATGTCAGTATCATGTCAGTATCATGGTCAGTATCATGTCAGTATCATGGTCTGTATGTCTGTATCATAACAGTATTATCAGTATCATGTCTGTAAGTATCATGGTCAGTATGATGTTAGTATCATGGTCTGTGTCATGTCAGTATCATAACCAGAGGTCATATAAGGTGTGTGTGTGTGTGTGTGTGTGTGTGTGTGTGTGTGTGTGTGTGTGTGTGTGTGTGTGTGTGTGTGTGTGTGTGTGTGTGTGTGTGTGTGTGTGTGTGTGTGTGTGTGTGCGTGTGCGTGTGCGTGTGTGTGTGTGTGTGTGTGTGTATATAGGTCAGCATCATTTGTCAGTATCATGTCACCAGGGCTCCATAGTCCTCCAGTAATTAAGCTGACAATGACTGACTATGCTAGCGTAGTGTATAAACTATTAATACATATAAATACAAATATACTGTAGGTGTAAGTATCTACAGTATTCATTGTGCCGGTCGGAACATGATTCTCACAGCGTTACGCAACTTCTCCAGGAGTGCTCTGTGGAGCAGGTAGATGATGTCATCATCCACATCAATGTTTGCCTGATAGGCAAACTGCAGGAGGTCAAGGGACAATTTCCATTTTTCATGAACAACAGCTATACTCTTAAAGGAGTACTTCACTCATTTTCAACTGTATTTTCATATTATTACAATATTGCTGTGCACTCCTCACTGTCTAAACAAAATGTATGCCCAGATCTAAGACTGTATTATCATTGCATACTGTAGAATTGCCAGTATCTGTCAATGCTTCTTGATATCCAGGTACTGGAAAAAATATTACCAAGAAGCTTGGCTCAATTCTCCACATACTGTGTAATGTGTAAGGAAGGAACCAGGTTTGTTTTGCTTGGCTTTGATATACCGTACCTACGACATATCTGTCTTTATCTGATGGACAGCTGTGTGTGTGTGTGTGTGTGTGTGTGTGTGTGTGTGTGTGTGTGTGTGTGTGTGTGTGTGTGTGTGTGTGTGTGTGTGTGTGTGTGTGTGTGTGTGTGTGTGTGTGTGTGTGTGTGTGTGTGTGTGTGTATATATATTGGTTGTATGAAAAATAAAAAAGTATTATTGGAAAAAGTGGGTCGTGCAACACTAGGGGGCACTGTAAGTATGGTTGGGGTCCAACATTATCAACATAACACAAGTCAGTGTCATCTGAATAGATGATAAAAGTAGCAAGTGACATGAGAAGAGAAGGAAGTGAGAAATGAATAATTGAAATTCAGGAGATTCATATTTCTTTAAATGATGGATGACCAGCCATTAATGTTATTATGTGGACAGATGGGAGGGAAACATTGTTTTGTGATAGATGGAGAGAGAAAAAGAGACGCAGACAGACAGAGAAACAAGGATGCAGACAAAAGGGGGGAACTGATTGATGGGGGACCCCCCCACACACACACTCACGCACACACAATTTGAACTCAGATTATGGAAATGTATAAATGCAAGGGTAGAAGACAATCAGAGAGAGAGAGAGAGAGAGAGAGAGAGAGAGAGAGAGAGAGAGAGAGAGAGAGAGAGAGAGAGAGAGAGAGAGAGAGAGAGAGAGAGAGAGAGAGAGAGAGAGAGAGAGAGAGAGAGAGAGAGAGAGAGAGAGAGAGAGAGAGAGAGAGAGAGAGAGAGAGAGAGACACACACACACAGACAGAGAGACAGAGAGAGACAGAGACAGAGAGAGAGAGAGAGACAGAGAGAGAGAGGGAGGGGGAAGGGGGAGAGAGAGAGAGAGAGAGAGAGAGAGAAAATGAGAGATGCTATTGGATGGCTCATTAGAACATCTGGCGTGACAGAACATATTGGTGCTGGAGTCAGAGAAAAAAGGGGAACAGGCAGAGATAGACAGGGTCCCCTTTCGAAATCCCTTTTCCCCCTTTTGAAATCCCTGCTGTATTTTCCTTTTCTTTTCTTTTTTTCTTTTCTTTTTAAGAGCGAGAGACCCAAAATAAGACGAAGGAGGTTTGGAAGATAAAGGAGGAGGGAAGGGACGAGGGATACAGGATACAGTAGGTGCATTCGTCAGAACTTCAAAACGTTGTGGAGACTTCATTTGAGAGAACAAATCCCTTGATAGATGATTTCCTAGCTCCTGTACATTATATTTTGTTTTATTAAAATCTTGGTTATAGAGGTAAAAACAATAACCAAAACAAACATCAAGCGATACAGCTGAGGGAGAGAGGGAGAGATGTAAATCAGAGGAATCAGACATGGTGTCGACCCAGATTGACAGAGCCAGAGTTTGGCAACGAGAGCGTGGAATATCTGATTTGAATGACACATCTACAACCACATGCAGGTATTCTCTCCTTGTTATTAAAGTCAGCTGAAATATTGATCCATTACTATTGGATACGTTTGAAGATATGACAACTATGTATTATTTAATTTAACTTGTAAATTGAATATTTTACTCCTTGGCCATCTATACTTTGCGTGTTTAGTTACACAATTGGGTGTCAGTGACTTGGTAATGTATACCAAGTTGTTCAGTTACAACATTTGCTGTCATTATTGTTTAATAGAAGTGCAATCATAATGCGTACAGTATTGACAGATGCTCGTTTTTTTTGCATACCGTAACCTGATTCGTAAATAACCACATATAGTACAAATAATCATAACTCACAGCTTTTCACCAAAAGATGGAAAGGGAACCAATGTCATTTCCTCTTCTTTTTGAATTATGTCTTGCAATATCTATAATATAATATATAAAGTGCATTTTATAATGATTGCATAAGTCTTAACAGACCTCACATACTGTTGACTGTACAACAAAACAAGTAAATTAAAAGCCATAAACACAACTTGATCTCATCCCAATATAAAAGAAAACATCACTGATCGTGACGCTTCGGAGGAGGAATGCCGTCGGATCCCACTGAGAGAGAGAGCACATCAGAGGAAGCCGGCGTTTGTTGTTTTCAGGGTGTCAGTGAGACACTTTTGGTTTGTTGTGATGTGCTGGCTTTGTGCAGAGAGAAACTCTAGGGAGGGGGAATGGGAGGGGACAGACATTAAGCCTGTCAGAAATTGAAAAAAGGTACATGCCTCTCCAGAGCAAAGAACAACAGCTGTGAACGCAGAGCCCGCCAGAGCTTTCTGAACTGAACTTTTGTTTTGTTTTTTGAGGGAGAGAGAGAGAAATTATGCCCCCGCTTCCCCCCACTCCACTTCCCCCCGACTGGTCAGATAGGTGAAAAGGAGGAGGGATGTGGCAATGGTAAAAAGGTACATCGAAATCCTTTGACAAAACAGTGAGCATACGATACTACAGAATAAGTTGAGGATTCTCTGGCTTTTCTCAGCGGCTGATTCACCATTGGGCCAGACACTACAGACTCTCATCCCAACCCATAACCAGTATGTCTGGGTCAGGGTGAAGAGGGAGAGGACAAAGCAAGATACTTAACCTCCTGCTGGGGAGGTGGGAGAACAAAGCTCCTATCAGGAGAGAGAGGGAGAGAACCCCCCCAGATACAGAGAGAGAGAGAGAGAAGGGCAAAGTTCCCTCTCTCTCTCTTTCGACCATCCCGTCTTCAGGCTGGCGGGCTCAGCCATGGCGTTCACCTTTGCGGCCTTTTGCTACATGCTGACCCTGGTACTGTGCGCCGCGCTCATCTTCTTCGTCATCTGGCAGGTGAGTTCTGCTGTGTGCACTAGCTCTGACACTACGCACACACACACACACACACACACACACACACACACACACACACACACACACACACACACACACACACACACACACACACACACACACACACACACACACACACACACACACACACACACACACACACACACACACACACAAGCACGCATGCATGCATGCACAAAGGCACACACGGACGCTCGCATGCGCACACACACACAAACACACACACGCACGCACACACACGCACGCACACGCACACGCACACACACACAGACCTAGAAATAAACAAAAACAGGAGTACTTTAGTAGGCCTGCAAAGTTTATTTATTTCGGAGTGTTTCTCAACCTGAACCGGCAGTATATCTTACCTACGATGCATTGAACAGCCTGGCGAGTGGAGCCAACAAGTTTGGGGTACGGTATAATAATGTTCAAATAGCTGTGTCTAGGCATCTTAAATTAGAGATGAAGGTAGATTATGGTATTATAAAGTATAAGGTTAAAAGTGGTTGTGTTTAGAGGTGGTTAACTTTAGGGTTTGGTGTGATCTGGGATGAGGGATCTGGCAGGGTGGTTTGCCAATGAGATTCAGTGACCTCAATCTCCTAGATTCATAGCTTGTAGAAATTGGGTACCGGTATCGGTTCAGGAATCGGGATCAACAACCTTTTTAACTATTTAAAGTGCCCAGAGTGACTAATGCAACCATTATACGCTTCAGTTCATTCAACACCATTACAAGCATTTGCTGGTAAACAACATAATGTCAGACGAGCCCGGCCCAGACAAGGTTGCTTTGATGCTAAAGGATCAGAGAAGAGGGAAGTGCCAGTATAAGAACATGGAACAAAAACACTGAGATGTATTCTTTTTTATTGTTTTACTGTGCACTCTGGCACCAACATGGAAAAAATAAACAGGTGAATTCTAGCACTGCAAGAGTTCTGCATGTTCTCTCTTGCACACAGGGAAATGAACCCACGCAATTTGCAATTGAAAAGGTACAGAAGAGTTGGCCAAAAATCATGGTTAAAGATGCAGCATTGGTTGGTTTTCTGACCACGATCGCTCTTATGCCAAGATGCTTGCATGTGCCCTTTCAAATGTAAAGCCATTACAGCCATGCTAGATTTAATCTGTAGATTTAATGGATTTAGAATAGCAGAAATCAATGAATCACAGATTGACACTAAAGAGACAGTATCTATGTACGATATGCTTTTGCCACAAACACGAATCACGGCAACATAGTGGTACAGGTATTACTGGATGTGTTCTGCGGCCACGACTGTAAATGCTTGTCTAAGAATCCTCATCTGACAATTGCAGGCAGAAGAGCGAGCTGAGGCAGCATCAAGACCACTTTTGTGGGAAAGAATTCTGATAAACAGTGGACAGTATATACAGCAGGCATGTCCAAAGTCCGGCCCAGGAACCAATTGAGGCCCGAGGGCACATTTTATATGGCCCGCAGCTTCCCTCCTAAAATGTATTATTTATGGCCCGCCACCAGTAGAGTCATGTGAAATTCATACATTTAAATGTTGGTGTTTTGAATTGAACCTGGGCAGATACGCCATTTCTATTTGATTTAACTTTTGGAAAGAGACTTTTTCACACCTGGCTAGACTGCCATTTGAACAAAAAAAGTGGAATTGTTAAGCGATATAACGTGATAGTGATGACCGATATCAGGGACAGATTGTTATGCACCTGTCAGTCTGTCTGCAGGTCTGGAATTTGCACAGGCGTCACTGGAGATGTGCACGTTCAGTATTCAACACGCAACCTTCACCTCCACACATGCAGCTCCTACAAATGCCAAATGCCACCCAACTCCAGCATTCAGCTCTCAATACGATGAGATGCTATTAGTGTGAAACACACATGAGCACAAAAGAACCAGCCTGGAAATGACTAAATGTATTGACTCGTGATTTGAATTCGACCAAGTGGGTTAGACTGAGCATGAGTCAGTCACGGCGAGAGAGATGCTAACAAGACTGCATGTGTGGGCGTGTCTCGGCAATGAACCATGTGATTGAAAAAGCTTATCAAGCTATGATGTTGACCCCCCCCCCCCGACCACCACCACCTGCTTCCATCCATAGTTAGAGCTCCCCCATTTCGATGTGGATTTTCGACCAATACCGTCACTGCTATAGTAACCATGGTGCCCGCTGAGGGGGTCTGATTGAGTTGCCATGGAAACTGCATCTGTTTACAACAGGGCCGAGTGTGAAATAGACCCCAGAACGCTATATTCATGCTATTAGGGGCAAGAACCTTGCTTAGAGCAGTGGTTCTCAAAGTTTAGGGCGTCCCCAGCGAAATGAGTTAATATATTAACCACTGTAAACCTATATAAATACATTGACTATTTGAAAATAGCAGATCTACAAGCTCACAACGCGTTACAATGCGATGCGTTATGAGCTTGTAGATCTGTTATTTAAAAAAAAAAAGATTTTTAATATTTTTGAAACATTTGAACTACATGAATGGGGGTCCGCGGCACAAAATATTTTCAGATGGGGGTCCGTGGCCAAATTCATATTAATTTGGGGGTCCTTGACATGAAAAAGTTTGAGAACCACTGCCTTAGATATATGGTTTGTTGCTCAAATCAGACATTGCTGATGTAATGCAGATGCAGACACATACTTGTTGTAGCGTGTAGATACTGTACAATCAGTGTCTGCCTCTGGTTATGGGTAGGCGGGCGGTCCTCCTCTCACTCTTGTATGTTATTTACGCACTGCTGGGAGGGAGATGGCGAGTGGGAGGCAAAGGAGAATGGCAGTGGTGGGATCTGATCCTAGACCTGCTGGGGAACACTTGAGTAGGGGTCCAGAGGCGGAGGCGGTTTAATCACTTAATCTGCCGTCCGTCACCTTTTCATCAGCTCATGCTGCTCTTCAGCAAAGCGTGAAAATTAAGCTCCATTGTTTGAAGATTGAACTGCGGTGAATAATTAAGATTCAGTTTAGAGCTTCACTGCCAGATGACAAGCAAAGAAAGCTGAAATCTGGTGGTTAGATTGCTGGCAGATCAGAGCACCTTGAATCGATGTTTCTATTGCGCTTCATCACAGAGCTGTTAACAGTCCGGTCTGATTCTCACCTCACCTTACATGGAGCAGCCAATTAGCCAGCAATTTCAGAAGACTTACTGTATCTCCCTGACATAAATCAATAGCTTCCTTTGCTTTAACCACTTCATGTCATAACATGCGACCATTCAGGAACATTTTCAATTCAATACAACGCGCTTTGTGCCACATTGTGAGCTTTTAGATCGCCTGTTTCCAGTGAAGATATTTAGCGTAGAGGGGGAAAAGGAGGGTCCCGAGTATAGAGCACTGGGGGACTCCAGTCAACTAAGAATTTAGAGTTTTACTGTTTGTCTGTCCTCACCTCAACATCCGCTCAGACATTTCTATAAAGGACCACACAGAATAGCATCTTACGTAAATATGTAGGATATTTTGTGTTGTTGAATATTGTCCAAGGGTTAGCTCAGAAGCATCCATTTGTCCTTATACTGTCCAGATATGGGATACAAATCTGCTATTCTGAGCTTGGATATGGATTAACTGTTTATACTGCAGGACAAGAATGCTGCCACAGATTTTACAGTCCTTTTGTATGCGGTCTCTAGACATACAGTATGTCTAGACGGCTTATGTCTTCCATATTTGCACACACACACAGACACACACTGTATAATACAAAACATAAATACATACTGTACTTACAGTACTGTACTGTACCAGTTACTTGTACTTTTAAAGGTACAGTCATTCAAAATGTGCCATAAATGAAACAAACTTACCCATGTACACTTCTTTCAGATCACTGCCTTCGATGAGCTCCGCTCGGACTTCAAGAACCCCATTGATCAGAGTAACCCCACCAGAGCAGTAAGAAATCCTTTTGACAAATACAATTGAAGACTACTCACTCATCTAACTTTGGTGTAACATTATTAATATTGTTGTTGTTATTAGTTTGATCACTACTTCTACTACTACTACTACTTCTACTAGTAATAATGATAATAGTGACAAAAAGTATATAATTAGCAATAAACAAAAACAATGGTGACTCATATAGATGTTCACAGAGAATACATTTCTGTAGAGAGCTGTATCCCACATGTGAACACTTGGATATTCCACAGTGGATATTCAAGAATGGATATTCCAGAGAGGTCATTTAAATAATGGGGTGAACATGCAATTAATTAGTTAGTTAGTTAGTTAGTTTGTTTTTTACTGATTACATAATTTATTCCATGATTGACTGTTTTCAACAGTCTGGCCATGAGGTCAGAGTCAGTGTCTAGAGCCAAAAACATTGGCTATTGATCATGGAATTAATGAATTATCCCACAAGAAAGTTTCTGTTTGTTGTGTGAGACCCCATTATTTCACACTGAATATCACACTGAAAATGTGTGTGCAGTGGCCATTCTGTGACTTTTTATCCCACACTCTTATGGGTCCATTTGGATCACTTTTTATACTAATTGGATCACTTTCTTTTTAAACTAAGAGTTCAAATTAATACTGAGTATTTTGCTGTACAGTGTTAGTCACCAGGGAATTGCTTTAGTTTGAAATACTGGTTTCCTCCACTAAGCAAGATCTAAGGGAAACCTTTGTCAACAAATGATTAATCTCTTTATTTTGACTGTCATTCTAGTTATTTCCCTGTTTTAATCTAATGACTTCAGCACCATGGATAGCACCACACTTACAGAGGAGTAATAATGTACCCGATTGAGTGGTAATAAATGTCATTTGATGACTCATATTCTCCGTCCTCAGAGGGAGAGAATTCTCAACATTGAAAGAATCTGCAACCTGCTTCGAAAGGTGAGTAATTATACCTGGGGTGACGGGTGGGTGGGGTGGTGGATGAGTGACATAAGAGCACTCTAATCTTGCTAACATTTGCCTCTCTATGATGAATCAGAGGAACGCTTTTCCTCCCTTATCCATGCTATTTGCAAAACCTGATGATTTACTTTATCTTTCAAACTATATTGCATTCTTGCTTGTTTTGCACCGTGACCCAAAGCCTTCTCTCAGTACACACTACAGTGTTTAGTTTATAATGCACTATAATAGTCATCATGCATGCTCCAAAAAATCACAACTAATAATAATATTCATCGGCTCTCAAAAATGGTTGAAACAATGACATTTTACAATTATGCATGTGTGTATGTGTAAGAGAGAGGGAGGGAGGGAGACAGTGTTATAGAAAGACAGACGGACGGACGGACGGACGGATGGAGCCAAAGAGAAAGAAAGATCATTGTCTATATTTCAGCATGTGTCACCTGACATCCTGTGTGCTCTCAGCTGGTGGTACCAGAGTATTCCATACACGGGCTCTTCTGCCTAATGTTCATGTGCGCTGGAGAGTGGGTGACACTGGGCCTAAACATCCCCCTGCTGTTCTACCATCTGTGGAGGTACGCACACAAGTTCCACCGAGCTCTTAATGCTTCCTTTATAATGTACTTACTGGCACAGCCGTGTTGCTTGACAAAAATGACTAATTTCAAGTGAAATGAAAAGTGTCAAACCCGTTTTTCAGTTGAGCGTGAGAAATAAGGACACCCGTTCTCACGATTTTCACTCAGTCCACAGCAGTTATTATAGTTTTGTGGTTTTCATTCGTTTTTATTTATCTTTCGTAATTGATTATTTTCTCCACCAGGCCGGAATGGGCCACAAATGCAATAAATGTCACTGTTCAAACATAATCACCAGTGAGCGTCAGAAAGATATTCCATACTGTTTGACTGTAGTTGCTTTCCAATTACAGGCAAACATTTCTAACAAAAAACGGTATACGTTTATCATGTACGCAATACATTTGAATCGCATGTTATGGGGCCTCTATACAGCGTACAGCCAAATCTCCTGTCCATAGGAGGTGGCGCATACGTAGATTTACGTAGATGCACATATGTAGATTTCTAAATGTTTGACCAAATTGGGCAGGCAAGGCTCGCGTCACTTGGTGGGGTCAAAGGGCTCAGGCTCACAACAACAACATCTCTTTCACTCCACTCGGAATATTGCTAGTAGCCTAGCAGGTGGAAAGTAGCTTAGTGTTCGTGCTCTTTCAGCAGTGTTTTGCCAAAATGGGAGCCGTGAGCTGTTTATGAGCTTCGAGGGATTTAAAAGAGTTATACTCTTCTTTAGTATAGGCTCTAACTCTGCACACTCGATAGCCGTAAATATCTGTTTCCTCTACCGGAGGCAGCAGAGCAGAGTCGAGGCTCCAGTCTTTGGATGGAAGCTCATATGGATCTGTGCCATTAATTAAATACAATTTGTCTTTGTACCGTTTTTGTGAGTCTATATCCAACTTGTCCAAATAGCTCCCCTTCTCCTTGCAGCTGGCTTTTAACATGGTTGACACGGAACGCGTTGAATGTACCGCTGTTTGTACTAGCTAAATAGAGTACCCTATTGGGTGGGTCGGTATAGTGACCCAACCAGCATGGCTGCTCTTGGCTACGCAGCCCAAAACACGCCCCCCTCCAACGAACTTTGCCAGCCCTATTGACTTAAACTATTACTACGTTTTCTGTATATTTGTATTTTATTGTGTTGTAAGTACAGTACACAATATAGTTCCAGTTAGTTTTCTTTCTTTTTTTTTCTAGTCTAGTTTTTATTTTATTTCAATTAACTGAAATGTAGTTTAAGTTTAGCTTTAGTTAACTTTAATAACCTTGGTCCACTGTTACCTTCCTTATCCCAGTGCCGGTACTGTATATGGAAGTTGTATAGAAAATGATGCAAGCAAAATCTCCTGTGATAGTAGTTGTACACATCCACACATTATTGTATGCAGGTGCTTGAACCAAAGAAAGAAACATGCAGTAGTTCCCTTACTTTCATTGCACTTAAGGGATCGTCAGTGTGTGTGGTGGACCTTCTTTTGTCTTTTATCAAATTGAATGGAGCAATAAAGACCTAACTATAGACTATCCTGTGTCTCTTGAAGATATTTCCATCGGCCAGCAGATGGTTCAGAGGTGATGTATGATCCGGTCAGTGTGATGAATGCAGATATTCTCAACTACTGCCAGAAGGAGTCCTGGTGTAAGCTGGGTTTCTACCTGGTGTCTTTCTTCTACTATCTATACAGGTAAGCAGTGGTGTAAAGTAACTAAGTACATTTACTCAAATACTGTACTTAATTACACTTTTGAGGATTTTTTACTTTACCGGAGTATTTCCCATTTTCAATACTTTTACTTCTACTCCACTACATCTCAGAGGCAAATATTGTACTTTTACTCCACTACAATTATTTGACCACTTTAGTTACTAGTTGCTTTGCAGATTTAGATTATTATCACAAAACATACATTAACCACTTCAGCCCTATATACATTTCGGCCATCTGAAAATAGTCGATCTACAAGCTCACAATGCGTCGCATCGCATCCGCTATTTTCAAACGTTTTTTGGTACATTTTGAACTTGTGAAATGGGAAATTCTGCACAATGAGTACTTTTACTTTTGGTACTTTAAGTACATTTTGGTTACCAGACTTGTACTTGTGTATTTCTACACTGCTTACTTTTACTTAAGTAAAAAATGTGAGTACTTTTTCTACCACTCCAGGTAAATAGTATTAAGATTAGACAAGACTAAGGAACTGATGGCAAATCATTTTAAGTTAAATTTATATTTCAGACTATTATATAAATTATATAAACGCAAACTGTTGGTCTGATACATCCTCCTGTTTTCTTTTCTTTCTTTCCATTTTCTTTTAGTATGGTGTACAACTTGGTGGGCTTCTAACAGCGGAGAGAAGACCAAGAGACAAACACAAAATGGCCTAAAAGAGATGACAGAAGAATCACTCTTCCCTCATCCTCATGTCTTAGTCGTTGCATAATTGGACCTGATTCTGCCCAAAATTAACCCTGAAAGTCAACCAGGGAGGACAAATGATGCTGTGAATGTAAACTGTTTTGTACAGCTGTAGCCATTGAATAAGCCCCACTTCTTAACTCCTGACCTGCAGAACCCCATAGGCACTGTGGCATCCCTATGAGGAATCACGTGGATGGATCTTTTTTTGTAATATTTGCCAGAAGTTACAAGGATTGTTCCAGTCAGTTACAGTAAAAGTCATAGTAAAATGATAGACATACAAGTGCTTTGTGTGTAGAAACATACTATGTCTGTGTTCGTGATCGTGTACCCTTCAAGAATGGATGAATCCAGCAGTATAGGCTCTATGCACAACAGCCATATTATCACTTCCTTCACAGGTGTTAACAATGATACTAATGAAGGCTCTGTTCCATTTAGTGTAGCACAGTGGTTCTCCGATTTTTCAATTTCCACGACCCCCACAACTCTGTGAGTGTACAAATGGAACGGGTCCATTTGGTTCCATTTGTACACTCTCAGAGTTACACATCCGTAAGGGGCCATTTGGAACCCCCTGAAGGAACCATGAGGGTCCCTGGACCCACATTTTTGTCCCATTGGTGTAGCAGAGTGTTTCTAGTGAGCCAACATTCATTAGTATCATTGGTAACACCTGTGAATGTCTTCACAATATGGCTGCTGTGCATAGAGCCTATCGCAGAACAAAGCAGGAACATTGCACAGAAGGGGACTTTACAATGCCTACTGTTGTGTTGCTTTCCACCAGACACTGCCACATGGATGGCTGGATGTGTGATGTTGTGAAGGAGTGAAAGGTAAAAAAAAAAAGAAAAGAAAAGAAAAAAAAGTGCTTGTGTTGCCTTTGACCCATTATATGATTTGACAATATTTCTGAAGGGCTGAAGTTTATACCACACTGCTCTCAGATCTTTTGCAGTCACTTATTCACTGTGAGTCTCCAAACATGTACAGTACACATTAGGGGCTATTATGAACGTAATCAAAAGACTAATAGGTTGAAATTGAAATTCATTGGTTGAAAAAAATGTACAACAGGCGAGATGATTTTGGCATACTGGTACTTCCGTAGTAGGAAGGGGATATCATATAAAAAATAAATATACATATTATATTATATTATATCATTATATATATAATCGTAAGTTAAATGTGATTGCATTTCAAAGTGCTTTTAGACAATAGACATCAATTGTACTAAAGGGTATCAAGCATTTAGGAGCTTTTACGAATCAAGTCAGTATCATTACAGAGAACATCTGAAGCAATGTAACAGAGATAACAGCAGTGCAATACAGTTCTGATTTGGTTGGTGCATGCTGGAATCTCTGTGTGCGCACCTTTGAGAAGAGTCTACAGATCAAAGTCAAGGCACTGATGCCCTGGCACCACTCATGCCAAATGAAAATACGATTCTCAAATCTGACAATACCAGTGAGAACTGTGGCAGTTGCTTTGATTTTGGACTTGTATTTGTTTACGTGCTTGACGATTCAGGATGAAACATGACTTATACTTCATCGTAAGATGAAGAATAACTTTGGCTTGAAATCTGTTCTGCAGGAAGAACTTGTTTCACCGTGACCTATTTTTAAAGAAAGGATATCGGTGATGAAGTACAACTGGACTATTGGAGCCAAAATTACTTGTCAAAAAATGTATGTCAAAAAAATAATTGAGTGCCAAATGACAAGGCTAAGTTGAGCCGATTTCTAGCTACATATCACGGCGCTGCGTAGAGAAATTATAACAATAAAAGAAAAAAAGTTGAGAGATTTTGGCTAAATATTTGTCCCATTTGGCAGTGTGTGCAAAGAACGCCTTATTCACTTTTCCAGTAACGTTTACTGAGCACACCTGTCTGTCACTATAATCATATGAGTGCAGCAGCATTTTTCTAAATCAGGCCTTAGAATGTATAAGTCTTGTCATGTAGGAAAAGCAATGTAATGCTACTTATAAGTCATATCAGTGTCTTAGCATTATTATCCAGTATATGTAATAAGTGCGTGTGGTGCAAGTGGCATATACCAGACAAGTATAAGGAGGTTTTAAAGACAGTCTTTCAATAATAGAATTATATGTCTATAGGATATGTTTACTAAACTGGGAAGAGTAAAGTTAAACAGCAGAAACACTGTGTGATCCAATTGAGAAACTTTGGCAAGTGATGAACTCAATCTTCCAATGTTGACCTCAAGATATTAGCTAAAAGCTAAATCAATGGTTCTGGCTTTGCTATCATCTGTTCCGTTAGTCTGATCTATATTTGTAGCTTAAGTGATGGTTCAAATGTGCTATTCAGTTTCAGTTCGGTTACACTGGAGCATTACAATGTCTGTTATAAGCTGGTTCCATGAAGCTATGTATACATTGTTACGTGAGCCTTTCAGAGAGACATATGAGAGAAAGTGTCGCGTGACAAAGTATGAATTACCTTTATGGTAACTGATGATGATATGTCATATTGAAAAGAATCATCTGTGAATATTGACAGCCTAATGAATAAGTGTGTTGTCTTTTAAATTATTTTAGGCGTGGATAGTCTATTCACCATTTGTATTGTTTGTTAATGAGGGACCACGGTAGGAAAGTTGAGAATGGAGACACAGTAGAGAACATTCTGACATTTTTAAGCTAGAGTTGAAGAGTTTAGAGAATTAAAGGACTAAGTAGAAGTTGGCTTGAGTGGGGATTTTTCAATGAACTAAATTTTCTTTTTTTTTACCTTGCCTACGGCAGCTTTTATGGTCTGTCAGTAGTCTTTACATAGAGCTATTTGTACTGTACTTAGACAGCGTGTGTTGTGCTAAAAGATGTTCCCATGAAAGTAGTCACAGTCACTGAAACCTCAAAGTGCTGCCAACAATGTTAAGTGTGTTCTGGACAATCACTTCTTTAAGCACAGAAACCGTGAACAAGGAGGAGAGACTACGGTACGGCTGAGGTTGAATGTCGTTATGTAGTTGATCAAAATAAGAGTTTTAGAAAAGAAATATTATATTTAAATATATCTATTTGTATCTGTCTTTTATACATTGATCATCTCTGTATGCTAAAATGGTAAATTTGATGGATTACTTTATATTAATTTCCACACTGCTCTATAGTTCATAAGCAGCAATTCATTCTGTATTCTAATAAAAAATAGCAATGCCAAAATGATTGTTTCCTATGTTCCACTGGATACCATATACTCTTCAACTCATTCTAACCACAGTGTTAACTTACAGTAACTCCAAGAACCCTAAATCGGTCCATTTTATACAGTAGGCTGTGCCTTGTCTTGAATAATAATAATTAAAAAACACTTTACATGTTTCATTGATTATGAATGTATAATGCTTTGTCCTGGGGTCCTAATTAAATAGCTGGAGTCACTGGTAAGTAATTTGAAAAGTATTTCCCATAGTGCTTCTCAGTGATGCTTTAGGGCACTGGTTCCCAAACCTTTGAGCTCAATATCCAAAAGAGAAATCAGATGTTTGCCCCGGACCCAAACTAGCGAAAAGATCAGATCTACAAGCTCACAACGTGGCGCGAGCTTGTAGATCTGCTGTTTTCACTACTTCTCAAACATTTGTTTTCTAATTTAGGGAATTTCTTTGATTATTATTATCATTTTACTTTTGGAATTTCTTTTTTTTTACTTTGTTTTCAACTCTGAAAATGTGTAATTTTTATGTGGAAATCTTTAGAAAATATTTTAAAATAATAATAATTAATGACAAAATTTAGGAAACAAAAATATAAAAGGATATTCACTCGCGACCCACGGAAATGGATCCGAGACCCACACATGGGTCCCGGCCCACTGTTTGGGAAACAGTGCTTTAGGGTACATGCACATTTCTTCACATTCATCATTTCACACTACA
The DNA here is from genome assembly GCF_963454915.1 of Gymnoscopelus microlampas. Classification (NCBI taxonomy): domain Eukaryota; kingdom Metazoa; phylum Chordata; class Actinopteri; order Myctophiformes; family Myctophidae; genus Gymnoscopelus; species Gymnoscopelus microlampas. Next base: position 13,684,395 of record NC_139949.1, read on the forward strand.
TGAAACACATGCCCTCCTGATTAAAACCCCAGACAGGGTAAATTAAAACTCACCGACTGTGAAAAGACGGATCACAGTTTTGGTGAGATTATATTACACAGATGTATATATATAAATTAGGTTTGTAACTGATGAAAGCAAACTGAATTCATAAATATTTCATCAGTGTTATATAGCAGCACAGCTACGCGTCACTGAGCAGTGATGCAGTCTTTCAACGTTTGAAACTTGTTTGAACAATGTGATTATAATCAGGAAGGTCGTGTTGCCTTGGTTTGTGTGGAAAAAGTGTAAAACAACTGACGAGTTCAGGAATCCAGGTCACAAACCAGTGGAACCAGTGGGCATCATGCCTGCTTCGTGACAAGCATGAGCCCTCATTGGCAGTGCAAAATGTTTCACACAGAAACAAAAAGGTGGCTCCCAGCTGGCTCGCTTCCTTTTGTGTGAACAGGGCTGATATAGATGACATACAGTACTATTCCCCACTGTCACCATGGCAACACAATTCTGTTAGAGGTTTCCTGCTGTCTCACTCGAACGCTCTCACTCAAAAACGCACCAGTATTGAAATACTTGGACAGAACAGCACTCCTATGCTCTGTAGCAGTGGCCAATCAGCACGTTGGGTCTGAGCCTTTCTCTTCTTTTGCTAGACAAGACCAAGATACAGTGTGTATGCACACAGTGTCAATGCACACGCACTCTCTCTCACACACACACACACACACACACACACACACGCACACACGCACACGCACACACACACACACACGCACACGCACACGCACACACGCACACGCACACGCACACGCACACACACACACACACACACACACCTTGCTCTGTGTCATCCTACAATCTTTCACACCGTCCATGCTGTCTTCTTCCTCTCCAGCAAACCTCCATAATTGTCTCCTCTCTTTGCCCCTCCCTCCTACGTCTGCGCTTTCAGAGCGACGTTGCCATGGAAACTGGTACAACTGATGGGTTTGGAACCTTGGAATTGGCATGCTCAATTGGTATGTCACACGCATACGCACACACACGCACGCACGCACACACATAGCAAATGCACAAGAGATGTTTTGCACATTGGTATGCACTCTGCAATGGATCAACAAGTGCTATTTGTGTAGGTTTAGGTTCACAGAATGCAATGACAAATGCACTTAGTGACAGCATATGGACAAAAGCTCCTGTATGTATGATGAGGGACAGACAAGGGAGAGCAGCAACAGTGTATACTTAGCTACAATACATATTATTTCAACATAGGCCTACGCATTTAAAAAAAATAACACAAAGCACTATACGGGTTCTAATATGCACAGGTACTGAGAATGTGATATGTTGCCTGGCTACTTAAACACTTGGGCCCTACATACTTTGTCATACGATGAAGAGCGGACATAGTACATCTATAATCTCGTGACATGTTGCAAGCCTCTAGATCTGCACCGCAATTTTATGGGGAAATTGATTTTACTTATTGCCGCCAGGCCTGCCTGAGACTATGTTTTCTCTCCTGTCCGTCCATCCATGTGTGTCAGTGTCTATGAACAGGTAATCTTGTTACCTGTTCACCGTTGGACCGATCAGCGTGAAAAGTTGCAAGAACAGTCCCAGTAGGCCAAGGAAGAACCTCTCCCCCAAATCTTTCAAATCGGCATCATGGTCTCGCCAACAGGCTGCTTCACGATTTGGCCTATAACTCTTGAATCGTAGGTCGTACAATCAAAATTGTTTACAACAAAAAATATTTTGTGTACCTTGGATGATGAAGTAACTTCCCATATAGGCCCTGGCCATTTGTGCCAGACTATTTTCTGCCATTGTGTGTTTTCTTCAAAACACACTTTTTGCTACTACACCTACAAATTTGGTCCAAAACTCACACAAATTGGTACACTTCGCAGAAAATTTGAAATCACGCAACGCTCAGTGGTCTTGTGGTTAGAGTGTCCACCCTGAGACTGGGAGGCCTTGGTTCAATTCCAGGTAGAGTCAATCAGAGAGATTATCTGGAATGTAGGGTCAATGTTAGGGTCAGGGCCTTTGAAAGAGCCCCACTCAGGTAGCCTGGCTCCAGACCATAGACCCCACCCACTCCACTGAGTGGTGAAGCTTCAGCACTCAGGTGCTTTTGTGCTAAGAGTATGCCTCCCTGTAATATATGGTGCTTCCCTGTCATCTATGGTGCTTCCTATGTTGGTTGCCTGTCTTCTATGGTGCTGCCTTTGGTGCTGATGGTGCTTCCCTGTCTTTGATGGTGCTTCCTTGTCTTCTATGGCTCTTCCCTGTCTTTGATGGTGCTTCCTGTGGTGCTTCCCTGTCTTCTATGGTGCTTCCTATAGTGCTTCCCTGTCATCTATTTATGGTGCTTCCTATGGTGCTTCCCTGTCTTCTATGGTGCTTCCTATGGTGCAGTTCTCAAGTATGGGTCTCAGATAATTGATCCTCTTCACGCCATGAGTGTACAGTGGTATTTTCTCAAACTTAATTCAGCTAATCAAAGAGGAGCTGTGGTCAACAAAAATGTTCTAACAGATGGCTTCAAACAATAACTTAAATTTCAGTTGTGTCATAATGAACCCTGATCATCAGTCGGTGTATCTGTGGATTCAGTCATTCTGTCAGGGGAAGAGGTGTTTTCTGAATATTTTCATCGTTTGACCAGCCACCTCTCCCTTCAACCTCAAATATGGTTGAAGGGATGATTCCATAGATATAGAGTATACTGCTTCCATAGATATACAGGCCATACAGTACATGTACTGTATTAGGAGGCTTGACTGGATCAATATTGCGGCCATGATAACACATCATCACTACAACCTATGTGTGTAATATACAATATGTATGGGTAACATTTCTCACTAAATCGGGAACAGTGGGTAGTGAACCCGGCCTGGTGGAGATCTGTGCTCTGAGGAGGGCACTTTTCTCGTTTTTATTGTTTGAAATCTTTTTGAATCTTTTGTATGTCCAAACTTTTTGCCTAAGAAAGTGGCTAACTGTAATGTATCTTTGTGTCCACTTCTGGAAGGCGAGGTGTGATCATGTCAGCCCGTGGGGGATCTGTCCACACCACCGTTCTACATGTGGTGCGCAGCAGTGCAGCTCATCCAGTTGATTGCTATAAATGAGCACGACAGGGAAATGATTCAACATGCACACTGAGCGTCACCTGCTGTCCTGTTGGCAAGACATGCTGAGATCTCATCTTCAGCTCTGCCATAAGTTATTTTTTATCTCTTTAGAAAAGAAAAAAGCTCTATATTTGTATGACTTTGCCTTCTGTTCAGGCCAGGTGTATTCCGAAATGACAGTTATTGTATTGTATTGTATAACCTAGGCTACAGCCATTAGCCACTTACTGTAAATCCTCTATACTGGAGTTGCCTTGGCTCTGTACTTCTAGCCGATCTGATAAACATATTAACTGGTTGTGCCACCAAAATGCCACCTGATATTTCTTTAACAGTAATAGCATAATCACCATACCGTCTTAAGGGTCTTAATGTGACGAGCCACAGGTTATTAGGTTGAATTTAAAGGGTTTGGCTGGCAAGCAGACTTCTTCCTTCTTATCAACATTGTAAAATTGCTGAGTAACTTTTTCAACACACGTACAGGTGTTGCAGGCAGCTAAAATTAGCTGCACATCTTATGCAAGCTACTGACGTCTGAACGAAGCACCACAGTGACATCACCTGGGTTGAATTATCTTCACAACATTCCAATACAATACACCTGTTGCTACAGCGACAGGTCTACATATCCCAGGGTGTCCATGGATAGATTAAAGCTTATTGTTGTTGCTACCTTTTCACACTTGAAGGAGTAGTTCACCCAAAAAATGACTTATTGTCTCCGCCAGGCCGAAAGGCATGGCGAGAGAGTATGTTTTTCCCCCTGTCCGTCCGTCCGTCCGTGTGTCCTGTCTGTGTGTTACCAGCTAATCTCCGGCACCGTTGGCCCAGTCACTGCGAAACTGTGTACACCCACTCCCTGGATGCCAATTCAGAACCTCGGTAGCACTTTACAATAATGACCCGTTATAAAGCATTTATAAACGTTTATAAGTAGTTTGTAGACTATTAACAAATCATTAACAACCTGTTTGTTGACATTCGTAAATGATTACTAAAACCTTTATAACTACAGTTACAAATCATTTATAAAGTATTAGTAAGTAGTGAACTATTCATGAATAAGCCATTTATATACATCTGTAAAAGATTATTAAATCATTTGTAATGACCCATTCTAAAGCATCTATAAACGTTTATGAGCAGTTTGTAGACTATTAACAAATCATTAACAACCTGTTTATTGACATTCGTAAATGATTACTAAAACCTTTATAACTACGGTTACAAATCATCTATAAAGGTATTTTATGACTATTCATGAATAAGACATGTATAATACATCTGTAAATGATTATTAAATCATTTGTAACTGATGTTACATAATATATACAAGCTATTGGTAGCTTGTTCATGTTTAACATATGCTTTGTTAAACCTTCCTAAAGTATCTATAAATCCTTAATACATGTTATTATGTGCCCTATAGTAAAGTGAAGACAGTTCATCATTTACAACTGTCTGTTAATGTGTTTGTTCGTGTTTAACATGCTTTGTAAAACATTCCTAAAATATCTAAGGCTATGCATTATTATACTCTACCAGGAAGGCTGTACTTGTCAGCCATCTGTTAGCTCAATGGGTTGAGACGCAGTATTCATGATCCAGAGGCCATGAGTTCAAATCCCATTGATGTCTTTCCTATGATTCTTTCCTTTGCAGACTGGCTTCCAGATGATCAACTGAAAACTACCAGGAAGGCTTTACTTGTCAGCCATCTGTTAGCTCAATGGGTTGAGATGCAGTATTCATGATCCAGAGGCCATGAGTTCAAATCCCATTGATGTCTTTCCTATGATTCTTTCCTTTGCAGACTGGCTTCCAGAAGATCAACTGAAAAATACCAGGAAGGCTGTACTTGTCAGCCATCTGTTAGCTCAATGGGTTGAGACGCAGTATACATGATCCAGAGGCCATGAGTTCAAATCCCACTGGTGTCTTTACTGTGATGCTTTCCTTTGCAGACTAACTTCTAGAAAAACAAGTTAAAACCACCAGGAAACCTGTAACTCTCAGCCAACAGCTTAGCTCAACTGGTAGAGCGTCTGTCCAATAACATGACTTGACTTGAGTGGGTTCGATTCCCACTTGAGTCAAGTGTCCCCGGTAACTTGAGGCAACGGATAAATTGAATGATATCCTTAGTGATGCTTCCCTTTGCAGACTAACTTCTAGAAAAACAAGTTAAAACCACCAGGAAACCTGTAACTCTCAGCCAACAGCTTAGCTCAACTGGTAGAGCGTCTGTCCAATAACATGACTTGACCTGACTTGAGTGGGTTAGATTCCCGGATAAATTGACTGATATCCTTAGTGATGCTTCCCTTTGCAGACTAACTTCTAGAAAACAAGTTAAAACCACCAGGAAACCTGTAACTCTCAGCCAAAAGCATAGCTCGACTGGTAGAGCGTCTGTCCAATAACATGACTTGACTTGAGTGGGTTCGATTCCCACTCGAGGCAAGTGTCCCCGGTAACTTGGGGCAACGGATAAATTGACTGATATCCGTAGAATAACTCCTCCCCCTACTCTGGGCCCTACTCCTCCCCCTACTCCTACTCTGAGCCCTACTCCTACTCCTCCCCCTACTCCTCCCCCTACTCTGGGCCCTACTCCCCCCCCTATTCCTACTCCTCCCCCTACTCTGGGCCCTTCTGGGACCTACTCCTACTCCTCCCCCTACTCCCCGACTATATTCCCTCTTTACTCTACTCACTACTCTACTCCGCCTACTCTACACACCCTCTATCTATCTCAGTAACTGAGACCGAATTGGCCAGATTCGGTTTCAGTTACTAAGGTGGTGACTGGATTTGAACCAGCACACTCCTACAAGTTATTCTACGGATATCAGTCAATTTATCCGTTGCCCCAAGTTACCGGGGACACTTGCCTAGAGTGGGAATCGAACCCACTCAAGTCAAGTCAAGTCATGTTATTGGACAGACGCTCTACCAGTTGAGCTATGCTGTTGGCTGAGAGTTACAGGTTTCCTGGTGGTTTTAACTTGTTTTTCTAGAAGTTATTCTGCAAAGGGAAGCATCACGAAGAATATCAGTCAATTTATCCGTTGCCCCAAGTTACCGGGGACACATGACTCGGAGTGGGAATCGAACCCACTCAAGGAAAGAATCATAGGAAAGACATCAATGGGATTTGAACTCATGGCCTCTGGATCATGAATACTGCGTCTCAACCCATTGAGCTAACAGATGGCTGACAAGTACAGCCTTCCTGGTACTTTTCAGTTGATCTTCTGGAAGCCAGTCTGCAAAGGAAAGAATCATAGGAAAGACATCAATGGGATTTGAACTCATGGCCTCTGGATCATGTATACTGCGTCTCAACCCATTGAGCTAACAGTTGGGTGACAAATATAGCCTTACTGGTAGTTTTCAGTTGATCTTCTGGAAGCCAGTTTGCAAAGGAAAGAATCATAGGAATGACATCAGTGGGACTTGAACTCATGGCCTCTGGATCATGAATACTACGTCTCAACCCATTGAGCTAACAGATGGCTGACAAGTACAGCCTTCCTGGTAGAGTATAATAATGCATAGTCTTACATATTTTAGGAATGTTTTACAAAGCATGTTAAACATGAACAAACACATTAACAGACAGTTGTAAATGATGAACTGTCTTCACTTTACTATAGGGCACATAATAACATGTATTAAGGATTTATAGATACTTTAGGAATGTTTAACAAAGCATATGTTAAACATGAACAAGCTACCAATAGCTTGTATATATTATGTAACATCAGTTACAAATGATTTAATAATCATTTACAGATGTATTATACATGTCTTATTCATGAATAGTCATAAAATACCTTTATAGATGATTTGTAACCGTAGTTATAAAGGTTTTAGTAATCATTTACGAATGTCAATAAACAGGTTGTTAATGATTTGTTAATAGTCTACAAACTGCTTATAAACGTTTATAGATGCTTTAGAATGGGTCGTTACAAATGATTTAATAATCTTTTACAGATGTATATACATGGCTTATTCATGAATAGTTCACTACTTACTAATACTTTATAAATGATTTGTAACTGTAGTTATAAAGGTTTTAGTAATCATTTACGAATGTCAACAAACAGGTTGTTAATGATTTGTTAATAGTCTACAAACTACTTATAAACGTTTATAAATGCTTTATAACGGGTCATTATTGTAAAGTGCTACCAATGATTTCAAAGAAAAGATCTCAAGCATGCATGTCCACAGTAAGGTGGAGCACAAAAAAAACACTTTCACCTAAAAACTCCATTCATATCAATTATTGATATGAATGGAGTTTTTAGGTGAAAGTGTTTTTTTGAGGTCCCAAAATCTTCCATCGACCTCCATTATAAATCTCTGAACTTTTAAAGGAGTACTATTCTAAAACAATGAAACATTTCAAAGATCCCTTTTCAGGCAAAAATGTCCATATTAGGATGAACATTTTAAAGTTTGAATGGGGTTTCTATTCTATATATGACATTTTGAATCTTTACAGTCACCTTCTTTTGGGTCTTGAGTCGAACCAATTACTCCCGCGGAGACATCAAATTTCTCTTTTGGGCCTTGTGTCTGGGACTCAAGGCTCAAAAGAGAAATTTGATGTCTCCGCGGGAGTAATTGGTTCGACTCAAGACTCTTTTGGGTCTTGAGTCTTGGGGGGAAAAAAAGTGCTCTAGTTGGATTTCAACCGGGAACCTTCTGGTTACAAGTCCTGCATCTAAACCACTGCACCACAGAGGTCCTTACCTGTTCTGTTGACTTGCATGTCATTTTCTTAAAGATTATTTAAAGGTAAAAGCCCCAGGTAAAAGTTAGAAAGATGTCCTTGTGGGATTTGAACTCAGGACCTTCAGCATGCAAGGCCTGAATCTTAACCACTGCTCCACCATGGTACATACTTTCTATGGTCTCTTGCACGCACTTCAGTAAAAGATCAGATAAAGGTGCAAGAGTCAGATATTGGTTGGAAACCTGTCCTGGATGGATTTGAACTGGTAATCTTCTGGTTGCAAGTCCTGTATCTAAACCACTGCACCACAGAGGTTCTGACTTGTTCTGTTAACTAAGCCTGACAAAGTTTGTACCCTTTTCCCTTTAAATGTCCATTGCCGCATCGACAATTCATGGGACGCTTAAAGTTAAATATTTCCAAAACTACAAATGATTTCAAAATAAAAAATCTCAAGCATGCATGTCCACAGTAAGGTGGATTTTTTGAACTGTGAATGGAGTTTCTAGGTGAAAGTGTTTTTTTGAGGTCCCAAAACCTTCCATCCGCCTCCATTCTAAATCTCTGAAATTTTAAAGGAGTACAATTCTAAAACTATGCAACATTTCAAAGATTCCTTTTCAGGCAAACATGTCCACAGTAAGATGAACATGTTAAAGTATGAATGAGGTTACTAGGCGTAAGTATGTAGTTGTAAGCCTGCCTTTAAATGTCCATTGCCGCATCGACAATGCATGGGGCGCTTAAAGTTAAATATCTCCAAAACTACAAATGATTTCAAAATAAAAAATCTCAAGCATGCATGTCCACAGTAAGGTGGATTTTTTGAACTGTGAATGGAGTTTCTAGGTGAAAGTGTTTTTTTGAGGTCCCAAAACCTTCCTTCCGCCTCCATTCTAAATCTCTGAAATTTTAAAGGAGTACAATTCTAAAACTATGCAACATTTCAAAGATTCCTTTTCAGGCAAACATGTCCACAGTAAGATGAACATGTTAAAGTATGAATGAGGTTACTAGGCGTAAGTATGTAGTTGTAAGCCTGCCTTTAAATGTCCATTGCTGCATCGACAATGCATGGGGCGCTTAAAGTTAAATATCTCCAAAACTACAAATGATTTCAAAATAAAACATCTCAAGCATGCATGTCCACAGTAAGGTGGATTTTTTGAACTGTGAATGGAGTTTCTAGGTGAAAGTGTTTTCTTGAGGTCCCAAAACCTTCCATCCGCCTCCATTCTAAATCTCTGAACTTTTAAAGGAGTACAATTCTAAAACTATGCAACATTTCAAAGATTCCTTTTCAGGCAAACATGTCCACAGTAAGATGAACATTTTAAAGTATGAATGAGGTTACTAGGCGTAATTATGTAGTTGTAAGCCTGCCTTTAAATGTCCATTGCCGCATCGACAATGCATGGGGCGCTTAAAGTTAAATATCTCCAAAACTACGCTCTACCAGTTGAGCTATACTGTTGGCTGAGAGTTACAGGTTTCCTGGTGGTTTTAACTTGTTTTTCTAGAAGTTATTCTGCAAAGGGAAGCATCACGAAGAATATCAGTCAATTTATCCGTTGCCCCAAGTTACCGGGGACACATGACTCGGAGTGGGAATCGAACCCACTCAAGGAAAGAATCATAGGAAAGACATCAATGGGATTTGAACTCATGGCCTCTGGATCATGAATACTGCGTCTCAACCCATTGAGCTAACAGATGGCTGACAAGTACAGCCTTCCTGGTACTTTTCAGTTGATCTTCTGGAAGCCAGTCTGCAAAGGAAAGAATCATAGGAAAGACATCAATGGGATTTGAACTCATGGCCTCTGGATCATGTATACTGCGTCTCAACCCATTGAGCTAACAGTTGGATGACAAATATAGCCTTCCTGGTAGTTTTCAGTTGATCTTCTAGAAGCCAGTTTGCAAAGGAAAGAATCATAGGAATGACATCAGTGGGACTTGAACTCATGGCCTCTGGATCATGAATACTACGTCTCAACCCATTGAGCTAACAGATGGCTGACAAGTACAGCCTTCCTGGTAGACTATAATAATGCATAGTCTTACATATTTTAGGAATGTTTTACAAAGCATGTTAAACATGAACAAACACATTAACAGACAGTTGTAAATGATGAACTGTCTTCACTTTACTATAGGGCACATAATAACATGTATTAAGGATTTATAGATACTTTAGGAATGTTTAACAAAGCATATGTTAAACATGAACAAGCTACCAATAGCTTGTATATATTATGTAACATCAGTTACAAATGATTTAATAATCATTTACAGATGTATTATACATGTCTTATTCATGAATAGTCATAAAATACCTTTATAGATGATTTGTAACCGTAGTTATAAAGGTTTTAGTAATCATTTACGAATGTCAATAAACAGGTTGTTAATGATTTGTTAATAGTCTACAAACTGCTTATAAACGTTTATAGATGCTTTAGAATGGGTCGTTACAAATGATTTAATAATCTTTTACAGATGTATATAAATGGCTTATTCATGAATAGTTCACTACTTACTAATACTTTATAAATGATTTGTAACTGTAGTTATAAAGGTTTTAGTAATCATTTACGAATGTCAACAAACAGGTTGTTAATGATTTGTTAATAGTCTACAAACTACTTATAAACGTTTATAAATGCTTTATAACGGGTCATTATTGTAAAGTGCTACCAATGATTTCAAAGAAAAGATCTCAAGCATGCATGTCCACAGTAAGGTAAGTTTGAATGGGGTTTCTATTCTATATATGACATTTTGAATCTTTACAGTCTTTAAATGTCCATTGCCGCATCGACAATGCATGGGGCGCTTAAAGTTAAATATCTCCAAAACTACAAATGATCTCAAAATAAAAAATCTCAAGCATGCATGTCCACAGTAAGATGGATTTTTTGAACTGTGAATGGAGTTTCTAGGTGAAAGTGTTTTTTTGAGGTCCCAAAATTTCCATCCGCCTCCATTCTAAATCTCTGAACTTTTAAAGGAGTACAATTCTAAAACTATGCAACATTTCAAAGATTCCTTTTCAGGCAAACATGTCCACAGTAAGATGAACATGTTAAAGTATGAATGAGGTTACTAGGCGTAAGTATGTAGTTGTAAGACTGCCTTTAAATGTCCATTGCCGCATCGACAATGCATGGGACGCTTAAAGTTAAATATCTCCAAAACTACAAATGATCTCAAAATAAAAAATCTCAAGCATGCATGTCCACAGTAAGGTGGATTTTTTTGAACTGTGAATGGAGTTTCTAGGTGAAAGTGTTTTTTTGAGGTCCCAAAACCTTCCATCCGCCTCCATTCTAAATCTCTGAACTTTTAAAGGAGTACAATTCTAAAACTATGCAACATTTCAAAGATTCCTTTTCAGGCAAACATGTCCACAGTAAGATGAACATGTTAAAGTATGAATGAGGTTACTAGGCGTAAGTATGTAGTTGTAAGCCTGCCTTTAAATGTCCATTGCCGCATCGACAATGCATGGGGCGCTTAAAGTTAAATATCTCCAAAACTACAAATGATCTCAAAATAAAAAATCTCAAGCATGCATGTCCACAGTAAGGTGGATTTTTTGAACTGTGAATGGAGTTTCTAGGTGAAAGTGTTTTTTTGAGGTCCCAAAACCTTCCATCCGCCTCCATTCTAAATCTCTCAACTTTTAAAGGAGTACAATTCTAAAACTATGCAACATTTCAAAGATTCCTTTTCAGGCAAACATGTCCACAGTAAGATGAACATTTTAAAGTATGAATGAGGTTACTAGGCGTAATGATGTAGTTGTAAGCCTGCCTTTAAATGTCCATTGCCGCATCGACAATGCATGGGGCGCTTAAAGTTAAATATCTCCAAAACTACAAATGATTTCAAAATAAAACATCTCAAGCATGCATGTCCACAGTAAGGTGGATTTTTTGAACTGTGAATGGAGTTTCTAGGTGAAAGTGTTTTTTTGAGGTCCCAAAACCTTCCATCCGCCTCCATTCTAAATCTCTGAACTTTTAAAGGAGTACAATTCTAAAACTATGCAACATTTCAAAGATTCCTTTTCAGGCAAACATGTCCGCAGTAAGATGAACATTTTAAAGTATGAATGAGGTTACTAGGCGTAAGCATGTAGTTGTAAGCCTGCCTTTAAATGTCCATTGCCGCATCGACAATGCATGGGGCGCTTAAAGTTAAATATCTCCAAAACTACGCTCTACCAGTTGAGCTATACTGTTGGCTGAGAGTTACAGGTTTCCTGGTGGTTTTAACTTGTTTTTCTAGAAGTTATTCTGCAAAGGGAAGCATCACGAAGAATATCAGTCAATTTATCCGTTGCCCCAAGTTACCGGGGACTCATGACTCGGAGTGGGAATCGAACCGACTCAAGGAAAGAATCATAGGAAAGACATCAATGGGATTTGAACTCATGGCCTCTGGATCATGAATACTGCGTCTCAACCCATTGAGCTAACAGATGGCTGACAAGTACAGCCTTCCTGGTAGTTTTCAGTTGATCTTCTGGAAGCCAGTCTGCAAAGGAAAGAATCATAGGAAAGACATCAATGGGATTTGAACTCATGGCCTCTGGATCATGTATACTGCGTTTCAACCCATTGAGCTAACAGTTGGATGACAAATATAGCCTTCCTGGTAGTTTTCAGTTGATCTTCTGGAAGCCAGTTTGCAAAGGAAAGAATCATAGGAATGACTTCAGTGGGACTTGAACTCATGGCCTCTGGATCATGAATACTACGTCTCAACCCATTGAGCTAACAGATGGCTGACAAGTACAGCCTTCCTGGTATAGTATAATAATGCATAGTCTTACATATTTTAGGAATGTTTTACAAAGCATGTTAAACATGAACAAACACATTAACAGACAGTTGTAAATGATGAACTGTCTTCACTTTACTATAGGGCACATAATAACATGTATTAAGGATTTATAGATACTTTAGGAATGTTTAACAAAGCATATGTTAAACATGAACAAGCTACCAATAGCTTGTATATATTATGTAACATCAGTTACAAATGATTTAATAATCATTTACAGATGTATTATACATGTCTTATTCATGAATAGTCATAAAATACCTTTATAGATGATTTGTAACCGTAGTTATAAAGGTTTTAGTAATCATTTACGAATGTCAATAAACAGGTTGTTAATGATTTGTTAATAGTCTACAAACTGCTTATAAACGTTTATAGATGCTTTAGAATGGGTCGTTACAAATGATTTAATAATCTTTTACAGATGTATATAAATGGCTTATTCATGAATAGTTCACTACTTACTAATACTTTATAAATGATTTGTAACTGTAGTTATAAAGGTTTTAGTAATCATTTACGAATGTCAACAAACAGGTTGTTAATGATTTGTTAATAGTCTACAAACTACTTATAAACGTTTATAAATGCTTTATAACGGGTCATTATTGTAAAGTGCTACCAATGATTTCAAAGAAAAGATCTCAAGCATGCATGTCCACAGTAAGGTGGAGCACAATTGATATGAATGGAGTTTTTAGGTGAAAGTGTTTTTTTGAGGTCCCAAAATCTTCCATCGACCTCCATTATAAATCTCTGAACTTTTAAAGGAGTACTATTCTAAAACAATGAAACATTTCAAAGATCCCTTTTCAGGCAAAAATGTCCATATTAGGATGAACATTTTAAAGTTTGAATGGGGTTTCTATTCTAAATATGACATTTTGAATCTTTACAGTCACCTTCTTTTGGGTCTTGAGTCGAACCAATTACTCCCGCGGAGACATCAAATTTCTCTTTTGGGCCTTGTGTCTGGGACTCAAGGCTCAAAAGAGAAATTTGATGTCTCCGCGGGAGTAATTGGTTCGACTCAAGACTCTTTTGGGTCTTGAGTCTTGGGGGGAAAAAAAGTGCTCTAGTTGGATTTGAACCGGGAACCTTCTGGTTACAAGTCCTGCATCTAAACCACTGCACCACAGAGGTCCTTACCTGTTCTGTTGACTTGCATGTCATTTTCTTAAAGATTATTTAAAGGTAAAAGCCCCAGGTAAAAGTTAGAAAGATGTCCTTGTGGGATTTGAACTCAGGACCTTCAGCATGCAAGGCCTGAATCTTAACCACTGCTCCACCATGGTACATACTTTCTATGGTCTCTTGCACGCACTTCAGTGAAAGATCAGATAAAGGTGCAAGAGTCAGATATTGGTTGGAAACCTGTCCTGGATGGATTTGAACTGGTAATCTTCTGGTTGCAAGTCCTGTATCTAAACCACTGCACCACAGAGGTTCTGACTTGTTCTGTTAACTAAGCCTGACAAAGTTTGTACCCTTTTCCCTTTAAATGTCCATTGCCGCATCGACAATTCATGGGACGCTTAAAGTTAAATATCTCCAAAACTACAAATGATTTCAAAATAAAAAATCTCAAGCATGCATGTCCACAGTAAGGTGGATTTTTTGAACTGTGAATGGAGTTTCTAGGTGAAAGTGTTTTTTTGAGGTCCCAAAACCTTCCATCCGCCTCCATTCTAAATCTCTGACATTTTAAAGGAGTACAATTCTAAAACTATGCAACATTTCAAAGATTCCTTTTCAGGCAAACATGTCCACAGTAAGATGAACATGTTAAAGTATGAATGAGGTTACTAGGCGTAAGTATGTAGTTGTAAGCCTGCCTTTAAATGTCCATTGCCGCATCGACAATGCATGGGGCGCTTAAAGTTAAATATCTCCAAAACTACAAATGATTTCAAAACAAAAAATCTCAAGCATGCATGTCCACAGTAAGGTGGATTTTTTGAACTGTGAATGGAGTTTCTAGGTGAAAGTGTTTTTTTGAGGTCCCAAAACCTTCCATCCGCCTCCATTCTAAATCTCTGAAATTTTAAAGGAGTACAATTCTAAAACTATGCAACATTTCAAAGATTCCTTTTCAGGCAAACATGTCCACAGTAAGATGAACATGTTAAAGTATGAATGAGGTTACTAGGCGTAAGTATGTAGTTGTAAGCCTGCCTTTAAATGTCCATTGCCGCATCGACAATGCATGGGGCGCTTAAAGTTAAATATCTCCAAAACTACAAATGATTTCAAAATAAAAAATCTCAAGCATGCATGTCCACAGTAAGGTGGATTTTTTGAACTGTGAATGGAGTTTCTAGGTGAAAGTGTTTTTTTGAGGTCCCAAAACCTTCCATCCGCCTCCATTCTAAATCTCTGAAATTTTAAAGGAGTACAATTCTAAAACTATGCAACATTTCAAAGATTCCTTTTCAGGCAAACATGTCCACAGTAAGATGAACATTTTAAAGTATGAATGAGGTTACTAGGCGTAAGTATGTAGTTGTAAGCCTGCCTTTAAATGTCCATTGCCGCATCGACAATGCATGGGGCGCTTAAAGTTAAATATCTCCAAAACTACAAATGATTTCAAAATAAAAAATCTCAAGCATGCATGTCCACAGTAAGGTGGATTTTTTGAACTGTGAATGGAGTTTCTAGGTGAAAGTGTTTTTTTGAGGTCCCAAAACCTTCCATCCGCCTCCATTCTAAATCTCTGAAATTTTAAAGGAGTACAATTCTAAAACTATGCAACATTTCAAAGATTCCTTTTCAGGCAAACATGTCCACAGTAAGATGAACATTTTAAAGTATGAATGAGGTTACTAGGCGTAAGTATGTAGTTGTAAGCCTGCCTTTAAATGTCCATTGCCGCATCGACAATGCATGGGGCGCTTAAAGTTAAATATCTCCAAAACTACAAATGATCTCAAAATAAAAAATCTCAAGCATGCATGTCCACAGTAAGGTGGATTTTTTGAACTGTGAATGGAGTTTCTAGGTGAAAGTGTTTTTTTGAGGTCCCAAAACCTTCCATCCGCCTCCATTCTAAATCTCTGAACTTTTAAAGGAGTACAATTCTAAAACTATGCAACATTTCAAAGATTCCTTTTCAGGCAAACATGTCCACAGTAAGATGAACATTTTAAAGTGTGAATGAGGTTACTAGGCGTAATTATGTAGTTGTAAGCCTGCCTTTAAATGTCCATTGCCGCATCGACAATGCATGGGGCGCTTAAAGTTAAATATCTCCAAAACTACAAATGATTTCAAAATAAAACATCTCAAGCATGCATGTCCACAGTAAGGTGGATTTTTTGAACTGTGAATGGAGTTTCTAGGTGAAAGTGTTTTTTTGAGGTCCCAAAACCTTCCATCCGCCTCCATTCTAAATCTCTGAACTTTTAAAGGAGTACAATTCTAAAACTATGCAACATTTCAAAGATTCCTTTTCAGGCAAACATGTCCGCAGTAAGATGAACATTTTAAAGTATGAATGAGGTTACTAGGCGTAAGCATGTAGTTTTAAGCCTGCCTTTAAATGTCCATTGCCGCATCGACAATGCATGGGGCGCTTAAAGTTAAATATCTCCAAAACTACGCTCTACCAGTTGAGCTATACTGTTGGCTGAGAGTTACAGGTTTCCTGGTGGTTTTAACTTGTTTTTCTAGAAGTTATTCTGCAAAGGGAAGCATCACGAAGAATATCAGTCAATTTATCCGTTGCCCCAAGTTACCGGGGACACATGACTCGGAGTGGGAATCGAACCCACTCAAGGAAAGAATCATAGGAAAGACATCAATGGGATTTGAACTCATGGCCTCTGGATCATGAATACTGCGTCTCAACCCATTGAGCTAACAGATGGCTGACAAGTACAGCCTTCCTGGTACTTTTCAGTTGATCTTCTGGAAGCCAGTCTGCAAAGCAAAGAATCATAGGAAAGACATCAATGGGATTTGAACTCATGGCCTCTGCATCATGTATACTGCGTCTCAAACCATTGAGCTAACAGTTGGATGACAAATATAGCCTTCCTGGTAGTTTTCAGTTGATCTTCTGGAAGCCAGTCTGCAAAGGAAAGAATCATAGGAAAGACATCAATGGGATTTGAACTCATGGCCTCTGGATCATGTATACTGCGTCTCAACCCATTGAGCTAACAGTTGGATGACAAATATAGCCTTCCTGGTAGTTTTCAGTTGATCTTCTGGAAGCCAGTCTGCAAAGGAAAGACATCAATGGGATTTGAACTCATGGCCTCTGGATCATGAATACTGCGTCTCAACCCATTGAGCTAACAGATGGCTGACAAGTACAGCCTTCCTGGTAGTTTTCAGTTGATCTTATGGAAGCCAGTCTGCAAAGGAAAGAATCATAGGAAAGATATCAATGGGATTTGAACTCACGGCCTCTGGATCATGTATACTGCGTCTCAACCCATTGAGCTAACAGTTGGATGACAAATATAGCCTTCCTGGTAATTTTCAGTTGATCTTCTGGAAGCCAGTCTGCAAAGGAAAGAATCATAGGAAAGACATCAATGGGATTTGAACTCATGGCCTCTGGATCATGTATACTGCGTCTCAACCCATTGAGCTAACAGTTGGATGACAAATATAGCCTTCCTGGTAGTTTTCAGTTGATCTTCTGGAAGCCAGTCTGCAAAGGAAAGAATCATAGGAAAGACATCAATGGGATTTGAACTCATGGCCTCTGGATCATGAATACTGCGTCTCAACCCATTGAGCTAACAGTTGGATGACAAATATAGCCTTCCTGGTAATTTTCAGTTGATCTTCTGGAAGCCAGTCTGCAAAGGAAAGAATCATAGGAAAGACATCAATGGGATTTGAACTCATGGCCTCTGGATCATGAATACTGCGTCTCAACCCATTGAGCTAACAGATGGCTGACAAGTACAGCCTTCCTGGTGCTTTGACTTGAACAACAAACAAGACAAATAACTTTAAAAAAATGTGTTACAGCATAAATATAAATCTTTTTCATGGGGGGCCCTGACACTACATCTTTTCACATTGGGGTCCACTGCCCAAATACATGTCAATTTGGGGGGTTGACAACAAAACGTTTCAGAACCGCAGATTCTGAAACGAAATTTCTCTTTTGGGCCTTGAGTCCCAAGACTCAAGGCCCAAAAGAGAAATTTGATGTCTCCGCGGGAGTAATTGGTTCGACTCAAGACCCAAAAGAAGGTGAACTGACTGTAAAGATTCAAAATGTCACATATAGAATAGAAACCCCATTCAAACTTTCAAATGTTCATCCTAATATGGACATTTTTGCCTGAAAAGGGATCTTTGAAATGTTTCATTGTTTTAGAATAGTACTCCTTTAAAAGTTCAGAGATTTATAATGGAGGTCGATGGAAGATTTTGGGACCTCAAAAAAACACTTTCACCTAGAAACTCCATTCACATCATTTGTGCTCCACCTTACTGTGGACATGCATGCTTGAGATTTTGTTTTTGGAAATAATTTGTAGTTTTGGAGATATTTAACTTTAAGCGCCCCATGCATTGTCAATGCGGCAATGGACATTTAAAGGCAGGCTTACAACTACATACTTACGCCTAGTAACGTCATTCATACTTTAAAATGTTCATCTTACTGTGGACATGTTTGCCTGAAAAGGATTTTTTGAAATGTTGCATAGTTTTAGAATTGTACTCTTTTAAAAGTTCAGAGATTTATAATGGAGGCGGATGGAAGGTTTTGGGACCTCAAAAAAACACTTTCACCTAGAAACCCCATTCACAGTTCAAAAAATCCACCTTACTGTGGACATGCATTCTTGAGATTTTTTTTGTTGAAATCATTTGTAGTTTTGGAGATATTTAACTTTAAGCGCCCCATGCATTGTCGATGCGGCAATGGACATTTAAAGGCAGGCTTACAACTACATACTTACGCCTAGTAACGTCATTCATACTTTAAAATTATCATCTTACTGTGGACATGTTTGCCTGAAAAGGAATCTTTGAAATGTTGCATAGTTTTAGAATTGTACTCCTTTAAAAGTTCAGAGATTTAGAATGGAGGCGGATGGAAGGTTTTGGGACCTCGAAAAAACACTTTCACCTAGAAACTCCATTCACAGTTCAAAAAATACCCCTTACTGTGGACATGCATCCTTGAGATGTTTTACTTTGAAATTATTTGTAGTTTTTGAAATATTTAACTTTAAGCGCTCAATGCATTGTCAATGGCAATGGATATTTAAAGGGAAAAGGGTACAAACTTTGCCAGGCTAAGTTAACAGAACAAGTCAGAACCTCTGTGGTGCAGTCAATTGCCTGAAACGTACTCCTAACAGGTTTTTGGGGGGACGATTTTGGCCTCCACACTTAGTGATTTTTTCGGATTTAACTTTCGTTTCGGTAGTGACAAACCTTCGTTTCGGTAGTGACCCAATGGTGAAGAAATATATTTACTAAGTCCAGAGCTCGATGAATGTTAGGGACCAAAAAAAGTCACTACAAAGTACTACCAATCAACTCTAAATTGCCTGAAACGTACTCCTAACAGGTTTTTGGGGGACGATTTTGGCCTCCACACTTGGTGATTTTTTCGGATTTAACTTCCAATGTTTGACTTTACCACTTTCCCAAGGGTTAAGGAGTTATGACAGACAAGCACTACTGGACATCAGCACAGCGATCGCACACAGAATTCCAGACTTTTTCGTGTATAACCCTCCACCCAGCTGGGTGGTGGGAGATCTTCCCTTTGTCTCGGTGGGGATCATAGCATGGAAACGACGAAAGAGGTGAGCTGGCCGTCGGGGGACAAGAGCGGGGCTTTGAAAATGTTCAAAAATAGCAGATGTCCAAGCTTGACACTTCGTGCCGGACCAAGGATCACCATAACGGGTCCATTTGGTTCCATTAGTACACTAAAGAGTTACAGACCTGTAATGGTCCATTTGGTCATCAACAATCATAATGAAAGATCCCAACCCTACACAATGAACATAAAGAATAAACCATGTAAGGATAAATACAACACTATGAACATAAAGAATAAAACATAAACCATGTAAGGGTAAATATAACACTATGAACATAAAGAATAAAACATAAACCATGTAAGGGTAAATATAGCACTATGAACATAAAGAATAAGCCATGTAAAGGTAAATACAACACTATGAACATAAAGAATAAACCATGTAAGGGTAAATACAACATATGAACATAAAGAATAAACACACCATGTAAAAAGGGTAAATACAACAATGAGCAGGGCACTGCAGGGAATTGAACCCCATCCCGGTAAACCAGGAGAACCACACCAGAGCCTTTGTTTTTGTTTTGTTGTCATTTACAATCACATGGTAACATTCACTCATTTACATTTCAACAGTAAAGTCACTTCACAATTTACAATGTAGATATTCATCTATACTCTTTATCCAGAGTGACTTACAATAAACAAGGTAAACACATACATAGAATGCAGAGACAGTGTAGTGTCTCAGTAAACTAGGATCACAGGTAAACCAAGAACCTAGCATCAGTCTAAACAGTATAATAAATTAATAATCTGTACATAGAAACTATAGGATGCCAGGTCAACAAATGAACCCAGCATCTGAGGTATTTTTTTTACTTTACTGGAGTATTTCCAATTTGCAGTACTTTTACTTATACTCCACCACATCTCGGAGGCAAATATTGTACTTTTACTCCACTACAATTATTTGAAACCTTAAGTTACTTTGTAGACTTTGAGTCTGAAGAAGAGTCTCTTCACATTACAACAATGATGAGCTACGCTGTTGGTCACAGAATTCCTGAAGCAGCACAGCTGTACAGTTACAGATAATGAGCCTATTGAGATCAGATACGGTAATGTTTAGTGATATAGCGCCTTTATAAAAAAAAGAAGAAAGCAATAAACAAATAAATACAATTTTAAAAAAAAAACATTAAAATACAGTAAATGGAAGTTAAAACAAAACATACATTACAACTGAAATATTTTTTGTGCAAATATTATACAATTTACAATGATATTATCCATCAAAGACTAATGCTATTATGTAATTTTGACAGGCCTATGAAGTCATGATGACCAAGAAGAAAACAGGAAAACAATAGCACAAAATACATGTCAATAATTAACAGAACAATAAAAAAGGAGAAAAACTAAAACAAAATACAGATAATAGATACAATAAACTAACAGATATTCAAATTAATATTTGCACAAAAAAAACTCTTGCTGACCTCCCTCATCTATCCCGTCACAGTTCATCCATTTACCAATTTAGTTTAACCACTTAACACAGCTGCCATGTTAAAGTCCTGACTAAAATAACAGCCTTTTTTCCTACTTATATTGATCCAAAATGACTGGCCATGGAAAATTCATGAACAGACCATAAATAGGTAGCCATGTTTTCACTCCCCAAAAACCTTAAGGAAAACTCCTTAGACCGAGACTAAGCAAATATATTAGTGTCTTATTTTTCTCAATAAGTGCTCCAAGTGCTAAAAGTGAATAGTGCAGCAGCACACGTTTGGGTCAAAGGACCATCGTCAGTGCTTTTAATCGGGTAAACGAGATATAGATCATATTTTTTATCAAAAAACTAAAATGTCCACAGAACTTACAAGTGTGAAATCAAATCTCGACTCCTCCAACCATTTAAAAAAATTATAATAATTTAATCCTTTACAGAC
Organism: Gymnoscopelus microlampas; assembly: GCF_963454915.1. Lineage (NCBI taxonomy): Eukaryota > Metazoa > Chordata > Actinopteri > Myctophiformes > Myctophidae > Gymnoscopelus > Gymnoscopelus microlampas. Next base: position 13,705,863 of record NC_139949.1, read on the forward strand.
CATAAATGTGAAGCCATGTTAACATCTTTATACAAAAGGAAAACCGGTAGAAGAAAACGCTCACTCCACAAAAACCTTAAGGAAAACTCCTTAGACAGAGACTAAGAAAATAAATTAGTGTTTTATTTTGTCATGCTCATAAAGAGCTCCAAGTGCTAAAAGTGAAAAGTGCAGCAGCAAACGTTTGGGTCAAAGGACCACATAAATCCACATCACATACTACACTACACTACACTACACTACGGCCATTATGTGATATGGACTGACGTGATGAAGCTTTAACCGCAAATGATTGTATCTGATGATATGGCACTGACGATGGTCCTATGAACTAAATGTGTGTTGCTGCACTTTTCACTTTGAGCACTTGGAGAACTTTATGAACATGGAAAAAATAAAATAAAAATATGTTTTCTTAGTCTCTGTCTAAGGAGTTTTCCTTAAGATTTTTATGGAGTGAGTCTTTATTTCTGCCAGTTTTCCTTTGTTTTTGAGACCAGCTACGGTCAGTAAATATTCCTCTTTTTCCTTTCAGTTTCCTACAATTTCTAAAATTAAACATTTACAGAAATAAAGTTCTCATATTTCAAAAGAACCTCATACATTTAAGGCAACAAATGGACCCTGGTCCGCTGTTTCCCAAGTTATGGGTCGGGACTCAATTGTGGGTCGTGGACACATTTTCTTGGGTCATGAGTAAATAAAGCCCCCCCCCAACCTGTTAATAAAGTATTCAAAGCTTCCAGCAGGTAATTGGCCGTGGATTACAGTTCATTGAACATTGTAATTTATTAAATACATTTGAAAATGATATCCGTTTGTTCTGCACAGAGCAGATATGACATATTGGAATATTGTTGATGTCCCAAAAACATTATGAAAAGTGAAAATAGCCGATCTATGTCGGCAATGTCACGAAAATAAAACATTCAAAAGAATGTATTTAAGAAAATGCTAAATAAGAAATTCCATAAAGAAAATGGAGTGAAAATCTCCTAGAGTGAAGATCTACAAGCTCACAAGCGCAAACACATTTGATAAAGTAAATTAAAAAAAGCAATTCCATAAAAGTAGGGGAAAAAATATTAGCAAACATTAATTTATTTTCTTCATTTGTTTAACATACAACTTACATTTAGTTGAAATTTAAACCAGTGATTCTCCGCCCAAGTAATTGGCAAAGACATTAAGATTTAATATAAAAAAGTGATACCAAATAAATAAGTTAGTTCCAATGGATTGATTGGTCATTAAAGCATGCTCTGAAAAGGCCCACCCATCTGTCCACTTAACACGGCTGCCATGTTAAGTGGTCAGATCCAGAATAAGGTTGAGAAGCACTGATTTACACATTTCAAAGATCTACAACTACGGCAGATGAAGACATAACCCTACCGATTAACGCTCTGTACATGAGCAACATGTAATTAAGTTTCACAATTAAGATAATTTTTAAAGGAAAAACTATTTTCTTCACTTTTTTTAAAGCTCTGTGGATTTTGATAATGTAACCTGATAATGCATTTAATCATCGGGTAAACAATACATCATATTTTTATCAAAAAAACACAAAAATATCCACAGAACTTGCAAGTGTGAAATACAATCTTGACTCCTCCAACCAAAAACATTTAGACAATTGTAATAATGTAATCATTTACAGACCATAAATGGGTAGCCATGTTAACATCTTTATACAAAAGGAAAACCGGTAGAAGAAAAGACTCACTCCACAAAAACCTTAAGGAAAACTCCTTAGACAGAGAGTAAGAAAATAAATGAGTGTTTTATTTTGTCATGCTCATAAAGAGGTCCAAAGTGCTAAAAGTGAAAAGTGCAGCAGCAAACGTTTGGGTCAAAGGACCATCGTCAGTGCCTCGCCTACTGACCGCCGTGAATAATGAAGCTTTACCCACAAATGACAACACATAAATCCACATCACATACTACACTACACTGCACTACGGTCATTATGTGATGTGGACTGACGTGATGAAGCTTTAACCGCAAATGATTATATCTGATATAGCACTGACGATGGTCCTATGACCTAAATGTGTGTTGCTGCACTTTTCACTTTGTGCACTTGGAGCACTTTATGAACATGGAAAAAATAAAATACAAATATATTTTTTTAGTCTCTGTCTAAGGAGTTTTCCTTAAGGTTTTTATGGAGTGAGTGTTTATTTCTGCCAGTTTTAATTTGTTTTTGAGATCAGTCAGTAAATATTCCTCTTTCCTTTTAGTATCCTACAATTTTTTTTACATGAATAAAATAAAACATTTAGAGAAGTAAAAAGTTCTCATGTTTCAAAAGAACCGATACATTTAAAAACAAAGATCAAAGAAATTCCATTTAAAATATTAAAATAAGTGGAAATAGCAGATCTACAAGCCAAGCTTGTAGATCTGCTATTCTCACTAGGTCCAAGGGAGACATCACGTCTTTTGGGTCTCGAGCTAAAACATTATGATAAACCTTACACAGGAATGTTTACATCCCAGTGTGTTTTTGCCATTGTTTGTTTATTGTTAATTTCAGATCCAGATTCATTAGTGACTATTCTTCCTGGGGTCAAATAGTAAATTTAAAATGAATTAAAAGTACATATAAGAGGCAAGCAAAAATAGAACATGTGATATTTCGTGAAAACACCACATCTAAGCAATAAATTAGAAACAACAAAAAAAAGAGGTGAAAATAGATTTACATGCTCGTTGTGAGCTTGCAAATCTTATTATTTTCACTAGTTTGGGTCCTGAGCTAAAAGGTTTGGGAACCTCTGCAGTGGCACAATGCCTGGTAGCTGTTAAATATAGAGCTTACACATTTTGATTGACATCAGTTTATGACTAATGTTTAGAATGCAACACACAGTTATGACACATGTTTAGAATGCAATCACACAGTTATGATTGTAATATTTAGAATGCAATCACACAGTTATGACTAATATTTAGAATGCAATCACACAGTTATGACTAATGTTTAGAATGCAATCACACAGTTATGACTGTAATGTTTAGAACGCAATCACAGTTATGACTAATGTTCATTTTATTTTCCAGAAGTAATACAGTCTACAGTGACTGAACTGCCTCTTACAGTGTCACAGTGGCTGCTAGCTGATGCCTATAAGTTCAATTCAAAGTTTACAATTTAAATGGTGCATTCATCTATAGTACCTTTAACCAAAGCACTTTGTAATGTGCATTACATTCACCAACCTACTCACCAGGGGGAGAGATAGAGAGATGAGAGGGATAGAGAGACAGAGAGACTCGTATAATTTACATCATTTTTGGACGATTGACATAAATTATACGAGGCGCATATGACGCAATGGCAGCAGCATTCTTTGCTTCATGTTCTCTGCATCAGTCTCAGTCCAGCATCAGTCAATTTTCTTCATTATTCTCCTGCCAAATGACGAGCATTGTACGCAAACAACGTGAAACGAAGTCCACATCACATACTGGTCATATGGTTGTATGTATCGTTTATATTACATTATTATTATGTGATGTGGATTGACGTGATGAAGCTTTACTCGCAAATGACGGCACAAATAACGAGCAACTATACGTGATGCACATGCCGACATCCGTCACACACCTTCACATCACATACTGGTCATATGTGATGTGGATTGGCGTGATTAAGCTTTAACGCAAATGACGCAACGCAAAATCAATTGTGCCAATATTTGTCAGCAATACAGCAACAGCATGAATGACATTAGTACACAACATACAACACTATGAATGACATTAGTAAACATACAACACTATGAATAACATTAATACACAACATACAACACAAGCAACAGGAATAACCAAAGTCATTAACCCTTTAAGACCTGAAGCCGATTGTACATGTCTCCTAAATCCCAACAGTTTTCTGAAAAACATAAGTTTCTATATCAGTGGTTCTCAAACTTTTTCATGTCAAGGACCCCCAAAATGATATGTATTTGGCCGCGGACACCCATCAAAATATTTTGTTCCACGGACCCCCCCAGAAGCAAAGATTTGAGTTAAAAAATATTGGCTTTAAAAATATATATTCAAAGATTTGCACACATTTTCACGAATTTTAAAAAATAACAGATCTACAAGCTCATAGCGCGGCACTCGGTGCTGCGCTATGAGCTTGTATATCTGCTATTTTTGAATAGCCAAAGTGTAAAATAAAGCTTTTTAGCTCAAATCTAAAAATGACACAGTTCCAGGTCTTAATAGGTTAAATGCATATGATATGAATGATGGCCCTACATCTCTCCCTGTTCTGACCTACTGTAAACAACGGCGTGTACCTCGCCTAAAAGAAAAAATTGCCGACCGATGTGAATGACGAGCTATCCGCAAATGTCGTGAAATAATCACAAAATCACATAAATCCACATCACATACGACCAGTAATGTGATATTATTATTATTATTATTATTATGTGATGTGGATTGACGTGATGAAGCTTTACTCGCAAATACCCTGAAACGGTACAACGCCAATCAAATTATGCGAAACGACACACGACGTAAAGGACGACATGCATCACATACCTCCACATATGTTCATATGTGACGTGGACTAACGTGATGATGTTTTACCCGCATATGTTGTGAAATGACACAACACAACACATACATCACATCAATGCACATCACATACGGTCATATGTGATGTGGGCTGACGTGATGAAGACTTACCTGCATATGACGGAAGCGACGTGAAATCAAAAGTATTTTTTACCCGCATGTGTTGTGAAATGACAACACATACATCACATCAATCCACATCACATACTACACTACACTACACTACACTACACCATGGACTTATGTGATGTGGGCTGACGTGATGAAGACTTACCTGCACGGATGTGACGTGAAATCCTGAGACGCGACGCAAATCAAATTACTTAACGCAAAATGCTACGAGACATAAATCACACAAACGCTGGCCGTGACCCAATAATAAAAAACACTGGTCAAGTCCCTTCTTACTTATTCTTCACGAATGACGGGCATTGAACGCAAACGACGCAAACCGCTGGCCCGCCACCCGTCAAATGACGCAACGCAAGCGGCACTACGTTAAATGTTTAGTTGATACTATGACAGGGCAAAAAAAGCTATATTTTTAACTTCATCAAAAATAGATAAAGCACAAATAGGTTTAACTATGTGAGTTTGCTATGTGACCAAGAGCCACATATACTATACCCTGTCACTATATTATACAACCTAGTATACATATACTGTACCCTGTCACTATATTATACAGCTTAGCGTAGGCCTACATATACTGTACCCTGTCATTACATAAACAGCCTGGTATACGTATACTGTCAGTACTACAAATGGAACCAAATGGACCAGTGACGGGTCCATTTGTACACACAAAAACCACAAGACACACGAAAACAAAAAAGTTATAACTTTATTCAAGCAAATAATGAAGAGAAAAGAGGGGAAGTTAAAGTATGGAGGTCAGGCAGAAACCGTGTATGTCCAAAATTGTTACTTTTTAAAATGGACACAAAATAACCTGTGTTCCAATGGATCCAATGTAATTATCATGATCTTTGCGTTGTGAGCTTGTAGATCGGCTGTTTGTACTACTTTAGTGTGTGACACTGTCACACGGTATGACCAAGTAAAGAAATGTATTTACGACAAAAAATAAAAAAAATAATATAATATATATATATATATACACACACACACAAGGTTTCTGCCTGACAACCAATGATAGACCGTGTCACTACTATCACTTACCTTGAACAGCAGCCACGGCTCACAGCAAATGAAATTAAAAAACACTAAGAAAGAAGCAAATGACACATCGCACATCATTTGCTTTCTCTTTTAGTTTGCACAGACCTACAGCATAGATGACTGTAAACACGGTGTTAATGGGGCTACATGCTACCATAATGATACCAGACATAAATCACATAGCTCCACATCACATACATTTGTACACACAAACCACTAGTGAAGAACTAGTGCAATAGACAGGCAAGAAGAAAGAAATGTGTTTGTGAAAAGAAAGATAGACAAAAACAAAAAATCGATCAAATAACTCAGACACAAAAGTAAATAAAAACAAATAATTTTGTTATTGCTTTATTAAAGCAAAGAATAGAGAAAAAGAGGAGAAGTTACGACCACATATGGTCGTATGGGATGTGGACCGATGTGATCAAAGCTTTGGGCGCAAATGACGTGAAACAATAAATAAAATCACATAAATCCACATCACAGACAGGCACATGGTCCTATGTGATGTGGACCGACGTGATGAAGCTTTACCCACAAATGACGCGATGCAAATGACGTGAAACGATAGACGACGCAAATGACCACATACATGGTATGGTAGCATGTAGCCCCCTTAACAAGCAGCAGCTGCAATCAAAAGGTTCCTACCTTCCTGCCATCTTCACTTACGGACGTCTTCTTCTTGTCATCTTCGTGTTCTGTAAAGACACAAAAAAGAAAACAAAAACGTTGAGTTGAGCAGGCCTTACAGGGTGACATTTTGGAAGCCAAGAAGATGGTCTGTAGAGCCATAAGCTGGTCACTGACAGGGCTGTGCCACCATTATGGCATTTTACTTGAGTAATTGTCACAAATAATTGCGATTAAGGATTTAATTGTATTGTACATGAACATTGAACATTCAATCAACATTTTTGTAACCAGAAGAGTGGGCACCCGGGAAAAGTGGGCACTTCAATGTGTATTTGGCCATTTCTATTCCTCGAAGTAAGTAATTAAGTAACTTAAAGGAGTAGTTCACCCACAAAATGACTTATTTTCTATCAATTGCACACGCCATGAAGCCTTGAATTCATGGATTTGTTTTTGTCGCATTCCTATGCCAATAATTATATTCCCGTCTCCTACCGGCTAATGTATCCGGTAGGAGACACAAAGTAAATTATTTGTGTCTCCTACCGGAAATACACCCGGTCATCAAATTATTGGCTTAGTAATAAGACAAACTAAAACAAAATAATGAATTCAAGGCTTCATGGGGTGTGCAATTTATAGAAAATAAGTATTTTTTTGGGTGAACTACTCCTTTAAGTACATGATTTGAAGATGCTTGACTGGCCTACAGCCACTGTGGGCATAAAACAATACGGTTTAGGTCTGATAATGATGTACTCAACCGTACATGTTCACATCATGTATACTTTACATTACTTAAAAAGGGATAGTTCACCCAAAAACGTACTTCTTATCTATCGATTAGTCACCCCATGGAGCCTTGAATTATGGACCGGTAGGCAGCGGTTCCGGTAGGAGACACAAAGGAGACTCTTTGTGTCTCCTACCGGAACCGCTGCCGGTCAACAAATTATTGGTTTAGGAATCAGACAAAAACAAAAACATATCCGTGAATTCAAGTCTCCATGGGGTGACTAATCCATAGGAAAAAGTGTTTTAAACTATCCCTTTAAGACAGGGGTCTTCAACGTTTTCAGGCCAAGGACCCCCTAGCTGAGAGAGAGATGAAGCAGGGACCCCCTCTATATTGTATAAAATTGTGTTTGAGATAAACTTTTGCTGCTCTTTTCCCTCTACACCTATAACTCTTTGCTAAAAATAGCCGATCTACAAGCTCACTACGCCTTGCAGCCCGAGGCGTTGTGAGCTTGTAGACCTGCTATTTTTGGCTTAAGTTCTCCTCAGCAAAGGGATGCTAGGGTTCAAGTGGTCAATGTAAAAAAGATTTGGTGGACCCCCTGTAGTAACTCTGGGTCCCGGACCCCCTGTTGAAGGCCCCTGCTTTAAGAACATTTTGCAAATTCTTCATTTGTTTTAAATTTTGGGAGAAACATTTCCAATTTAGCAAAGAGGTGCCGTCTATTCCTGTATCAAACACCATGTTCAAGTAAAGTCTACAATGCTTATCATTTCATCAAGTTCCAGAAACAACTAAAGACGGTGGCTCTCAAAAGTTTCATATCAAATTTTCATACCCCAAATAAATATGCATTTGGCCAAGGATTGGGCCTCTTCCTTACTTCCTTCACATGTGTTACCAATGATACTAATGAAGGCACTGTTCTATTTAGTGTAGCACAGTGGTTCTCAAAGGACACCCAAAACTCTGAGTGTACAAATGGAACCAAATGGACCTGTGATTTGTTTCCATCTGTACACTCAAAGAGTTACACACCCGTAAGGGTCTGTTTGGAACAGAGCCTTCATTAGCATCATTGGTAACACCTGTGAAGGGAAGTGAGTTAGAGGCCCAACTTATTTCCAATATGGCCGCTGATTCCAAAACTCCAGTTTGTGCCCCCTACCTCCAGCAAGGTGTTGTGTTACGGTGAAATTGGTGACCTTCAGAAAACACGCGACCATCTCGTGGACTTCACAAAAACATCACCATGTCCAAATGTAAATGTATGTATGTTTGTTTATGAACAGAGCAACTCCGTTCATAAACTAACAGTGATTGACTTTGGATGTTTGACATGTGAAGTCCACAAGATGGACACATCTTTTGTCAGGTCACCAATTTCTCCATAAGGGCGCGCTCCCACTGCACTTTTATTTTACCTCTGGGGCAGAATCTGCCAATGCTTTGTCAATGCAAATGCGTGGATTCCTGGTCTTGCAGATTTTTCCAAGAAGGTAAAATAAAAGTGCGGTGGGAGCGCGCCCTAACACTGGTGGAGGCAGAATGTTGAGGGTTGGGATTCGGCTTGAAAATAAAACCACAGGCGTCTTGGCTCAGCTCTGAGCCGCTAGACCAGTGGCTCTCAAAGTGTGGTCTGATACCAGTCATCAGTTACCATGAGTATAAACCCTAGGGTTTATACTAGACCTGTCACATTTATTACATAATAGCCTAATTGCAATTATTTGAATTTGCAATTATGTTTTGCATAATCGTCATAGTCATTACCATGTTAAAAATGTTCAAATATTTTCAAACATTGTGGAAATAGCAGAACTACCAGCTCAAAACGTGTTGCGATGCGACATGTTTGGAGCTTGTAGATTGGCTATTTCCACTCTGCTAATCCCACTATAAACGTATTTTTTTATAATTAAATAATGTATATTATTTGTCATATCTGCCTTGTGCAACTTTTATTTACGAAGCCCTAAAAGCCAAAAATAAATTACATTTGTATTCATAATGTTCCAATGCTCAACGACTAACACAGTTAAATCTTTGATCGCAATCATTTATGTGACAATGAATCGTCAACTTCCATTTTGTAATGGTGACACAGCCCTGGTTTATAATGGCCAGCAGTGGTGGAAAAAAATACTGATTTGTTTTTATTTAAGTAAAAGTATCACTACTGCCATGTAGAAATACTCTGTTACAAGTAAAAGTCCGGAATTCAAAATTCACTTGAGTAAAAGTACAAAGGTACTGGTATCAAAATGTACTTAAAGTACCAAAAATAAAAAGTACTCATTATGTAGAATATCCCCTTTCACAAGTTTTCAAAATATATTAAAATCTTTTGAAAATAGCCGATCTACAAGCTCACAATGCGTCGCAACGCATTGTGAGCTTGTAGATCGGCTATTTTCAAATGGCCGAAATGTATATAGGGCTGAAGTGGTTAATACATTTTTTTGTAATTATAATCAAAATCTACAAAGTAACTAGTAACTAAAGTTTTCAAATAAATGTAGTGAAGTAAAAAGTTAAATATTTGGATCCGAGATGTAGTGGAGTAAAAGTTAAAGTATTGAAATTTGGAAATACTCAAGTAAAGTACAAATCCCTTGAAATTGTACTTTATACAGTACTGAAGTAAATGCACCTAGTTATTTTCCACCACTGCTGGCCAGGTGTGATCCAGGTACGTACCGTGCGGTGTCTCCCGCCGCTCGGTTGAAGATAGCTGGTATTAATAGAGCCGCGTAGGTTGTATGGCACCACGTCCCGAGCACCGTACGCCTTGTATCTCCAACGGAGAACGTTCGTTGGCACCGTTATACGTTTCAGCTCTCAGGGCTCGTTGCTGTGTCGAAGTTCCATCTTCCTGCCCCTTGTCCTGAGTTACAGACACTCTATTACCAGCTATCTCCTGATGACTCCATCCATCCAGGACCTTCACTGAAGAACTCATACAGCGAGTCAAACGCTGAGTCATAGCTAGAAGCCATGACTCAGCGTTTTTAACTCACTGTATGAAGTAGATTTAGTCCACTCTGCAGAGGGTCACCCCATGATTAACCTGCAAGACACAGATATACACCAATATTACATTTAATATATTGTAGAATATAATATTAAGATAAAGAACCAAACAAAAGACATTATATACTCCTTAAAGGTAGGGTAAGTTATATTTTTGGTATTTTTAGTTTTTTTTTAGTTAAAAGGTTAAAGTATTATATTCTGATAGTAATCATTGCTACAGAGCGTTTGTTTGGTCACAGGGGTCTCTCCAGCTCTTTAATAAACAGAATATAGTACATGTTCAGGTAGGTGACAACATTTAAGCCAATCAGGAGAGGGCACTGAAAATGCATGTTCTGTTTAATAAAGAGCTGGAGAGACATGAAGACTCCTTTTACTGAACAAACACTCTATAGCAATGAGTACTATCACAATATAGAGCTATTTAACACTTATTTTAACCAATGTAAGTCACTTACCCTACCTTTACGTTTTTTAGGCTAGTGTTCGAAACTGTCGGGCAGAAATCTCTCGTCCTACTTGATCTATACTATAGCGTTGCATAAAGCATCAACAGTAGAAGATCTACAAGCTTGAAACGTGGCGCAAAGTGACACGTTTTGAGCTTGTAGATCTGCTACTTTTGCCATTTTTGAATCCTGAAAAGGTTTTGGACATAATGAGGTTTCCTCCCGATGGAGACAATATTATAGTTTTCGGCCTTGGATCAAGACTCATCATTATTGTTATCGGTTTTGATAGATATTTATTTTAGATTAATGTAAAGAGTAAATAGAGTTTTTAATCTCCTGTTACAATGTAGCACTGTTATCTCTCCTAATAGGCTTTTACATTTGTTTTGTTCTAGATATTTTATGAAAAGTATGAAATGTGAAAGGTGCTGTACAAATAAGGTTTTATTATGATCTAGCCCTGGTCCAAAGCGTCAGTGAGTTCTCTCTAACGCTCTGCCAGGCGCTCTGCTCTGCTTATAGACAAGGAATTCCACTGCCCTGCGAGGGCTCCAACAGTAGTGAAAATAAACAAAACCATTTCGCTACACACCTAAACAAAGGTTGGTTTGTGTTGTTGAAAGTCTGTTCTCGGAGGTGGGAAGCCTCTCAGCACCGCACCTTCTCTGTATAATACACTTTTTGGACAGAAAATAAAGTATATCACCGGAAGAAAAAAAAAAGTTTTTGGTTGCGCCACTGCGCCCTCTACAGATCTGGCCATTTGCCTTCCGGTGAAATATTTTCTTTTCTGGCCAAAAAGTGTATTTTACAGAGAAGGTGGGTGCTGAGAGGCTTCCCACCTCCGAGAATAGACTTTCAACAACACAAAACAGTCTTTGTTTTGGTGAGTAGTGAAGTGGTTTTGTTTATTTTTTACTACAGTTGGAGCCCTCGCAGGACAGTGGAATTCCTCGTCTAGCGCCTGGCAGAGCGTTAGAGAGAACTCACTAACCCTGCGTTTTAACAGCGGGCAATACTGGGCGACGTCGCCCAAAAATATAATGAAAGTCTATGAGAGCCGGCGATCGGGCAATGCCGGGCGATGCCGGGCGACATCGCCCAGAGTTGCCCGCTGTTAAAACGGTCACCAGACTTGTCGACCCAAGACAGCTCGACCAGCCGCGATTTTGAGGCTTCGTCCACACGTACACGGGTATTTTCATAAACGTAGCTTTTTATATGCGTTTTGGGGGGTTCGTCCACACGCAAACGCGTTTTTGCTCCATGTAAACGCATCTTTTGGAAAACTCCTGCCACAGTGTAGATTTTTAAAAACTCCGGCTATGTGTTCCCGTGTGGACACGGTAAACGGAGTTTTTGCATGGGTCGTTTAACGTTTAGCCGTTGTCGTGTGGACAGAGAGATTTTTTTAAACAGGGCCGTGTAGACGCGGAGGTTTTCAAAAACGAAAACGAAATATCTGCGTTTATGAAAATACCCGTGTACGTGTGGACGAAGCCTCAGACAGCTCGACCCAGATCGACCGGGTCTGGTTGTCTGAAGTAGTAGCTCTGTGTAACCCCTAGAGGGTAGTAGAGTACAAGGTACAAGGTGACGGTGAGGGAGGTCCTGAGTATATTTATAGTATATTTAAGACTTAAGAGTAAATATTGTAAGCACGCTCCCCCAGTTGCATACTTTTTTTTAAGAAGTGTTATAGTATATTTAGGAGTACATATTGTAAGCCTGTTTTGTCCTCCTCTCCTCTAAAATCATTTGAAAGTAGCAGATCTACACTAGTTGCCATCATTAAACACAACACAAGAGGTGAAATGAATTAAAGTAACTGTTTATTTAAAAAAGGTCAAAAATAGTAGTATATTACAAAAAGGCTGAGTCTGATCGAATGTGCACTATTTCAGTCATACTATCAAACTATCAAAAATAGTTATATACAAAAAAAATGGGGGAACAAAAAAGAGAAAGGAGACCAGGCTAGACCTCGCTGTCCGCTCTTGCCAGTCCGACCCCGTGTGGCATCGTGTTCACCTCAGCAACAGCTGCCAGCAGCTGGGTGATGTCCAACTCCTTCATTGCATAGGCATCCCATAGTTTCACCAGTTTGCCCTCTGTGTCCTTAGTTTTCTTTCGCTGGTAGCGTGCCACCATATAACTTTAAAGGGACATTAAGCATGTATACAAGTCTTACATCCATCAAGCTATGGGGATGGATGATGGTGCTGATGATGATGGCTGATAGCCTTAGGAATGTGATTGATGTTGTTGATGGCTCTGTGTCTCTGTGTTTCTCTGCATATATCTGCATTCTATATACAGTTTTAACTTTAAAGGGACATTAAGCATGTATACAAGTCTTACATCCATCAGTGTTTGAGGTGATCAAAAGGAAATAGGCTGAAGCTAAACATTTATGATAGCCTATCCTTCCTTAAACAAGGACACGGTCATATGCTGTGTAGCATACATATTCACCTTGTAAACAAAATGTAAGTAAGATGAAATATGCAATATAAATGAAATCCCAATTATAATATTTGCATCTCATATACGACAACACTGACTGAGCTGCTGCTAATGTGTAGACTAAACGTCACTTTATGATGTTCTGTAAACGGCCTCTGGGTGGCTCCCTTTAGCTTCCATTAGCCTCCATTAGCTTTGTAACGAGTGCAACAAAAACACCAACAGTCCCACACCAATACAGTCTTGAAGCTAAAGCATTCATAGA
>NC_139949.1:13724240-13836740 GCF_963454915.1 Gymnoscopelus microlampas
AGCTCACAAGCCGGTAGATGTGCCTTTTTTAAACATACAGACTTGGTGTAGAGGGGAAAGGTTAAACCCACCCACAAAACAAAAACTCACTGTACATTACACCATTGAGTTTTTCTGGGTGAGTTTTCCTACCCCCGGGGTGAGTGTTCCTACCCCCGGGGTGAGTGTTCCGAGGTGAGTTTTCTCAGGTCCTGAGGTGAGTTTACCCACCCCCCGGGATGACTGTTCCTACCCCCGAGGTGAGTATTCCTTTTTCAGTTGAGGTGAGTTTGTCTTGAGGTGAGTCTTCTTGTATTCACACACACACACACACACACACACACACACACACACACACACACACACTCTTCCTGTGATAGTAGGCGAGTGGTGGAAGAATTAGCTTATATTCAAACTTTTATATTAACTTAAATTATTATAAACAAATGATAAACTTGTTATAGTAAAAGTAGTGATAATATAAATACTCTGTTACAAGTAAAAGTCCATCTATTCTCAATTTGCATGAGTAAAAATAATAATAAAACATGTTGGACATTCAGCTGATATGTGATTTTAAATCGTGCATACTTAATGAGACAATTTACATATTTGAACTACAATATTTACATATTGATATTGATTTATTAGTGCATTAAATTAACCCATCCACTTTAATGGGAATTGCAAAAACTCCCATTCAAATATTGTTTTCTCGGAAACCGTAAGGGCTACAGTTACAAGACTTGGAGGGGAGGTTAATAGTTTATTGCAAAATTATTAAAAAAAGAATCACACCAGTCGGCCACATGGTGGCGCTATAACAGCCCACTTTACCTTTTGGCCTATAACTCTTGAACCGTAGGTCTAAAATCAAAATTATTTTTTCCCTAGATTCCTTGGGTCATGACGCAACACCCCATATAGGCCACGCCTATTTGCGTCAGGATAGACATTTGGAATTTTCTGCAAAACACACTTTTAGCTCCTCCTCCCACATATTTTGTCCACATTCCACAAAAATCGGTACATGATCTCTGGGCCCATGCAATAAACATATCCAAAGTGCATTTTTTGATAGTCATGATTTTTGGGGGGAACAATCCTCTCAAAATGTAATAAAAGCGATATCAGGAGTGACGTGACAATATGATTGGCCCGTCACATTTGTTGGAGGGGCCTATTTATTTAGTGGGAGGGGCCTATTTCCTAAAATCAAAACGGCACGCCTCCGACGGTATTCCTCCCGGCGTATCCCTCGAGTCCCGGCGGCCGAGACCCGCGACCGGCGTGGGCGCAACCACACTTTGCAATTTCCCAGAATTGCGACGCGTCTAGTTCGTATTTTGGTCTTGAAAATGTCAAAGTACTACAAATTTGAAGTATGGGAGAACTGGGATTTGACCATGGAACCTCTGTGCTGAGAGGCCGACCTTTAGACCACTGCACCATCTCTCAGCACTCCCTTCACATGTATCTTCGTGATTTTGACTTTCTGTTTTGTATTTTGGCCTTGAAAAATCTCTCAGCTACTCCCACAATATGTCTCTTCGTACTCTTGAAGTGTTTATATAGACCATATTCACACAGCGGCCATATTGGAATTTAACATTGAAAGTGCCGCCACCCGGGGTGGCTACTTTCATTGACTTCATAGAAACATGGCCGCCGTGTGAATATGGTCTATGTCAGCCTTCAGTTAGTAAAGTTGAAAAACGATGAACCATAGAATGACTGGGACTTGAACATGGCATCTCAATGCTGAATGTCTGCTCTTTAGACCGCTACACCATCTCTCAGCCACTCCTGTCCTACTGTATGTCTCTTCGTACTCTTGAAGTGTTTATATGTCAGCCTTCAGTTAGTAAAGTTGAAAAGCAATGAACCATAGAATGACTGGGATTTGAACTTGGAATCTCTGCACTGAGACGCCATCTCTCAGCCACTCCCATCAGATGTCTCTTTGTACTCTTGAAGTGTTTATATGTCAGCCTTCAGTTAGTAAAGTTGAAATACGTCAGCCTATAGAGCTTCATCATGTAAGTTTACTATTCTACCCCGAATTTGTCTTTTAGTGCTTTTTTGTAATTTTTTTGTAGTTTAGCTGGCAAAATCGGACAACTGAAACTCTCTGCTGAAAGACTGAGTATTACTACACCATTACTCAGTACTTTTGAAGTTTATAATTTCACATTCAACTACAGTAGGTCTGGGACTTGAACATGGAAACCCAGTGCTGAGAGTTCGAGCATTAGTCCACTACACAATCACATGTTCAATGTTTAGAAGTAGTCTTCTAGTGAAAGTGTTCCTTTGGACTGACCAGCAAAGCCCAGCTTCCCAGCTTGGCTTTGCTGGTCATTCCAGCCAGCCAGCTAGTGCCTTTACACCACTGTTGTTCTTTAAATCTAAATATTTTGCTTGAAGAATTCTGTCACTATAGTGAAAACGTGTTGTTTTTAATGTCAATAATTAAAGTAGCTATTCATCTTCAGTGATATACTGTAGTAGCAGTGACTGAGACAACAGACTGAAAAACAATGCTGTATAGCTGAATGCGTGTGAGCGTGCATGCGCATCCGCAACTGGTTGCAGCCCACATCAAGTCACATTTTGACCTATGTGGCCCGCACCCCCAAAATGAGTTCGACAATGAGTAAAGTGACAGACCATACATTAAAATGGTCAAACATTGGCAAAATTGTCTTCTGTCATTCACGGGGGAAAACTCTAAATGATAAAATTAGATTATTTGTCCGATTGAAAGGCCTAAGAAGAAGTTTTCTATCAATTACACACCACATGAAGCCTTGAATTCGTGGAGATTTTTTGTCCATTCCTGAGCCAATAATTTGATGACCGGGGGAGTCTCAAAGAGTCTCCTACTGATTCTCCTATTATCAAATTATTGGCTCAGGAATGTGACAAAAACAAAAAAAAGATTCCATGAATTCAAGGCTTCATGGGGTGTGTAATTGATTGCAAATAAGTCTTTTTTTTTGGGTGAACTACTCCTTTAACGTATATTTCCATAAGTTTTTCAGCTCAAGACACAAAAGAGAAATTTGATGTCTCTCAATATTACGAAAATATCCATTATGGAATTAATAACTTAAGACGCATTTTAAAAATACTGTGAATAAAACGTGATCTATGTATTGTCAGTATTTATTTTAAAAAAAAGAAATCTCTTTCGAAATAATATTTACGTGACCCATAAAAATGATCGCACAACCCAAAATTTGGTCCCGCCCCACTGTTTGTGGCCAGGTTTATTTTCTGTTGCAGTGTTTGTGAATATCAGTAGCTGACAGGAAATGAACTTGGACCCAAGCTGTTCCCTAGCAACGCAATTCTACTGCCAAGGTCTATTACAGTGCTTATTACTGTACATGCCAGTCACCAATTTTCTTTGAGCTTTAAACTTTTACTGTATTGTACTGTTGCCACTATCTTAACTTTGCTTCTTTTCTTTGCTCTGTACTGAGATCATTAGTACTATGTTTTAATCACTGCACAGGGAATTCATGAATTGATGGAACTGAGACTTTGAGAATGTATCAAACCATGTTTATTCTAAGTGCATTCAACAGGATTACAGTACACTTGACAACATGTAAAAGAACAAATAGTTCTAAAGTATTGCAAAAAATGATTTAACACAATGATATTTACTTGACCCTTAAGTGTAACTTCCCAGTATAGGCACTAATGTTGAAGCTGAGAAACTGTTTAAATGTTTGTATAGTTTGAATGAGCTTTTTTCTGCATATGTAGCTCATAGTAATTCTGGCTGAAGTAAGGTTGAGAATGCTGTGTCCCAATTTCCTGGAATGAGTCACTGTGGACTTGGCTAAAGTACATTCAACCAGGGTCTGTCAGAGCATAGTATCAAGTTCACACATCAGGATTCATCATAAATCAGTGCAAAAATGGCCAAGATGCAATAAACGTAGTGTGGCATGTATGTTACAATCGATGTTTTTATCCAGTATACAGTATACCATTGTCATATTAGTCTCCTGTAGCCAGAGGATCAGAGATCTCCACCCACTGAAACCTCTGGTGACATATACATTCACTGAATGGGTTAAAACTGGGTGGAAACTGAAAAGAATACAATAAAATAACAGCTTCACAGAACCAATGCAAAGACTTTAGGGCAGTCCTGGTATCAGGATTGTTTTTTTTAAAGCCCATTGATAGATCAATTATTTGTGTGCAAACATTCAGACTGCATGAGCTTGCACACTAGTTTTGTGTAAGCGATTCCCTACAGATTCCCACTCGTGTTGTTTTGAGGAGCTCCTCGTTTCGGTCGGCTCAACATCCTGTGTGTGAGGCTTGTTAGATGCTCCCTAGTCTCTGGAGCCAGACTGTTGACTCACACTCAGTTTTCGAATGCTTCCGTCATACTGTCTGTGCAACGGAAGCGCTGAAAATGATTCGGGACTAAAGTGGATGAATATTGTACGGTAACTCAAAAGTCATACTGTGTAACTTTTTCAATTAAACAAAAGTTATATTTGATGTAACTGGTATATTTCTCACAATAGCCATTTCACACAATGTGTTTTTTGCCAACATCACTGAACAACAGAGGATATGCGTGTGACATCATCATCAAACCCGGAAGTTATGCAGGAACGCCTACTGAGTGTCAAAAAAATACTTTCTGGCCTTGACAACCCATGCATCCAAACATAAAAGTCATATCTGATTGCATTAAACAACATTAAACAATGTTAAACTCACTTTGCATGTTGCTTTGCCACTCGCTTTGCCACTCGATGTGCCATTCACTTTAAGCATGCGCATATCCTCTATAGTAGTCACTCCATAATGATGCAGGCACCGTAAATGTATTTTTAAGTTTTGTATTTTTAATTTTCAAATACCGTTTCTGATAACATTGTTGTTGCTTTACAAAATAATGTTGGCGCTGGCATTCGTTTTGGAGAGGTGCTTCCGTGGTTTTGTTTAAAACTGAATTCTGGGAATCGCAGTTCTAGCTACCAAAAGTGTCATCAAAAAGACTGCTAATGGATGTTACACAGTATGACTTTAACTTACTGTATCTTTATGGTGTTTTACTGTCACCTTAATGTTTATCCATTAACCACTTAAACCCTACATACTTCGTTGGCCCTGGTGGTTGGCCCTGGTGGCCCTGGTGGTCTTGGCCCCCTCATGCTTGCCCATGCTTGCCCTGTATACCAAATCTTTTAGCTAAAACTAGCAGATCTACAAGCTCACAATGTTGTGAGGTTGTAGATCTGCTATTTTCGCTGAATGTTAGCATATTATGACATATGGCCAGAATAAGGACACAAGGGTTCATGTGGTTAACAGCTGGACTTGGACATGGTAATTATAAAACAAAAAAACAACAAATGGAGATAGGTGAAGGCGTGTGCATTGTTTACTGTATATCCTGTTACCCAACAATGGTTTATTGAACTAGCAGCACTGAAGCCAAGAAATGCCTTAGCTTGGGCTTTTATTTTATTTCTTGAAAGAACAAAAACGGATTAAGTTCAAAGAGTGACGCATCATGAATAATCGCATAAATGAACCTTAACCTTAAGGCCCTGACACTGAATGCGTCAGACACCAACCACACTCACTGTTTACAACGTCTGTAGCCACACTGGAGGCTTCAAGTGGATGACTCAAAGCATGATTCTATTTTGGAGCGTCAACGCAGGGCACAGGCCACCAAAGCAACTGTGTATATTGTATCAAGGCATTGACGAGTGTATTGCAAGTTTGTAATAGTGATAATAGTTTGACGGTTAACCCATTAAGACCAGGAAAAGCATCTGTCATTTCAGATTTTAACAACTTTAACCATTATTTCATACTTTGAAGAACTGTGAACATTTGTGCAAATCTTTGAATGTATACATTTTTAAACCAAACATTTGTAACTCAAATCTTTGCTTCTGTGGATTCTACAAATGTCTTCTAAATCCTAACAGATTTTTTTTAAACGTATGCTTCTATATCATTGATTGAATTTGAGTTAAAAATGTTTGCTTTAAAAATATATATATATTAAATTCGAAGATTTGCAAAAATGTTCACGATTTTTCAAAACATTGCAGATCTATAAGCTCATAGTGGGGCATTCGGTGCTGCCCTATGAGAGCTTGTATATCTGCTATTTTTCAATAGCCAAAGAAATCTGAAAATGACACAGATGCGTTCCCGGTCTTAAAGGGTTAAACTACAGTCGATGAAATCGTGAGTGAATCATGACTCACACAAAATGCTTTTACTTACATTCCTTAGGATTGAAAATGTTGTCACTTTCAGGTTATTGCTATTGTTTAAATTGCTTCAGGAAGTCACAGGGTTTCACAGTTCAGCCTCCTCCTGAATTTGGTCTTACAGATTCAGTTCAACTCAGAACTGATTGCGCACTTACTTTCCTCCTCAGTATATGTAAGGGAAGATCCTGTAAGGTACACGTCGACAGTATGTGTCCCATGCCAGACCATATTTGGTCCGACATTGCCTTTCATCCCGTGCTTCTCGGTGGATCAGCAAGATGGTAAAATACACAACGTAAAAGTAAGGCAGAAGATGGGAGAATCCTACAAACCAGAATCAGAGAATAGGGATATATTAGCAAACAATGAACAGTGAAAACATTTGATAGAAAAAAATAATCTTTGAGCATCTCTGTCAGCCCATGGACCATGGTATAACATTTAACAAAACAGTGGAAATAGCAGATCTGCAAGCTCAATGTTTTGAGCTTGTAGATCGGCTATTTCCAGTATTCATGTTGTTGTTTTTGTATAAAGTAATTAATATGTATGTTATTTGTCATATCTGCCCAGTGCAACTTTTGTTTACGAAGCCTAAGAGCCAAACAGAAATGTAATTTCTATTCATAATATTCCAATGTTCAATGACAGAAACACAATTAAATCATACATTTTTAATTAAATCGCAATTATTTGAGTGACTATAAATCGTCAAAGTAAAATTTCATGTCAGCTCTATCCTCGGTTTTGTTTCACATGCACTAAGTTGTGTAACCTGCAGCATGGTTTCATGATGACTCACCACATGGCAGAGACCATGCCAGGGCCATCAGAAGGTCACCCAGGTAGTTAGGATGACGAACCAGCCCCCACCAGCCAGACACCAACAGTCGCTTCCCTGTTGCCGTGGCGATAGTTTCCAACTCTGCAAGGAAACCATTGAGAGGCTGACCATCAGTGGTGGAAAAAGTATTTTTTTTTAACTTGAGAAGTAAAAAGAAGTAAAAGTATCAATACTGCAATGTAGAAATACTAAAGTCTGCTACTTTTGCCACTTTTTAATTTGAATCCTGAAAAGCAACAGTTTTGGACATACAGTATGAGGTCGCGACAGAGACGATGTATATATGCAGGGGTGCAACATTTAATTGATTAAACAAATTATCAATAATTTAATAAAATAATAGATTAGTAAACAATCATTTTCTGGGGCATGTAATTATAAGTGAAAGGTTTAAAAACATTAAAAAATTATGAAAATGTTCAATCTACAAGTTCGGAATGAGCTTGTAGATAAGACTATTTTCACTATTTTTGCACAACACTGAAGTGTTGTGTGACAAAGTATGATTATGTGGTAAAAAACTGAAATTTAAACCCTTGCCTTACATTAAACATTTGTTTTTCAGACCTGACTGTCCATTGGGAGATGAGTTCCCCAATTATTTACTCCTCATCTTCTTTGCATAGTATGATTTTATGGTCCATTTTATAACAAAGGGTAAATGCATTTACCATCCTAAAAGGTTTGATTCCCGGCCCCGGCAATGTGGCGAGGTATACCTAACACCAAACCCCTAATCTGAGTTCCCAGAAGTTTCTAAACTGCCCCGGGCTCTTCAGTGGGCAGCACTCAGCTGGGTGAAGCTGAAAACAGAACTTCCCCCGTGGGATGAAATAGGTCTAATTATTATTATTAAAATGGTTTCAGTAGAGAAGGTCACATACTGTATTGTATATAGCCAGTAAAAAGAAAGACACATTTTATGTGAAAGAACGTTTTTGTGATTTTCCCGAGGTCTGAATATCTTCAGTGTAAATGTAAGAATGTGGATACAAAACCTGCATAGAGCAGCCTTCATTTAGAGATGAAAGAAAAGAGGCAGAGAGAAAGCGAGACAATAAATGATTCACTCACTAGACACACTCGGGTGCGTGGGGTCCCGTCGAAATTGGTTCTTCTGTGAGTTGGATTTTCTGAAGATATAATACCCGACACCTAACAACAGGAAGGAAACATACAGAACGTTAACATGATTCTTTCATTCTGATGTAAAAGAAAGCTTGCCGTCATGATGAAATGGAAGACCACTGATTACCGTTCAATCCAATTATAACTGCGGCTCCAAGTGCGCTTAGGGACTGCGGGTGCACGACTAGAAAAGCAGCCTGGAGGCTGTAGGTAAAGGGAACCCAAGCCAAGTCCCCAAAGGCCAGCATGAAGCCAAAGCCATCGTGTACAATGTCCATGGTAGTGAGAACAGCTTCCTGTTAAACACAGAGGCGCATGAGAGTGGAACACGTCATAACTGATAATGGTTGGTGATATGATAGGATGTAATGTGTTTGCTATGAATGCCTAGCTGTCACAATGCATAGGAACTGCACATAACTCCTCTTTCTAATTAAAACGTTTACTGTAACCTCTTTCAGCCTGGCGCCCCAATTGGCCATGTCATTATAGGCGAAAGTGTTGTGAGTTTGTAGAGTTTGTAAAGGACAACAGAAATTGGACTTGGATGGGCCTCTCACCTCATTCCATAAAGCATCGGCCACATACAGCAGCTGGAACAAATTGATCAGTATCATGGCCAGGGAGGGGGAATCCCTTAGCTCCACCTCCTTCATCAGCATCCCGAAGTTTACGACCACCTGATTGGAATAAAGTACAAGAGAATACCGTTCAATAGAGTTGCAATAGTTCATCAATTATTAAAAATAATAAATAAATACATAATATAATCGGTTTTCAAAAATACTGAAAATAGCAGACCTAAAAGCTCACAATGTGCCCATCACAATGAGAACGTACAAAATAAAATAGGGCTTAAGAGTTCAATCAGACTAATACATTTAATCGATTATAAAAAAACTCTATTAGAATGTTTTCACGTTGATTCGTTGATATCTAAAAAATAAGTCATCAAAAACACACATGTGTAATTAATTTGGGGCTGATGGTAGTCGCTGTACTAACACACATCCTAACCAAACATTAAATGATGAAGTTATGTCGATGCACTTCAAGGTCATATATAAACACATTACATTACATAATCTGTCTCTCACCAAACTATTTTGCAGACAATGTTGACAAAAGCAGTAGGGCTGCAGCTATTGGTTCTTTTCTTGGTGAGTATTCTATCAATAAAGATAATATGTTAATAACACCCCTATTCAGCCCACACCTATAATTGAAATTGCCAAGCCATGGTGTTCGTCAGGGGTTGGCCAGAACACGAGCACTCCGACTGCCTCCAAACTAAATATTGGTCAGTGGTCTGGTTATTGCCTAGGCTTCTTTCCCCACCTTTAATGTTTTTACACGTTGTACAGTTTGTATGAAACTGCATTATTGCGCAACAGTTTTGGCCAGTAGGTCGCCCTATTGTGCGATATGCGTCATACTTTTCCAGTTATACAGCGCACACCTCGACACGGACATGGACACATGGCGATGCGCTCTGTTCAATGAACGATAAACAACACTTTGAACGCGGTCTTCCGGCCAAACACACTGTATGTTGTACAAACACACTGTCATGGCTCTCAACCAACTCAGAGAGCGACGCTTTTCAGTTAAATGTTACGTCGCGTGATTCCTTCGTTTTTGTCCCTATCCCTCTCCCTTTCATGCTGGTGTGTCTGTGTGCGGGAGCGAGGCGAATGTGAGGGGGGGGGGGGGGTGGGGCGGGGGGCGTAGGAGCTGGACTGCTGCGTCGCCATGGGGCCACGGACAAAAAAAAACATTTTGCCCACCCTAAAAGTTAATCCTGCCTACGCCAGTGATCACAGATGTTTTTTATCGAGTCTGATTTTTACTTTCGTATCTATCAGAGATACAACATGTCCGAATCGATAAAATACATCTATGATAGTCTTGATCCAAGGCTAGCGTCTCCCCAAACCTGCCCACAGTCTGCTCAATGCATTTCAATGACAATGCTGCATGAAGAAAAATAACTCAGCACACTCATCTGCTCCAATGTAATTTATTGTTTTGAGTCAAGGCTCTTCATCGGGTCAAAAAGAGTTTTGACCCGATGAAGAGCCTTGGCTCGAAATGTGGTCAATAAATTACATTGGAGCAGATGAGTGTGCAGGTTTATTCTTTTTCTTCATGTTGCTTGCCAACCCAGCACCTAAACCAAGTGATGTGCGTATTCTATTTGTTTTTCTATTCGTTTTTGAATGATAATGCTGCAAAAAAGAATTATGCCCACACGCAATAAAAACGTATCGTGCACCGTCTACTCTTGAGGCTTCTTATCATTCTTTTTTCTTTATTGTTGCTGCCTTTCTTATATGTGTATATATGTTTCTACAAACATTTCTCTTTTTACAAACGCGTCTATGCTGCTACGTGCTACAGATTGCTGCCAAATGCACTCACAATAACACAACACTGTGTTGTTAACCACACAGAAAATATGCACGCGCCCGGAGGGTACTTTTTTCTAGTCTTAATAATATTCTAAAATGAATAGGGTGGTGGCAAACACGTCAGATTGTCCGGTCAAAGCGATAGTTTCGAGGTCCGGGTGTTGTTAACAATGCAGTTAACAACAAACATGTACCTTAGGCAGCGTCTGATCTGATAACCTGGGATTCTTAATAGCAGTTAAACAGAGAAGTCACTACTTGATGCTATCCAGTGGTGAACAAAGTACACAGATAAAGGTAGATATTCCTGGTCAAATATTACTCCACTATCTACAAGTGAAGGTTGCTCAATCAAATGAAAGTACTGGAATATTCGCATTTAAAAATGCTCAAGTACATTTCAAATGTTTTATTTTTATTTTTATATCAACATATTGTATTATTTTCATAATGCAGTTACAGAACCTTGTAACTCTCTGAACCCAACAATGAATGCACTGTATGAACTTCCTATCAAATCAACAAAAAGTAGAGACTTTTTTTTTTTATGTGATGAAAGTCTGTCCCAGTCCCAGTAGTTGAGGAGCTCGTGAACATTCAGGTTTCACACTTCTTGATTGTCTGGGAGGTTGGCCTTTCTTCCTTCCTGTTCGATTATCTCTGTTGATGGCTTCTAATTCATGCCTTCCAATTCAGTAGTTCTCAAACTTTTTCGTGTCAACCCCCAAATTGATATATGCCTATATGGCTGCGAACCCCCCATCTGAAAATGTTTTGTGTCAGGGACCCCCAGAAGAGAGTTTTCCAAACATTTTCGATATTTTTCTAAAATGTTCAAAAATAGCAGATGTACAAGCTCGCAGCGCGGCACGAGGTGACCCGCTGTGAGCGTGTATATCTGCTATTTTTGAGAACCGCTGTTCTAAACCAATGCTCTAAATCCTAAGAGTTTTCTGAAAAATGTATGATGCTATATACGTATATAACTAAAAACTATCTAAAATGACACAGATGCTTTCCTGGCTTTAATGGTTTAAAAGAAGAGATGTAGAGTAAGATATTCACGCTCTTAACACCTTCCTGGCAGTAGACAGATGGAACTACTGTAGCCCGGGCAGGGCTGAAGAGCTGACCGATAAGGAGGTAGATAAGGAACTAGATACGTTTTCAACTTCTTCCTATGCCCTTTTCAAACACCCCAGAGTACATGTATTTGTTTTAATATTTTTATAATTCATATTTGTAAGTGTATTAAGTTCATTTTATGTATTTACGGGGCCAGAGCTCTGCTCTGGACACGTATTGTTATTCACATTATTCTGTCACTTCTTCTTCTGCCACTTTTCGCAGTTCTGGCTGAACCGCGCTGTCGGTTTTTACGAAACTCGGCCATATGGTAGATGGTCATGAAAAACGATCAAAAAATAATTCTCACAATCTTTCGTCCAAAGGTGGCGCTATAGCACTCAATTGAAAATGCCAACTTTGACCAGGTACAATTCATGCCCTGTTTGACCTACAGCCATGAAACTTGGATACACATATGCGTCTCCTCATGCTTAATAACTTTCACACTCTGACTTTTGACCTCTGACCTTTAGATCTCCCACCATTTTGAATTATATGAAAAACAGTCATTGGCTCCTAACTTCTGCATTTTTTCACTTATGGAAAATCCGTTGGAAATTTTTGTAGAAAGTGGTCCAAAGTTCAAGTACGAAACGTTTCGTGCAGATTGCTCAAAAATCCCAGGAGGAGATAGATTTTAACTATTACAGTTTTATGAAAATTATTCATCTGTGCCTAAAACATACATGCAGACTCACATTTCTTTGAAACTTTGCAGAAATGTACAGGGTCATTCCAAATATCACTGAAACCAATCTTACTCCAATTGGCCAAAAGGGGGCGCTATAGCAATTTTTTGAAAAGGCAGACTTTAAACAGGCATAAGTCATGCCTCGTTTGGCCGAAAGTCGTGAAACTTGCTTACACATGTGCCTTGACTCATGAGGAACACACGTATCGATTTGACCATTAAGTTCCGCCCTTAGATTTTCCGCAATTTTGAGCAGTTTGAAAAATACTTGTTTTTGCCAGTTCTGGCTTAACCGTGCATACGCTTTTTACGAAACTCGGCCATATGGTAGATGCTCATGAAAAACTACCAAGAAATAATTCTCACACTCATTCGTCAAAGGGTGGCGCTATAGCACTCAATTGAAAGTGCCAACTTTGAACAGGTACAACTCATGCCCTGTTTGACCTACAACCATGAAACTTCGATACACACATGCGTCTCTTCATGCCCGACAACTTTCGTGGTCTGACTTTTGACCTCTGACCTTTAGATCGCCCACCATTTTGAATTATATGAAAAACAGTCATTGGCTCCTAACTTCTGCATTTTTTCACTTATGGAAAATCCGTTGGAAATTTTTGTAGGCAGTGGTCCAAAGTTCATGTGTAAAATGTTTCGTGCAGATTGCTCAAAAATCCCAGGAGGAGATAGATTTTAACTATTACAGTTTTATGAAAATTATTCATCTGTGCCTAAAACATACATGCAGACTCACATTTCTTTGAAACTTGGCAGAAATGTACAGGGTCATTCCAAATATCACTGAAACCAATCTCACTCCAATTGGCCAAAAGGGGGCGCTATAGCAATTTTTTGAAAAGGCAGACTTTAAACAGGCATAAGTCATGCCTCGTTTGGCCGAAAGTCGTGAAACTTGCTTACACATGTGCCTTGACTCATGAGGAACACATCTATCTCTTTGACCAGTAAGCTCCGCCCTTAGATTGTCCGCAATTTTGAGCAGTTTGAAAAACACTTAAACCCAGGATTTTCCAGCTATTTGCGTGAAACTGTATCATCTGTGTGATCTCCTTTTTCACAGTTACTTAACTGTTGGGCCAATGGCGTCTCCCTTAAATGAAGGCCTCACAATCTCAGGGTCGCCAGTTCAAGCCTCACTTGATGCAGACTTAATTACGGGGCCAGAGCTCTGCTCTGGAACCGTATTGTTATTGGCAGTATTCTGTCACTTCTTCTTCTTCTGCCACTTTTCGCAGTTCTGGCTGAACCGTGCAGTCGCTTTTTACGAAACTCGGCCATATGGTAGATGGTCATGAAAAACGATCAAAAAATAATTCTCACAATCTTTCGTCAAAAGGTGGCGCTATAGCACTCAATTGAAAATGCCAACTTTGAACAGGTACAACTCATGCCCTGTTTGACCTACAGCCGTGAAACTTGGATACACATATGCGTCTCCTCATGCTGAACAACTTTCACCCTCTGACTTTTGACCTCTGACCTTTAGATCTCCCACCATTTTGAATTATATGAAAAACAGTCATTGGCTCCTAACTTCTGCATTTTTTCACTTATGGAAAATCCGTTGGAAATTTTTGTAGGCAGAGGTCCAAAGTTCAAGTGTGAAACGTTTCGTGCAGATTGCTCAAAAATCCCAGGAGGAGATAGATTTTAACTATTACAGTTTTATGAAAATTATTCATCTGTGCCTAAAACATACATGCAGACTCACATTTCTTTGAAACTTTGCAGAAATGTACAGGGTCATTCCAAATATCACTGAAACCAATCTTACTCCAATTGGCCAAAAGGGGGCGCTATAGCAATTTTTTGAAAAGGCAGACTTTAAACAGGCATAAGTCATGCCTCGTTTGGCCGAAAGTCGTGAAACTTGCTTACACATGTGCCTTGACTCATGAGGAACACATGTATCGATTTGACCATTAAGCTCCGCCCTTAGATTTTCCGCAATTTTGAGCAGTTTGAAAAATACTTGTTTTTGCCAGTTCTGGCTTAACCGTGCATACGCTTTTTACGAAACTCGGCCATATGGTAGATGCTCATGAAAAACTACCAAGAAATAATTCTCACACTCATTCGTCAAAGGGTGGCGCTATAGCACTCAATTGAAAGTGCCAACTTTGAACAGGTACAACTCATGCCCTGTTTGACCTACAACCATATAACTTCGATACACACATGCGTCTCTTCATGCCCGACAACTTTCGTGGTCTGACTTTTGACCTCTGACCTTTAGATCGCCCACCATTTTGAATTATATGAAAAACAGCCATTGGCTCATAACTTCTGCATTTTTTCACTTATGGAAAATCCGTTGGATTTTTTTGTAGGCAGAGGTCCAAAGTTCAAGTGTTAAACGTTTCGTGCAGATTGCTCAAAAATCCCAGGAGGAGATAGATTTTAACTATTACAGTTTTACGAAAATTATTCATCTGTGCCTAAAACATACATGCAGACTCACATTTCTTTGAAACTTTGCAGAAATGTACAGGGTCATTCCAAATATCACTGAAACCAATCTTACTCCAATTGGCCAAAAGGGGGCGCTATAGCATTTTTTTGAAAAGGCAGACTTTAAACAGGCATAAGTCATGCCTCGTTTGGCCGAAAGTCGTGAAACTTGCTTACACATGTGCCTTGACTCATGAGGAACACATCTATCGCTTTGACCAGTAAGCTCCGCCCGTAGATTGTCCGCAATTTTGAGCAGTTTGAAAAACACTTAAACCCAGGATTTTTCAGCTATTTGCGTGAAACTGTATCATCTCTGTAATCTCCTTTTTCATAGTTCCTTGTCTGTTGGTCCAATGGCGTCTCCCTTAAATGAGTGCCTCACAATCTCAAGGTCGCCAGTTCAAGCCTCACTTGATGCAGACTTAATTTGAGTTGAATTGCAAACAACATGACTGTATCAATGAATACATGTGCAAATGGTAAAGATAACCTGAAATGCTTATTTGAGAGTACGATTTCTCAATGTATGACATACTTCATTCTGAAAATAGCCGATCTACAATCTCAAAACTTTTCAGATAGCAACGTGTTTCTAAGCTTGTAGATCGGCTGCTTTCACTGTTTTCGGTAGCGAGGAGACATACAATTTCTCTATTGGTAAATGGTTTGTGAACGAGTGATCTTAGTGTTGGCTTGGTTCATGACAGAAGGCAAGAGTTTATGATCTTCAACAGACAACATCAGCCTGGACAAAGCTATAGCACTATAGGTAGTGTTGCAGCCTATTAGCCTGTCATGGGGCGGCCATAGCTGGGTGGTTAGTGAGCACGCCTAGGGAACCAGAGGCCCTGGTTGCCCCAGGTTCGATTCCAGGCCATCCCAGCATATGCGTCGATGAAATTAAATTTGTCCCTGAGCAAGACTCTTAACCCCTAATTGCTCACAGGTTCTCATTGGAAACAAGACCACAAGGACTTTCATGAACGACCTGTTAAAAGGAATTATCCTTATCCTAGTCCGAGGGTTGAGAGTTCGATTCCTGTTAATGGCAATAGGTTGAGATGTCCAATCTATCCATTCTGTTTCCATCTCTCTCTCTCTCATCAATCTATTCCGTTTCCATGTCTCTCTTCAATCTATTCCGTTTCCATGGCTCTCTCTCTCTCTCTCTCTCTCTCTCTCTCTCTCTCCAGTTTCCATCTCTCTCTCTCTCTCTCTCTCTCTCTCTCTCTCTCTCTCTCTCTCTCTCTCCAGTTTCCATGTCTGTCTGTCTCTCTCTCACTGGCCCCGTATTATCGCTGCTTGCAGCTATATTTCGTTTTGTATTTTAAAGGGATAGTTCACCCAAAAAAATATCTTATTTTCTATCAATTACACACCCCATGAAGCCTTGAATTCATGGATTTATTTTGTTTTTGTCGCACTCCTAAGACAATAATTTGAGAACCTGCGGAAAGATGCTAATGTATCCGGTAGGAGACACAAAGTTGACTCTTTGTGTCTCCTACCGGAGAGACCGCCGGTCATCAAATTATTGGCTTAGGAATGTGACAAAAACAAAACAATCTCCATGAATTCAAGGCTTCATGGGGTGTGTAATCGATAGAAAAAATGTCATTTTGGGGGTGAACTATCCCTTTAACAGTGTTCGAAATAAATAAACAAACAAATACATAAAAACAATCAATTAGGTAAATTGGGCATCAAACTCTGTGATGATGAGGTCAAGAACAGGCGTAGACTAGCCATTTGTGTCTGAAATACACTTGAAATACTACGGTTTCTGCAGGAGCACTTGTCCTTTGCATTTATCTCCCAGTGATCCTCATGGGCAGTATGCCATGAATCCACATATTATCTTCAGCAGAAAGCAGAACTTGTTTGTTTGCTGGTGGATTCTGCCATCAGCAGAGATTACTGAGCGGGAGCAGATGTTACAGGAAGAAAGGCCAAGCTCATAAGCAACCGAGAAATGTGATCCTTGAATGTTCACGAGCTTCTCAATTAGCCTGAACTCTCAAGGTGCTTACACACCGGGAGTGTTTATTTTGAGCGATTTATTTGCATAATTTTTTCACTGCAAATAAAAGCACCAACCTGTACGAACGAGGCATCACCAAATGAATGGTTTGATGTGAAAGTATGTACATTCATTGAACAGAGGTGGTATTCGGAGAATATAAACCAAGACATGGGATGTGCGGAATTGGTCTTTAACCCATTAAGACCTGGAACTGTGTCATTTTTTGATTTGAGCTAAAATGCATTATTTTACACTTTGGCTATTCAAAAATAGCAGATATACAAGCTCATAGCGCGGCACCGAGTGCCACGCTACAAGCTTGTAGATCTGCTATTTTTGAAAAATCGTGAAAATGTGTGCAAATCTTTGAATATAAATACTTTTAAAGCGAACATTTTTAACTCAAATCTT
Organism: Gymnoscopelus microlampas; assembly: GCF_963454915.1. Taxonomy (NCBI): domain Eukaryota; kingdom Metazoa; phylum Chordata; class Actinopteri; order Myctophiformes; family Myctophidae; genus Gymnoscopelus; species Gymnoscopelus microlampas. The sequence continues at coordinate 13,741,609 of NC_139949.1, forward strand.
TGCTTCTGGGGGGTCCCTGGAACAAAATATTTTGATGAGGGTCGGCAGCCAAATACATATTATTTTGGGGGTCCTTGACATGAAAAAGATTGAACACCACTGATATAGAAACATACGTTTTTCAGAATACTGTTAAGCTTTAGGAGACATGTAGAATCGGCTTCAGGTCTCAATGGGTTAAGACCTTCCTCATTTCCGGGTTAGTACGGGGGGAGACGACCATGAAACAGGGAATGACATGCATCATGAATCTTGCTCCCCGTTAGTGCCACATTTAAGAGGTCAACACACCAATAAAGGCTTGCTTCAGGCTGCAGGCAAATCTGATTTGTTTCTCAAATGTTATCTTTAGGACTGAGTATCCACTTATTTGCCATTGATTAGGACTGAATATCCACTTATTTGCAATTGATCGGATTTCTGTAGTCAGACATCGTTGACCTATCCGCATCGGTTGCTGTGGTAACGACGTAACGACATAGGCGTGAGTAAGGCTTAACTTATACTCTGTAGTACGACTGTGCCGCTCGCTGACAATCTAAAGTACAAAGCTTCATCTGCTATTTTCAGAAAGCGACAGATTTTCAGCATTTTCGTAATTTCCTGCATTTTTACTCACCCAGCCAATCAGACCAGGTCTCAGCTCACAGAAGTATTTAAGGTCAAAGTTTCCAATGCGGGGGTTTAGCTCTCGTCCCATAAAGAAATCATACAAGGGGTTTCCTAGACAGGACACAGGGAATAGGAACATATACAGAGAAGCCACGTGCTGTAAATAACTAGTAGTTTCCATTCAAGCCACATACTGTAAAGTGTAAAGAACTAGTAGTTTCCATTCTATGTTTGCAAACCATTACTTTCAAGACATGGAAAGTATTATCAGCCCCTCAAAAATGATTAGTTTGCTATCAACTTGCAAACCCAATTAGACCTGAAGCCGATTCTAACAACGATTTCATTGCTGTCGGGCAGAAACGTCTTATCTCCATGTTTTAACGTTTGTGTTTTTATTTGTTTTAAACTAAAATGACACAGAGGCGTTCCCGGCTTGAAAGGTATAACAACGTAAAGGTGTAACCGGCCTAAAATCAGTGGTGGAAAGTAACTAAGTACATTTACTTAAGTACTGTACTTAAGTTCAATTTTGAGGTATTTGTACTTTACTTGAGTATTTCCAATTTCCAATACTTTTACTTCTACTCCACTACATCTCAGAGGCAAATATTGTACTTTTACTACACTACAATTACTTGAAAACTTTAGTTACTAGTTACTTTGCAGATATAAATGATTATATTATAAAACATACATTAACCACTTTAGCCCTATTTTGTACATAGGCTATTTGAAAATAGCCGATCTACAAGCTCACAACGCGTCGCATCGCGACGCGTTGTGAGCTTGTAGATCTGCTATTTTCAAACATTCTAGTACTTTTACTTTTGGTACTTTAAGTACCAGTATTTTTGTACTTTTACTCAAGTACATTTTTAATTCCGGACTTTTACTTGTAACGGAGTACTTCTACATTGCAGTATCGACACTTTTACTTAAGTAAAACATTTGAGTACTTTTTCCACCACTGCCTAAAATGGATTAAAAGTGCATGTGACGAGCCGGTCAGTGGTTTTCAAAGTGAAACTCCTTCCTCACCTGTGTTTCCACCAGGAGCGAGTGCATGGTTGGGTGCCCAAAAGGAGCGTATGTAGAGGTAGAAGGAGAGAAGGTACGATGTTCCAATTGAACACACTGCCAGGGGCACCAGAAGCTCGAATAGATAACCCAGAGGCGCTCCCAACGACAGCAACAGCATCAGCAACACAACAGTGATGCACAGGGCATGGAAGCCTGAGGGAGAGAGAACAGCACGTAACGCTGAAGTCTATTATTAACACCAACGTTTTGACAAACAGCCTTCTTCAAGGTACATGGTACATTACATACCCTGAAAAAAAGAGCCTGAAGAAGACTGTCAAAATGTTGGTGTTTAATAAATCCTCATTACATTGTGGCTACGAGTTGTGCGATTGCTTTTTCATTTTAAACTGTTAAAGTCAAATGTATACATTGTTGTGCGACAGACTATAAATAAGGCTTGAGAATAGTACTTAATACTTAAGAATATTGGGGTTCACAAAGCATGAACGGAAAAAAAAGAAAACCTCCAGTGAATAGCATAGAAAATCTGTTTAAAGAAACCACGAGTCTTCGACATTTCTGCATTAACTGTAGTGCCACTCAGCAATTAACTCTGAGAGGCTTAAGGGGAAACACTTATGCGGTTGTCGGTTGATTGTTGATGATTATCACAGTTTAGATATCAGCAATATTTATAATACAACCCATATCGACAGAGAACATTCCGGTCTGTCTATTTTGATTGTTCTCTGTTCCTACAGCACAATTCCCTACCATGACATCATTTGCGGGCAAGCACCAGTCTAGCTTGGGCTTATATATGCGACATAACATAAACCTGATTCATATTTTCCGAAATAAAGAATGCATTTTTTCCATAAACAGCGAACAAGGACAATGTGCAGGCCACCAAGGGTATAGTGGCTAAAACCAGGAAAGGGTTGTAGTTGTCAAATTCACAGTTCTGCACAAGTTCTGTGGTGTTTACACAGAAGACTGCTCAATGTTATGGATGCTACTGGAATATCAACCCTACAATCAATAATATGAAAATCGTGATGGTTTCACTTTTAGACAGTGTTCAAACACTGCTGAGGGAAAAACGTGTGATGTTTTGCAGCTGCTTTTGTATGTTCCATCTTGCCATTAACGGAGATTACAATAAACGTCATGAAAGCACAGTATCACCCCCAAAAAAAACACCATACCATTTATGGGATACTTGAGGCGTGTTCCATCACTCAGTACTAAGCCCTCAGATACCTGCAGGTAAACATATTCATAGTCAAATCAAATCATTGCACATATTACAGTAATCATTTACAGTAACACATTAGTTATACACCACCTGCGAAATATGCAGGAACAAATATCTTACACAAAGACCAATTTATTGGTAAATGTATACAAACTGCAACTTTAAAAACTGCTAGCATTCATTTGTGGGTTGTGTTTTTAAGCAGAAATAGCTTTTTTCTTATTCAAAGAAATGTAATCTCCTCAACTTTTCATACCTTTCCCACTGGTAGCATATACAGGAAGGCATGCAGTGCAAACCAGCCCAGTATCAGCGTGACTGCCGTAGGGTCCCAGAGGAAACTGGGAAGGACAGGGGGCCACTTAAGCACACTAGCCTCAGGCGATCGACATACGCTGATCAGGTAAAGAACAGTCAGAGGGAGGAAGATAGGAATGCACGTGGCACCTGAGAAAGAACACAACAGATGAATATGGTGGGGGGGAGTTAGATACAAGAAATCTGCACTGAGTGCCGCGCTATGAGCTTGTAGGTCTGCTATTTTTTGAAAAGTTGTGAAAATGTGTGCAAATCTTTGAATATCTGTTTTTCTTTAGCTCACATTTTTAACTATGTTACAACTTCTGGGGGGTCCCTGGAACAAAATATCTTGAGATGGGGGTCCGCGGCCAAAATGTTGGGGGTCCCTGACATGACAAAGTTTGAGAACCACTGATTATGGCAATTATTATTTTTTTAAACTAGGATTTAGAAGACATTTGTAGAACCCCCAGAAGCAAAGATTTGAGTTAAAAATGTTTGCTTTAAAAAATATATATATATTCAAAGATTTGCTCAAATTTTCAAGATTTTTCAAAAATAGCAGATATACAAGCTCATAGCGCGGCACCGAGTGCCGCGCTATGAGCTTGTATATCTGCTTTTTGAATAGCTTTTTGAATAGCCAAAGAAATCTAAAAAAGACACAGATTCTTTCCCAGTCTTAATGGGTGGCAGTGGTTCTCACATTTTTATTTCAAGGACTCACATAACAGTGACAGACCTGTAAGGGTCACCCCTCAAGGAACCCTGAGGGTCCCTGGACCCCACTTTGAGAACCTCTGTCCCAGAGCAAAGATTGAGGTACTATAAAGCTCCTTATGACCAACATGTGTAGAATCTCAGGAAGCATCTTGTAGACTCACCCAGAGTGCCTCCAAATTCCTTCTCCGTGGCATGAGAGGATCTGGGTTTGACCGATTGACTGCTGTGCCTCATTATTGGTTCTCTGGGAAAATGTTCAAACAAAAAAACAAAGCAAACTATGAAAATAATGAGGAACTATATACGGTGTGTAAAGTAACTAGTACATTTACTCAAGTACTGTGTACTTAAGTACAATTTTGAAGTATTTTTTACTTTACTGGAGTACTTTTACTTCTACTCCACTACATCTCAGATCCAAAATATTGTACTTTTACCCCACTACATTTATTTGAAAACTTTAGTTACTAGTTACCAGTTACTATTATTACAAAACATACATGAACCACTTCAGCACTTTCAGTACTTTTGGTACTTTAAGTATATTTTGATGCTGATACTTTTGTTCTTTTGATACTTTTTTTGAATACTTGTAACAGAGTAGGCTATATCTACATTGCAGTATTGATACTTTTATACGTGTACTTCTTCCAACACTGCATTTTGAACGCAAGGAGGCGGTGTGAAAAATTCACTACCTTTACCTGTGGAGGCAAGCAGCTCTTTTTACAACGGTGTCCATGGACACGCGCACTTTAATGAAAACAGTCCTTGTGGGTAAAAAAACATAGACATAATAATTCTATCTATGGTATAAAACCACAACACCATTGTAATGATTATGCACAAAAGCACAATGCAAATGTATGTGTCCCATCCGGGACTGTGCCTTTACTTTACATCAAATGCATTTAATCCAATTATTGCTATCACAAGGACGTTATTAAACGCTGCAATGGTGTTGTTGGCAATATTAATATAATAATGGACTTATGGACACTGTCTGGACGTCTATAGCTATATTATGCAACGTATAAAACGAATAACCCATCAGATGCAGTGCAGCTCCATCACTCAATGACGATACAGAAATTATTTCAGCGTGTAGCGAGCTTCAAAACAGTCCAATAGTTTTCACTCACTGGAATAATAATCAGTAATGTGTGATTTTTAATAAAGCAATAAGTGATGTCTTACCGGTGTAATGCATGGACCTGTGATCGGAGAGGAACTTGTGCAACAACAACCAGTCTACTGATGGAAACGCCCCCAAACAGACGTTGTCAGCGTGAATGGCCTGTAAGCCAATGAGTAGCCAGTCTGTCGTCTGTCACGACTGTCATGCATGAACTTCAACCTGGTGTTTGCACTTTCTCCATATTTGCCCCGTACATCTACATAAACGTTCAGATTTCAAATATGAAGTGCTTGCCCCATGGCCACGGATGTTACAATTATATACGGGTCCTCGGAAGTACCCGTATCTTCTGTATTGTTCAATAAAAAGCATTTTAATCCGATTTGAAGCCATTTTCTCAGTTTTTTTGCCATATGCTTTCAACTGCGCGACCCTATCGGTTGGGATGTGTATTGCACTCTGATACTTCATAACTCTATGAGATAATGGACACCAATCGGATAAAATGCTTTTTATTGAACAATACGGGAGATAGGGGTACTTATGCAGGGCCGTACTGAATTGTAACATCCGTGGCCATAGGGTAAGAACTTTATACTTGAAATCTGAACGTTTATGTAGATGTACGGGCCGTAAATGAATAAAGTGCAAATACCAGGTTGAAGTTCATCCATGACTGTCATGATATGAGTCATGTTTCAGGGCTAGCCAATGAGATGCTTCCATGGTCATCAGAAGAGCGTGGAGAGGAGAACCCTTGGCCAATCACGTATGCAGGTAGAATGACTGGCGAGGCTGTTTCACAACCATCTGACATGCTTCATAAATGTATCTATTATATACATAACTTAATTATGAATTTTGACAGAATGAAATCCTTTAACGCCTCGATCTGGGACTTTTTTTTTTACTGAATACCATGTTATATCAACCAATAGGCCTATTGGTAATACAGTATGTTAAATACAATATCAAACTAGCACATCTGCAGTAGGCTAGTTGGATGTGGTCTCCCTTCTCTTCCATTGAAAATGTATAATTATCCTTGTGTCGACACCTACTGGTTGACAAGTAGTATTGCCTCAAGCTCATGAATGTGATATCCTGGGATTCTGTCACTGGGTTCTTTCAAAACTAGCTTAAAAAAACATCTATCAGGAGACCAAGACAAGGGGAAATAAATGCAATTTATCATAGGTGTTATTCACTGTGCCGACGTGTATCCCCTTTTCTCGTTTGTACATATATTGTGTTATTTATGCTGTTGATAAATTGAATACATAGGACCACAATGGAAACAAGTCCCAAGGACTTTTTTGTGTTATCCTTTTAGCCTTAATGTCTGACTGTATCTGTGCCGTTTACATTTCTGACTAATAGAGTATCAATCAATCATGAGTGGTAGTTTGGTTTCCCGCAAGCAGAGTTCAAATCCCGGGTAGGGTATTAAAATTACGGATTGCAGCTTCAACTCTGTAAAGAAAATAAAGACCCCAGGAAATAATTCAGAATGTTGTATCACTGTATTATTATAGATTGATTGCACATGTAACATAACTCCTTAAGGTATATATATGTGCAAGAGATGTAAGGAATAGAGTGTGCAATTATGTGATGAGAGTACAGAATAGTGTTAAACTTAAGATTATTACTTGATCACATCCATACTACTAATGAATTAAGTCATGCGGTCCGGGCACTTAGGCTCACTTAAGTCATTCACCCTAGTCTCGCGTAGCCAGACAACTATTCCACAATCTCTGAATGCTATATAGAGTGTGGAACTACAACTCCCAAAATCCGAGAGAGGAAACTGGCACTTCCGTCCACGAAAATATCTTTTAAAATATCTTTACACTTTACTTTTTAATTTCCATTTCTGATAAGCAGCAAGCTATGTATACTTAGATGATTTGTATTTATATTAGGATAAATTTGCGCGACTGTAAAGACGAAATGGAAATGGAGAGGAGGCTCCACATCCGGTTTATATTCTAATCATGATCAGAGCTTCCGAGTCCCACAATGTATGCCGGAAACATTTGAAAATTGTGGGAGGCAACAGTCTGGTAACGCGAGACTACATTCACCCTAAACATTATTTACATATAATAGTCTGGGAATAGTATAACAACATTGTTCAACAGCAGGATTAACCAATAATTCATATTATCATTCATTAACAATTTCACTTCCTTTATGGTGGAGTGTACAACTACATTTCAGCTTTTAAATACGTTTACCTGATCTAAAAGAAAGTTCAGTCTGTATTCATACACAACTTCTAATCAAATTGATAGACATGGTGACTAAAATGATGACAGGATAAAGCCACATCTCCTTGGTTGTAAAACAACAGAACTTAAACGTCACTGAGATGTAAGTCCAAGCAAAAACTGGACATTTTCCCAATGTTTGGCTTTAATTTGTTGCGACTGAAGTTGCACTGGTTGAACAAATCCAACATTAAAAGTATTTTACACAATGTGCCTGCTGATGTAGTTAAAGCACGCATTGAATAAAATGCTGAACTTCTATCTTCGTCATCTCGTATACAAGAGTCCCCCCAAGCCTCCCAAACATTAGAACAAGAATAATTCCCCCTTCTGCCTTACATAAGGTGATACAGTATACACTTGATAAACTATTTATTTTCACATATCTGAGACAATTTTCAAAATGTTCAACCTCGCTCACATATGACTTCGATCACACTCTGCTCCATGGGGGCAGGGTCTAAACAGCGATGGGCGGTGCTTCCCACGATCTCGTCCAGCAGGAAGTGGACGAGGTTCTCGTCAGAGACGAAGCGCCACAGGTACATTTGTAGGTAGTGGCAGTCCACCTGGATCTGCTGCAGGCCGTAGCGGCCAAAGGTGCGCAGGCGAACGCACTCAAGGAATGTCTTCAGACTGATTTTTATGATTCCTGTGACCACAGAGACCTGAAGGGTTGGGGGAGGGTGTGTGTGTGTGTGTGTGTGTGTGTGTGTGTGTGTGTGTGTGTGTGTGTGTGTGTGTGTGTGTGTGTGTGTGTGTGTGTGTGTGTGATAGACAAAAATAATTACGGGTGGGGGCAAGGAAAAATAAGTGGAGAGACAGAAGACAGATTCAGGTGGTGTTACAGTGTCTTTCTATGTAAACTATGCTTACTTGATTGAAGGACTCTACAGTAAAGCATAAATCAGATCCCACACCAGCACTCACCTTGTTGAACTCCACCGAGCTGAAGATGTCAATCCTCTCAGAGAAGAGCTTATGTATGTTACTCAAGAGGCTGGTATCCATGGGAGCACTGCCAAAAAACAAAACAAATACTGCTGTCTTTGGCCGAAGAGTGGTGCTAGAGGAAAGGCCAATGGGGCCACATAGATGGGTTCACCATGCAAACTGTCCCTTAGATATCCTAATATGGTGACATTTTGGCACTAGAGAAAATGTCATGGGGTTACTCCAGGGAGCATTAATGCACTCAGCAAGTTTCCTCGCAAACTGCCCATTAGATTTTCATATCTTGTGTGCAAGTGAAAATCTTGGCCTAAGGGCGGCACTAGAAGAAAGGCCAAAATCAGTAGGGTTCATTCATCCTTGCTGAGTGCAGTAAGTTTCATGTCAATCGGCCCATTACATTTTGAGATAGAGTGTGCAACTGGAAAGCTTGGCCTAAGGGTGGCACTAGAACTAGGGAATTTGGTCACCAAATGAATGCACTCAGCAAGTTTCATGCCAACCTTGAGATATTGCGTTTGCAAGTAGAAGTTTTGACCTAATAGCGGCAATAGGCAAAGGGCCACTGGGTCAACAAAATCTGTGGGGGTCATCCTAGGGATCATGAAAGTGCACAGCAAAATCCATGACTATCCAGCCAGTAGCTTTCAGGATGTTATCTTGGACCAATCTGGGAACCCTTTCGGTATAATCTGTTTTGAGAGATTAAAGATGGAAAGACGAATGGACCGAACGACCCCGCCACTAGCAGGGCTGAAGGAAAAAAAAACACAATCTGTGTTATTCTGAAATTCTTTTGATCTTAGACATGTGCATAACTGAATATTCAAAGCACACTCTCAAAGAGAAGGGCTAGATAATACAGAGCATATTGTGCCCTTAACAAGATGAGCACTTGCCAGAAAATATGCTAACACAAGTGTTTTTCGTGTCCCTGCAGACATTTCTGCTACTGGTTGCCCTAACATCCAAACTTCCCCATTTTCATTTCATATGATCAAAACTTTAATAGATGAATGTTGCATTGCTTTAAAGACTACCACTTTTGGAATTTTTGATGCAGTGTATAAAGGCAAAAAAACAAAGCCAACTAGAATTGAACAGTCAAAGTTGCAATTGCAACATGCGACAATGCAACATTTTTGTCTCTGTTGGAAAATACACCTCTAGTCTCTAGAAGACAGCGCTCGATCAAGGTATACCACATAAGCTAGGGGTGTTCGATATGGCGATAGATATCGTCGCGACGATACTATGTCTCCACGATATGCTTTTTTAGAGATATCTATCGTCATAAAGTCAGTCACTCAGTCATAGAGTGTGCACTCACATTCTATGATTTGCAGTTCTATACCTTAATCTATACTTATGTAGTACGACGGTTTCGTTCGCCAAAAATAGCAGATCTACAAGCTAACAACGCGCCTCGACCGCACGTCCGGACCGCATTGATTGCTTGAAGATCTGTTGTGTTCATCAGACAGGCTGAACAGTCCCCGCCCCCTTTCTTCTTGGCAGCGACTGCGAGGGGACCGTCGCTCTCGTCATTCTGCACAACAGCAGTAATGGACGGAGAGTCAGGCTCACCGACACGGTGCAAACTAAAGTTAATTGCAAAGTTTGTAATGTCCGAACGTCACTCGATATAACTTTTAACCAAACGCGGGTGAAACAGCGAAGGTATCCCCGCATAAAGAGTGCACGCACGCACATGGATCGACGGACCTCGCGTACCAATTAAAAACAACAATTCGTACATCGCTTACAAAAGCTTATCAACACCATGAATTAACATAGGAATGACCGACCTGGCTGGATGCATATGCATATCAATGATCCATTGCGTGTGACCTGTACTTTTCCAGTGGTGGAAAAAGTACTTAAGTAAAAGTATCAGTACTGCAATGCAGAAATACTCACAAGCTCACAACGGGTCGCAAAGCGACGCGTTGTGAGCTTGTAGATCGTCTATTTTCAAATAGCCGAAGTATATAGGGATAAAGTGGTTATGCGTGTTTTGTAATAATACAAATCTACAAAGTAACTAAATTGTAGTGGAATAAAAGAACAATATTTGCCTCTGAGATGTAGTGGAGTAGAAGTAAAAGTACTGAAAATGTAAGATAATCCAGTAAAGTGAAAATTCCTCAAATTTGTACTTAAGTACATGTACTTAGTTACATTCCACCACTGACTGTCAGATGTTCTGTCTGAAGCAGTCTGTTACACTACTAACTCACCATCAAGCAGCCTGCACTGAATGTCACATGATGCAACAGCTGGATAAAAAGGAATAGATTATCTATCTATCAGCAGCATAAAAACTAATATTATATCTATCTATCTATCAGCAGCATAAAAACTAATATTATATCTATCTATCTATCAGCAGCATAAAAACTAATATTATATCTATATCTATCTATCTATCTATCAGCAGCATAAAAAACTAATATTATATCTACATATATCTATCTATCTATCTATCTATCTATCAGCAGCATAAAAACTAATATTATATCTATATATCTATCTATCTATCTATCTATCTATCTATCAGCAGCATAAAAAATAATATTATATCTATCTATCTATCTATCAGCAGCATAAAAACTAATATTATATCTATATCTATCTATCAGCAGCATAAAAAAATAATATTATATCTACATATATCTATCTATCTATCTATCAGCAGCATAAAAACTAATATTATATCTATATAGCTATATATCTATCTATCGATCAGTAGCATAAAAACGAATATTATATTTATATCTATCTATCTATCAGCGGCATAAAACCGAATATTATATCCATCTATTTATCTATCTATCTATAGCCTGTCTGTCTGTGAACACATTCATTAATAAGATATGATGATTCTTTATATTACATAATATAATGATTATACGTGCCCCATGATCATATCTTATAAAAAATGTTATAATCATATAATATAATGAATCATCATATATGTTATTAATAATAATAATACTCCTAAAAACGAACATTAAAAACATATGGTGATATATATCGTCTATCGTGATATTTCTTGAAAAATATTGTGATAGTATTTTTTTCAATATCGAACACCCCTAACATAAGCCATTGTCTTTAAAAGTTGCATACTGTATACTCAAGTTCAAGTTTATCATGCCCCAAACTGGGCAATTTAGGTCAGTGGTTCTCAAACTTTTTCATGTCAGGGACCCCCTAATTGACACTTATTTCCCCGCGGACCCCCATTTGAAAAGATAAGCCAGGGACCCCAATAAGAGAAGTTTTTTACGGCTCTCTAGCAGTGATTCTCAACCAAGGACCCCCAGTTTGACATGCATTAGGCTACGGACCCCCATTTAATGGCATTTATACCTCTGGGACCCCAATTCACATTGTAAAATCAATGTTAATTTAACTCTGAGAGTGTACAAATGGAACCAAATGGACCCGTTAGGGTCCATTTGGTTCCATTTGTACACTCTCAGAGTTACAGACCCATAAGAGTCCATTTGGTTCCTGTCCATCATCTAGCTTGGGACCCCCTGGAACCCCCTCAAGTACCCCTGGGGGTCCCCGGACCCCACTTTGAGAACCAATGATTTAGGTTACAGCAGATAATAATAAGAAACTCCAAGACACAGAAAACATACATAAGACATAAACATAGACATGATCACAAGATCCAGATAATAGCTACCTCCTCCTGCTTCCATTTTTGATTGCACGAATGGAAGTAGGTACAAATGAGAATGTGTACCTATTGTTTTTAGTTGCAGGGGTCTGTACTGTAGGTACCTTGGAGTGTAGCTGGCTGCATAACGCGGTTGCTGTCTTGAGCAGACAGAAAAGGTCCTCTTGCTAGAGTCACTACTGTGTGCCTTCCTCACACCTTCCTCGTACAAAAGACCAACCTATAGGGGAAGCACAATCAAGTTAATAAAGGATTTATTCACTTCAGTTCTACAGAGCAGAGTTGTAAGAAGCGAAAAGTAGGATTTGCAACTTGCCTTGGACTAGTCTACTGCGTGACTTGACTTGGTTGATTGAATACTTGATTAATACATGATTTGTAAAGGTAAAGGCAGTACAACGATTTAAAAACACGCCAAATGGATGACAAAAAGCTTCGTTTCCCTTGTGGTCCATTGTGGACTAGGGTTTAACATTTTCCGGGAAATATCTAATTTTAATTCCCGGGAATTTTCAGACCTTTTCCCGGGCTTCCCGGGAATTCCCGTTAAAGGGTAAAAAAAAAAAAAAGTGCCCATTAAAATGCATTTATATGTAGATACTTAAATAGCCAATTTTATATCGAGGTGCCCAAATGTCCCTATTGTGTCCACCTATGAACTTGCACTAATAATGACTTAAGTTGATTTTTTAAAATCATATAAATATAATAGGCCTATATAAATATAATCTAGTGCCCTGGCGGAGATCTGCCCTGTTGCGCAGCAGCGGGTGTATATTGTATATTTTGTTGTTGATCAAATGTCGGGTTTTGTAGTGTGATTTTGATGTGCACATGCATGCGCTGCCACTGACAGTCAATGAGACAGACAGCTGTTGTGTGCAGTTCTACTTGTTCTACTGGGTAGTTCTAGTAAAATGGTAGATTGAACGTTCTAAAATAAAAGTGTAGGTAGGGTAGGCTACATTAATGATGATAAAAAAAATCGGAGTTAAACCCTATTGTGGACTGCATTAAGACTTAACATGACTCCAGAGTTGAACGCAAAAACTCAGTCAGATTTGATCAGGTAGAAACACAAAGCAATACTTAATGCAAAGAACAATGCTAGTTGAAATGTTTAAATTTAAATTCATTCGCCCAGGCCTAGTTTAGCTTTCTGCTTTGCATTCAGTTATATGTCTTTCTGTACTGTTTGTACTATAGAGTAAATTAGTAACTGGCTGGGCACTGCCAAACTGTGTGTATGTGGGGGGTTGAGCCCCGTCCTTTGTGAAACAGATGAGGAGAGATAATTACACAATAGTAAATGACAGCAACGCAGTACAGTAGCTACATATTTAAATAAAACATATTTTGTTAAAACATTATGAAAATCGACATATCATGAGAAGTGTAAAAATAAAATAAAATTGTCAGTTAATTATGAAACTGTGGTGGGAAATGTTAAAGTATGGCAGACCACCAGTCTAGTTAATTAATGGGAAACACTGCTATACAAGTGTCTTGAGACAACTTGTTGTGATTTGGCACTATAATAAAATGTATTTAGACCTGGAACACCGAAACGTTGTTATACCTTTCAATCCGGGAACACCTTTGTGTAACATCAGCTGTTGCTATATACTGTATATAGCAACATATTATTTTTTTACATTTTTTAAGTAAAATCTGAAGTTTTCAGAAAACTTAGGTCAGGATTTAGAAGCCGTTTTTTTATAGGGGAGGAAGGTGCTCTCTCCTTTAAAGCTATTAGAATAGAAACACATATTCAGTGACAGGCCTCTCCTGAAATGTTGACAGTCACATAAAAACAGTAACAACAGCTACAACGGATAAGATCAATTATACACATAAAAGGTCACCTGCACATCGATTGAAGTAGTATCTTCTACCACTCTCTTCATCACAGCACGGACATTTCGAGGCTCAATGGTGTTGACCCAGTCTCGTGTTTCCACGCTCTTTCTCAGCATCTGGGAGATGATAAGGCCCTGGACCTGCAGTCAATGAGTGAAGAGATAAAGAAATGGGGGGATATACGTCTATAGAAGGGTGATAACATCTAGACCTGTACACAGAATGTTGAGTTGTGTTTTAAAGCTGCAACCCGTAAGATGTATGTCCTACCCCGGATTCAAACCCGGGTCTCCCATGCGAGCACCAAAATGTCTACTGCTAAGACAGAAGGTTTAGGCTCGGGAGATATTTCTCTTCTTTTCAACCAGTACAAGAGTTATTGTCTTTGTGACACTTTGTGAGCTATTCGTTGCAGGATGTTGGTGATTATGTAGCAGGGCACTATTCAATTCAGCCACCTTGCTGTGTTCTTTTAGCATCATAGTATTCAAATATCTGGTGAAAATGGGCGACAAACTTCGGCAAAAATAGCAGATCCACAAGCCCACAACACGGGCGATGGTGTAGAGTGGAAAAAAGAGGTGGCCAAGTTTAGACCCCTGGGGAAGTTAACACCGGTCAACCAAGTGTATGGTTTAATGGTTACAACCATATCTATATTTTATATGGTTTTCTTTCCTTTGAACAAGACCTACAGTACCTTGACATAATGGTTCAGTAGTTTCTGTGCTGCTTCCCTGGCCTCAGTGCATAAAGTTGTGACTGCAGTCACAGGGCTGTGGTGCTGGTAAACAAAAACAAAAAGTCTGCATTGGTATTGTCAGCACCATGGCAAGGTTGTAGAACGTGGTTATAACAATATAAAATATAATAGAAATAGAGGTTATGAAAACACATCTGACAGATTCAGGTCCCTGTACCTACAGTACTCTATGGCATTAGTCAAGTGCAACGACAGAATAAGCATAAATTCCTCTCAGCAATGCTCCTGTAATCCTAGAAGATCAAGTAGGCCTAACTGGAAAGCGATGATATAAGAATTAAGAATAGAGGTACAGAGGTTAAGAACACAAGAGTCGATTTTTTTTAATTAATAATGAACTAAGCCAAAGATATTAGATTGAGGTCTAGAGGGAAATGTGAGTAACTGACCTCTTAACTAAATATGTTTGACAGGGCTTTACCAGTATAAATACAACCGCTTATGCTTGCTTCTGCATTTATACACTCTTTTTTACATATTAAAGTCTCTAGGAGGAGAGTGAAAGGTACACTCGTGTTTGCATTTCCTCTTTACAGATAGGAAAGCTGAAAGGAAGACCAAAGTGCAGGTGACAAGAGGCACTCAGAAAAAAAAAGAGAAAGAAACCGGCTACATTATCTCAGGGCATTAAAGACGGCAACAGAAAGAAACTTACCTGAACGAGGAACTGCTCGTCTGTGAGTGTGAGTATGTAGGAGATGGTAGAGGTCTCATAGTCCAGGCAAAGCCGAGACAGCAGCAATAGAAGAGCCGGTGGTGTGGAACCTCCCTTGTCTCCGGCGCTCTCACAAAACTGCCGTGAGGACTGGCACACAAACTTTATGAAGCTCACCACCAGATTCTCACGGACACCCTGGCTACAGAATTCTCCCTATTAGGGCAATGGGAGACACAAATCAAAGGGCCTATATTTAGGACTGGTTTTAACATACTCGAGGCAAAAGAACAGTGCATTTAATTTCTTAGAATATAAAACCCCTGTTGAGCAACCAAATATATCCAGTGATTAAATAACACACAACCAGTCAGACAATGCTTGTTAGCAATTGTATGTGTTAAGTATTATAGAAATTAACAAAAAAAGAAACAAACTAGACCTATAAAATCAACAAACAAAACAAAAAATCAGTCCTCCTGCGTCTGGGGGGGGACATAAATCAACATCATACTTATACTGTTTATCATTATATAAAATCATAAATATTCACTGACCTTAAAGTAAGGCTTGTTGGAGAACGTAATGTCCTTAGCCGTGAAGAGATGCACCGAGGCCAACACCGACTTAATCTGATTGAGGATGGAGGCTGACAGAGAGGAGAGGAGCTCCGGTAGGCTATTCGGGCCGTCTCTTCCAGAAGCCGCGCCCCCTAGGAGAGAACCGCCGGTGCCCGAGGTGCCGGCCGCCGAGAGGCGCGGCGCGGCCAGGGCCTGCCTCACGTCTGTCAGGCTGTCCAGGTAGAACCTCTGGAGAGCAGCGAGGTACTGCTTGAGCCTCTCTGTGGCCGCGCGCACCACAATCTCGGTCCCCTTGTGTGGCACAGTGGAACCTGGCAACAGTTTGGTCACGGCCTGGAGCCTGCGGTGGAAGCGGTCTAAGGCGCGGACCAGGAGCGAGTTATCTCCGACCCCTTTCTCCTCCTGTATCCTCCGCTCCACTAGGGAGAAGTAGCGAGCGGCCAGGTCATCTACGAAGACGTTGAGCTTGCCGTTAGCCATCTGAGGGATGTTCTTGGACGCCAGCTCTCCTGTCTGAGCGTGACTGATGAACAGCTCCTGATAAGACGTAATCACCAGGCATAAGCTGCTGACAAATTCATTGCAACCCCTGTCAATGAATTCTAGAATATCAGTCTTTGAGCTGGGAGAGGTCAGAGCGCTGGCTTTGGGGGATGAATCAGACGGAGTTTCGGGAGTTGCAGAAGAAGATAGGGTGCCAGCGGAGCTGGTTGATGTGTCTGTAGATGATGGATAAGGTCTTATCTCTGCTTCCAGACCCTGGAGGTCCAGATCCAGGCGGCTCCGAGCGTGGCTCAGGAACTTATCGCACAGTTCCTCGGCTGGTTCGTCCAACTGTAATAGCAGCTCCACACACTCTGACAGGTCCCTGGCACTTGTCCCGCCATCCCTATGATCAGAAGGGGCGATATGAATGAGTGATCTGTAGGATAACAGCACGCTGTATGGTTGTGGAGATAACTATTGCACGTTAGCTCCATGCCCACGAGGAACTGAGCGAGAAATTGACTTTCTCGCACGTTAGCTATCTGATCGGGACCAGATTGGTGAAAATGAGCTATCTGATCGGGACCAGATTGGTGAAAATAAGCTCTGAAAGCTCGACAGTAAAGAAAAATTGTGATTTGCTTGTGTATTTTCCTTCATTTAGACAATTTGTGTGTCAGCACCCCTAATGTTGAAAAACTGCTAAGCACGGCTCCATCTCGTGCACAATTGAAACCATGCCTCGAGAGAAGAGATAAAATCATGCATTTATTAAAACTGATTTCATAGGTCTGCAGTTAGTTCGCAAATGGTCTCTGTCGGGTGGAAACCTCATATCTCCAAAACTGTTACTTTTCAGGATTCAAATTCTAATATAGCAAAAGTAGCAGATCTACAAGCTCGAAACACGTTTCGAGCTTGTAGATCTGCTACTTTTGAGGCTTTTGTGTGACACTGTAGTATGATCAAGCAGAGCACTAATTTTCGAAAAACGTTAGAATATGGAGATAAGAGGTTTCTGCCCGACAACAACAAAATGTAGGTTTTGAGTGCTGGGTACTTCTAAAGAGTCAGGGAACCTTAAAGGTATTGTAGGCAACATTAAGCCTCAATTTAAAAAAATATTTATATATATATATATATATATATATATATATATATATATATATATATATATATAAATATTGCATTTTTTCCCCTTTATCAGCCACTATATAACGATGCTGGGGTGTTTTCCTGCATTGAAACACAGTCCTCTTTATGAAATCCGTATTTTCCCTATTGTTTATGTTGTCCGGGACGTAAATTAACGCACGAATGTGCGCATCCGTGCGCGTCCGTGTCCGTGTGACTCTATGGAAGTCTATGGAAGCATCACCCCCTGGTGGCCGGGGAAACGAACTGCACAAACATAAACAGTACAGGGAAAATACGGAGGACTGTGTTTCAATGCAGGAAAACACCCCAGCATCATTATATAGTGGCTGATAGAGGGGTAAAAATGCAAAATATATATATATAAACATTTTTTAAATTTAGGCTTAATGTTGCCTACAATACCTTTAAAGGAGAGAGGGCTCTGCCTGGATTTGATCCTAAGCCAGCAAGGTCACATGTGACCACTACGCCATCACTGGATGTTTTAGTCAAATTATTAATATGCAAATTGAATCTTAAGATTTACCCTCAAATTTGAATAAGGCTTCCACGTGCTTCCATTCCTTCACTGAAGATGGCGTTGTTATTTAGGGCCATAGTTCGACTACCACAAATACACACCTGAACTTCTGCCGAAGCTCCTGTGCCAGCTTGTCCATGATGGCATGGCAGTCATCTTGAATGCCCTTGAAGGAGGGTAGGTGGCTGTACTGTTGCAGCACACAGCGGGCGCGGCGATGGGAGCTCACAGCCTGGGCATAGGCCTGCAGCTCCAGACACTTATTCAGTCTAGCAGGCAGCTCAAACAGAAACTGCAGCTTACGAAGGAGAGTGTGTACGCCTGGAGCAGAGCAGAGATAATAATTAATACAATTATTACAACAAGGGCATTTGGAAATGTTGTTATAACATGAATGATGGAGTGGAGTCTCTCTGCTGTATATTGCACATGGATACAACAATAAATCATTTTTTGACAGCAGGGAAGACAAAGAAATAATAATATTGGAGCAGAACGAAGAGGTCAAATTTCTCTAAAAGAATACCAAACTAGTTAAAGCACATTGCCAGATTTCTCCCTCACCTGACAGTTTTGTTATCTGTGTGTGCTGGTCCTGAAGAGTGCCACTGATGCAAGCACTGAACTCTGTGATAGCAGCCATGTTGGCGGAGAGGCAGTCCATTTCATCTTCCATCTTCTTGAAGTCGTTCTTCATCTTCCTTATCGTGTCTAGCAGGATGGATGGAGGCGTCAGGGTTTAATAATCATCCCGTAATAAAAATAAGTTCTGTAACAGAGTGCTTTTACCAAAGGCAAAGTCCCAAAATATAGAGGGCAATTCAGAGGAAGTAAAACGAAGGAAAGCTTAGAACAAGAGATAGGACGGCTACATAGAGACACGTGCATATGCACGTTACTGTGTGGGGGGATATGATGAGAGCACCGGCAACATCTGAGTCGCGTTCAACAAGGTATTCAAAAGCAAATTACGTTTTTATTTTATATTAACATTGCAGGATTTTCGGACAATGCACAAAAACAGTAATACTATTCTCACAATGTTTATAGTGGAAAGGGTTTTCTCCCTTACCATAAATCACTATCAGCCAATAAGGAGGCCAGAGTCAGACAGCTCAAATTTGTTATCAACTAAAATGTAACCTTTGGTGTGAGAAAATATTCCAAGAAGGAACACTTAAAGAAAACACTGTTTATTGCAAACGCTTGTGGCAAACAATGAGGTGCATTAAAGAACATTGTTTTCCACAACAAACATCATAATAAAACATGTTCTTGGAACTTAAAGGATGACTTCACCCATTTTCAACTTATCTTCATAATTGGTCGTCACCAATGCTCATTATAATATGGTACCATTTTTGTCTACCCTGTCTGTCTCTCAGAGGAAGGCTGTGGACAGTTCAGAAACCCACGTACCAGTGACATCATCAATAGAGAATCCAAGCTAATAGAAACTGCATGCTTTCTATTCTTGCAAAGTTGGCATGCAATAATGGAAGTCGTTGTTCTCGCGTTAATAAAAACAATTATTAATGTAATGTAATGGTGTAATGTAAATCTCTGTTAAAAAAAGAAAAACCTGCCTAATGATGATGTCACTGGCAGGCAGGCTTCTGAAGTGTCCACAGCCCTCCTGACCGAGTGGAACAAAATGGAGTGCTCAGGTGGTGCAGTGGTAAAGTCACTGCCCACCACCACGGAGGTTGTGGGTTCGAATCGTGGTGCAACCGGCTTTTTCGGGCGTCTATAAGAACGCAATTGGCCGGGCGGGGAGGTTGATATTTGCCACTGTACGTACTCCTACTGGCTGGGGCCGGCACCTGCCAGCGGGGAGTGTTGAGCGGGAGGAGTAGCACGAAGGCTCTACGTCCTCCCGGTGGGGGCTCCTCACTGGCAGGTAGTCAGTAGGATACGACAGCATTGACAACACAGACATGTGTGTGGGGAGGAATCAATTGGCATAAGGACTAAATTGAAGAGAAAATGGGGTAAAAAAAAAAGAATTGGCTACTCTAAATTTAAAAAAGTAAAAAAGAATTGTACCATTTTATCATGAGCATTAGTGAGGACCAATTATATGAAGATAGGTTCAAAAGGTTGAAAATGGGTGAAGTCCTTTAAGCATCTGTTTTGTTTTTTTGTAGGAGTGGATGAATGACAGTCTACTCCAGAGGTTCTTAAACTATGGGTCGGGACCCCAAGTGGGGTCGCAGGAAGGTGAAGGTGATGAAGGTTCTGGCAACAGTTGTAAATGTATTTTCAATTAAATATTCCTATTCAAGGAAACCAATTTATGCATTATTTTTAAAATATTGTATTTGAACTTTGAAATTGCACTATGAATCAAGTGTTAGGTCAGCTAAAAATGTCCACCATAAAATGGGGTCCAGTTATTAAAAGGTTTGTAATCCCCTGGTCTATTCAAAGGAGAAGAAAGTGAGGTGGGGGTTAAGGCTCGACTGATGAACAGTAAAGCACTAGAAGTCATGTCACCTGTAGCAGATATGAACTTGTTGTAGTTTTCGTACACCAGTGTCTGCATGTCACTGTCCAAGGATCGGATCTGCTTGACCATGCAGCTCTCCTGGTCCATGAGCTCCCCAAGGGAACACTCCCTTCTAAGCTGTAAGGCAGGCAAGCGCACACACGCACACACACACACACACACACACACACACACACACACACACACACACACACACACAGAATATTATAGTATGGTCAAAACATGTTTTGTGCTGTCTAATATGGAAACCTTGAACACATTTTATACAGTTCTAAATCCATTAATATGACACAACTGACTACAACCGCTAATATCCAAAGTTACACAGAAGTGAAAGACGGTTGAAGTTATTTATTACATTTCTAAATAAATGTCGCTTTTTTAACATTTGCAACAAACAGTGCAAATGTGTACTATTATGGACCGTGCATTTAAAGCTCAGAATATACCTGCATAGATAATGCAGCATATAATAGCAGGAAAAATGACATAAACACCAATATGCATAATGTATTGTCTATGCAAGCATGCACACCCACATTTCTATTCTGTGTCATTTCATTATCACTGCACATTTGTAGTTACATATCAGGTATTGAGAGGGTTTCTGCATTGAGAAAACAATCAAAGAAATGCCTATCAGCTGACAACTGTAATTGACATGATGCCACCATAAAAAAAGCTAGATGCAGTCTTTTACATTGTTTTCATATCAAGTGTGCCCTAGAATGGCTGGTATTCCATATGGAATATGAACCATTCTACGGCTGGGGTGCCACTAGGGTGCCACCATCTCCCAGGTGACATTTGACACAGGTAGAGACGCCATACTTTGTCGTAAAACAAAAAATAAAACAAAAAACAGCTAAACATTTTCCCAGTAATAACATGCCCACATATAGGGATGCCAGGGTTGATGACGTGGTTAACCCTTAATTGACAATAACTGTCTAGAGACCATGATAATACCACACTGCTAAACATCTTGACTTAATGTTGCTGACATGGTGGAGATCAGCTGTTTGTTACCTTGTTGAGATAAACATCAGGGTCGAAGTGCGGCCCGTTGATGTCACAGGGATCCAGGGACTCTGGCTGATCCGGGGCCTTTCCTTCCTCGTTCAGTCCGTAGTAAAGCTTCAACATTCCGTGAACTCGGCGCTTTCGTGCGTCGGAGTCGTCGACTTCTGTCTCCATCGTGATCTAACTGAATGAACTGATGTTATGTAGCTGGCTGGGTTAGCTACTATCTGATCTGCTGCTGTACTCCACACAGCAGATGACACACAATGTCAACGAAAACAGAACGAAAACAGTGAATTTAAGGTTAAAAGGCTAGTTGGCTACGTATAACTTTTGCAGACAATCTACACAAACTGCTTGACATTCAAACACTACGCCTACTAACCGCTATCAGGCCTTTTCAATACACATAAATTAGAAAGATGTGAAGCAACATCTTTTGGTCTGCAATCCTGCAGGATGTTACTTCCGGGTTTGTCATTGCCGCGTCACCACTCACCACCAGTCTTGCCAGAATTTGTGAGAGAAATAAGCAACCAGGTCTAGGAAAACAAGCCCAAAAGAAGCAACTTAGCCGCTCTATGCCAATATGAGCTCTTTAATTTAAACCTATATTACTACTGTATATATTTACATTTACAACATACCCGACCTACAAGCTCACGTGAGCTTGTAGATCTGCTATATTCCAAACATCTTGAAATAAAATGTGGTACGGGGTTCGGTCCGGGCACAAAACATTTTCAGATGGGGGTTAGGGGGACAAAAAAAATACATATTAACTTGAGGGTCCGACTCCATGACATGAAAATATTTGAGAACCACTGGTTACAATAATTTTAAAATTGTAAAGCAAGGCCCAAATAACCAACAACAACACTTTAGAAACAACCCAAAAAAACGCAACCCGCAACTAAGCAACTTCGCAGAAAAATAAGCCCAAAGTCGCTTATAATGGCAGCGGACATGGCAACGCCGGTCACCACCAGTCACCACAAAGAGGATGTATGATTTATCAAGACACTTGAAAGAACACTTGGGTCTTGCCAAGAAAATGTCTTCATAGGTGTTATCCTGTCAATACCAATGTTATAAAATATAAGATTGAATATTGACACACTTTGTTCTTTTTGTGGAAACAATATCTCATTTATTTTGGGATTGTACTTACTGTCATGTCTTTTGGATTGATTTTAATAATTTCATAAATTCCAGAACTCTTCTATTAGATTGAATATTCAGCATGTATTTGGACTTTCAAAAAGTTATAAAATAATTGTAGACAAAATATATATCAACCTTATCTTAATTTTAGCAAAATGTCATATTCATTACCAACATTATTACCTTAAATATATACCTTATAACATTGTACAAATACTAAAGCTATGAAAACTAGAAGAATCTGTGAAGAATATATTGCCTAAAGTCTATAACCTTGAGCTTGCTTATTTATTTTATTTTTTACTGACTATCTTTATCCAGTATTGTAACTGCATTGTGTCCTGTTATTTGTAATTATGGGGCCAGGCTTCCAGCATGGACCCATATTGTTATTCGCATTATTCCATTTCTTCTTCTTCTTCTTCTTCTTCTTCTTCTGCCACTTTTGGCAGTTCTGGCTGAACCGTGCAGTCGCTTTTTATGAAACTCGGCCATATGGTAGATGGTCATGAAAAACGATCAAAAAATAATTCTCACAATCTTTCGTCCAAAGGTGGCGCTATAGCACTCAATTGAAAATGCCAACTTTGAACAGGTACAACTCATGCCCTGTTTGACCTACAGCCATGAAACTTGGATACACATATGCGTCTCCTCATGCTGAACAACTTTCACCCTCTGACTTTTGACCTCTGACCCTTAGATCTCCCACCATTTGGAATTATATGAAAAACAGTTCAAACCTATCTCCTCCTGGGATTTTTGAGTAATCTGCACGAAACTTTTTACACATGAACTTTGGACCTATACCAAAAAACGTTTGCAAAATATCTTCCATAAGTGAAAAAATGAAGTTTTAATGAGCCAATGAATATTGCAGTTTTATGACAATTATTCATCTGCCCCTAACACATACATGCAGACTTACCATTCTTTGAAACTTTGCAGAAATGTAAAGGGCCATTCCAAATATCACTGAAACCAATCTTACTCTAATTGGTCAAACGGGGGCGCTATAGCAATTTTTTGAAAATTGAAACTTTAAACAGGCAAAAGTCATGCCTCGTTTGGCCGACAGCCATTAGACCTGCTTACACATGTGCCTTGACTAATGAGGAACACATCTATCACGTTGACCAGTAAGCACCGCCCTTAGATTGTCCGCAATCTTGAGCAGTTTGAAAAACACTTAAACCCAGGATTTTTCAGCTATTTGCGTGAAACTGTATGATCTCTGTGATCTCCTTTTTCACAGGTTCTTGTCTGTTGGTGGCTTCTCGCTTAAATGTGTGCCCCACAACCTGAAGGTCACCAGTTCAAGCCTCACTTGGTGCAGACTTCATCCAAGTTGCATTTCACACAACATGACTATCAATGAATACATCTGCAATTGTTAAAGATAACATGAAATACTCAATTGAGTGTTTTTTACATACAGCTGATCTACAATCTCACAACTTTTCAGATAGCAATGAGAGTATGTTTTTTCAATGTATAACATACTTCATTGTGAAAATAGCCAATGTACAATCTGACAACTTTTAATGGTTTGTGAGCTTGTAGATCGGCTACTTTCACTAATTTTGGTTCTGAGGAGATGTACAATTTCTTCATTGGTAAATGGTTTGTGAACGAGTGATCTTAGTGTTAGTGAAACAGGGGCTTGGAAGGCAAGAGTTTGTGATCCTCCACAGACAATATCAGCCTGGACAAAGATATAGCACTATAGGTAGTGTTGCAGCTACCTAAGAGTGCTTCATGACCGTAAGGTTGCCGGTTCAAGCCTCACTTGATGCAGACTCATTTAAGTTGAAATGCAAAAAACATGACTCAATCTATTCCGTTTCCATGGCGCTCTCTCTCTCTCTTCAATCTATTCCATTTCCATGTCTTTCTCTTCAATCTATTCCGTTTCCATGTCTCTCTCTCTGTCTCTTCAATCTATTCCATTTGTCTCTCTCTCTGTCTCTTCAATCTATTCCATTTGTCTCTCTCTCTGTCTCTTCAATCTATTCCATTTGTCTCTCTCTCTGTCTCTTCAATCTATTCCATTTGTCTCTCTCTCTGTCTCTTCAATCTATTCCATTTGTCTCTCTCTCTGTCTCTTCAATCTATTCCATTTGTCTCTCTCTCTATCTTTTCAATCTATTCCGTATCTCTCTCTCTCTGTCTCTTCAATCTATTCCGTATCTCTCTCTCTCTCTCTCTCTCTCTCTCTCTCTCTCTCTCTCTCTCTCTCTCTCTCTCTCTCTCTCTCTCTCTCTCTCTCTCTCTCTCTCTCTCTCCTCTCTCTCTCTCTCTCTCTCTCTCTCTCTCTCTCTCTCTCTCTCTCTCTCTCTCTCTCTCTCTCTCTCTCTCTCTCTCTCTCTCTCTCTCTCTCTCTCTCTCTCTCTCTCTCTCTCTCTCTCTCTCTCTCTCTCTCTCTCTCTCTCTCTCTCTCTCTCTCTCTCTCTCTCTCTCTCTCTCTCTCTCTCTCTCTCTCTCTCAGGGGTGGCCATAGCTGAGTGGTTAGTGAGCCCGCCTAGGGAGCCAGAGACTCTGGTTGCCCCAGGTACGATTCCAGGCCAGGTCAGCAAATGTATCGATGAAATGAAATTTGTCCCTGAGCAAGACTCTTAACCCCTAATTGCTCACAGGCACTCATTGGAAACAAGACCGCAAGGACTTTCATGAACTGACCTGTTAAAGGAATTATCATTTCTCTTTCTCTCTCCTGGCCCCATATTATCGCTGCTTGCAGCTATATTTGTAATGTTGATATTTCATCAATAAAAGATAAATAAAAAAAGATCGAGACAGTACTAGTCTCGGCTAGTCTGGTACTGCACTTGTAACTTTACTTAGGTAAAGAGCTAATCTCTCAGATGTGTCAACTCAAACATGTATCATTTATTGCAGTCTTCCTCCTGATCAATCATGCATCTACAGTATGATAGGCATATCAAACAACTTTGACAAACCAACAAAAATCACTCAGTAATGCCACCCAGTGGTGAATATTCATGAGAATCCTTTTCGTCACCCATTATCGTTCAATATTATTTAACTGCAGGTGAAATAAAGAAAAAATACAGTCAGAAGATATTTACTGATTTGAAATTAATAAAACTTAATTCACTTAGTCAAACAAATGGAAGCTAGTGTAGGATGGCTAAAATATGGCCTTTCTTGGTTCATGATACCACAATATTAATATCAATTAATTTCTTATAAACAAACAACCACAGCACATCATTTTTACCAGTCAGTTTTAATAGACAAGGATATTAAATATCAGCAACAAGAGTTCATTGCAAAGAAATGTAAAAGTTCAGTATTGCCTTCAGCAGTCCAAATGTCAGTCAATGAAGGAAGATTTTTATATGCATGGAAATGAATCCCTTTCATGTTTATTTCATTGTACTCTTTAATGATATTTCATACAATGTTCCATTATGGAGAAATAAAACCCAACACAAGTTTTAAATCTGTCTGTCAGCTATAAAATAACTAGCCCTCCTCAGTTTTGTTTCAACAAAAGTTCAGTGGACAACTGTACATTTTATAATGTTGCAGTAGTTTAACCAGTGGCTGTTCAACCAAAGTATTTGGGTTATTTGAGAGGATTTGGGATCCCTTTCTCTCCTACCCGAAAGGGTGAAATAAAGTCTGTAGATAATTAATATAATTAGAATGATAAGCCAGCACTTGTGTGATGAATATTGTGGTTTAATGTGTAGACAATTTTATTTCGATATTCTCCATATAATCCACCCCATAGATGTATGCGTAATTTTACTGTTTTGTCTGTCTGATTACTTGGGAGGAAAAAAAAGAAAATTGGATTATTTGATTTCCTTATGTGATGTACTGTATACGCAGCGCTTTACAATAGGAACATTTGAAACAAAGTACTGTCCTTGAATCAGTTTGGGAAGATCGATGCATCATTTGATTGAAGCACCTGCAAAGACAATCCCTGGTTCATGGGCATGAAAAGAGTCCCATGGCAGCCAGAATAGGTACAAATAAAAAGGCACTTTTGTATGTTTCTGTAAAGTGACAGCTTTTAGAAAAGGATCCATAAAATGACCATTTTATGAGTAAGAACACTGGCATATATGAAAGAAAACAGTAAAAACATTGTCTCATGAAAGCTAGCAAACAATACAAAGAAATAGCAGATACAACCCTTATATACAGTGTTAGTATTAATAGTGCAGTATCATATCACGTGATGTGCAGTGTGCTGGAATGCCTATTCTACAATGTAACATGCGTAATGTTAGGATTAACTTAGGAGCAGTACATCAGACTGTGGCTTTTACCTCAGTAAGGTTATATAACTTCTGAAAGTGAACTGACACAAAAACACCCTGCAGCTTGCATAAACAGGGAACTGTGAAAGCTACATTTAAAGATTCCTTCATCTTGTAAGAGCACAGCTGTTAGGAGCACAGTTTCAGTGGAATAGGCAGCACTGTTAAGTTGTAGGCTATGTTTCTGTGCATATCGGTGAAAGAAGCTCCCTTGTTAACAAAGGATTTAATAGGATTAAGGCTTGTATTTTTAAGAGACGCACTGTACGAGTGACAATGTGATTTCAAGGAGGGGGTCACCCAACTGTTTCCAAAACAAACAAGAGATTTGGTTTGCAATGTTGACATCCCTTGAATTGTTCTGGTATTAATTATTTTTGATTCTCTGCTTTGAAGAGATTCTTTGTTGTTGAGTTGGGTTTTTTTCATAGCATTTAAATGCTCTAAGTTCTGTCATAGATTTATGTAGCTAATGTTGTCCTTAGCATTTATCAGTGCAGCAGCATCAGGACCCAAAAGTGGGTCAATATGTTCCAATAGGGTCACGAGTGAAAATGAGCGGACCAAGTACAGTATAGAGCCCTGGGGGACCCTGGTCAACCAAGTACTGTATATATGTTTAAGAGAAGGGATAAAACCCTTTCCCTGTACACATCGCGAGGAGTCATTGATGTCGACGAGGAAAGGGAAAAAATCAGTAACACTGATATGTACAAAAGTAGATGAGCTCGAGTTTCTCAAGTGCTTCAGATGTCATATATTGCAGCATGAGAGTATAGGTTTGTTTTGATAAACAGACTGAGGTTTGAACGGCATACACTCACAAGTCCTCGGATAGTTAGTGTGGGGGTCATATTACATCTCTGCGCCTCCTCGTTCACATAGTGGTACTAAAGTCATCCCACAGGAAACATTCATTTTTGAATTACTATTGAGAAGTACACATACGTACACATACTTATTTTGAGCTGGCCACAGCAGATTGCACACTCTCCTGAATAAAATATTTGAACTTTACAAGGACATTATACGCATTTTAGGAAGGCCACTTTTTCATGGCATAGCTGAATAAGCTCGGTTTGTTACATTCTAGTCTGTTATCGCTAGTTATGCAAACTAGCGTGCTAGGGTCTTTGGTATGAAAATGACCTCCAGTTCAATGTTGTTTGTGGTTATCAGGCGTACAGTTAAACCCTAACCGGGGATTGTTAGCTTGCATATTACAGTTTAGTAACCGGATAAAAAGCATGGAAACAGAAAACGTTTTTTTTACATGGGACTCAAAGTGGGTGACATGTTCCTTTAAAACATGTTGAGCAACATTAGTCCCATTTTACTTTTTCACTTCTGATTACATTTCCTCACCGAGTTGCACAAGTACAGTCCACATTCTTTCCCCTACTGAAAAATCTCCTCATGTGGTTTATTTACTTTTACCATCATTTGAGTCTAGGTCAGCCTCAGTTATACATCATTTATTAAGGGTTATTTTATTTTGTAAATATGTTTTACTTCATTTTATTTTTGAGGGTACTCTGCATATGATTTAACATTGACCTCCCGTAGGCTGTGTCCACTAAAGATTTTTCCCCCCAGAGCGTAGCATATGTTTTTAATTGTTTGCAATGGGAGCACCGCGTATTTATGCAATGCTGGAAACACCAGCATCGTGACGAGATGCTGAGCGTCTATTCTGCGTTGCTGCTTCATGTGTGGCGTTTGTATTGCTTGTTGGGTTTAAATATTTATAACTCGGGCATAAATAACTTTGGAAGCATTTTTAGGCGAGCGACTTGTGTTTGGGAAGAAGCACTTTGTGGACACAGCCTTAACATTTTTCCTTACGGTAAAGATTTGTTTTATTAAGCTTTTTCTAATGTCTGCCGTGCTGAATGATTGTTTGTTTTTTAGGGGAATGAATTCAACAACATGGACTCGACAATTTTCAATTGTCGAGTCCAGTTTAGAGGGCTAAGTCACTGGCTGTGCGCGCACCTCGCTTATCTCTATGACAGAAGTATAATAGCAAATAGGATTGCATAATGGGAGGGAATATCTGTGTTCTCTGTAATCTGTGCCCTTGCCTGATGACTGCTCTCACCTTGAAATGTACGTTTTCCTGAAGGAGAACAGTGGGATAAATGTTCATTTTCCATTAAACCAACAGCCACGACATACTGCTTCAAAAAGGCTATGTACAGTATATCATGTTTCATCTGTTTCATTGGGACCATAAAGTAGACATTAGCTCAACCTCTGAAGCATAATTGCTCCTTAGATCATTATGTTTTTCACATTACTCTATTCTCTTAATATACACACAACTTTAAACAAATATTTTCCATTCACACCTAGATCCCTCTCTTGGTCCGTTGCATTTTCGTATGGTTATGAGTTGCTAACCCACCCTTCTGCAATGTCTCTGGTCTTTGAGTAGCTTGGAGCAGAGCTGGATCTCATGGCTAACCCTGTTCCAAACTCTCTGCCACCTGCACGGCAGAGTATGAGGTTGCAGGCGCCTGTCGAGTGAAGAAGGAAGCAGCTCTTTTAGGCTTCAAGCGTTTTATTTCCTTACCTGAAAGACAAGAATTGAAGACATTTAAGTGTTAATAAATGTGATAAATGTATTACTATCAGCTTCTGACTCCCAGGTCTTAGCTCAGCTGCCAACATGGTGCTTCATGCTTGGTGGAATTATCCACCCGGAATTTACGATAAGTCTGCCTGGAATGTCTTGTACGGGATGAGGAGGGTGTGGAAATCTGAGATGGGAGATAACCTCAAAAGATGGTTGTTTGTGGCTACAGTTGAATCAGCGCTGCTATACGGTGCAGGAGTTTGTAGGACTGGATAAATTAGATGGTAGGACTTTAACCCATTGAGACCTGGAACGCATCTGTGTCACTTTAGATTTCTTTGGCTATTCAAAAATAGCAGATATACAAGCTCATAGCGCGGCACCGAGTGCCGCGCTATGAGCTTGTAGATCTGCTATTTTTCAAAAATCGTGAAAAAATGTTTTTTTTCAAAAAACTGTTAGGATTTAGAAAAAAAATGTAAGAATCGCCTCAGGTCTTAATGGGATAAATGAGATGAATGGACTGGTGAGATGAGACGGTACAACTAGTGAAATGAGATGATATGATTGGTGAAATTAGATGGTAGGACAAGAGACATTGATGGCAAGACAAGAGGAGAAAATGATGAGCAGCAGAACTACAGAAATCTCAGTAGATAGAACTAATAAATTATCATTATTAGGACGACTAGGAAAATAGGAGTTTGTTTGGACTACTTCGCTAGATACTGTATCTATGAGGCTAGAGGAAATGTATGCCTGGTTCTTCATAGTCGGTCAGTCAATTCCACGTGACTCACCGTTATCCACATAGCTAATGGTGTTGAGTGAATGGACCCGGCTGCACACCACGCTGTTTTGGCGCTGCAACTTCCCGCGGCGTCCACGTCCACGTCCTTTCGGGACGCCACCGGCGTCCTGCGCCGCAGCCTGATGAGAGGGGCTGTCGGGGACGTCGCCGTCGTTTTCTGCTGCTGCGGCTCCTTCTGAGGCACTTTCGGATGCAGACCTCAACTCCACACAGAACTCAATAAGGCCACTCATGAGCTCAGCCTGGAGGCATAATACAAAGACGACAATTCAATTTAGTCCTTCGCAATTATATTTTACAAGTACTTTATTTCACAGTCTGCTGTCAACTCAGTTGACTGAAGTGTTGTCCTGTTGCCGGGCAATTAACATAATAACGTTGTTCATGTTTATTGCCAAGTAACAATGACATTGTAAATAAAGGCTATTTAATTGACGTCTTTCTCCATTTTGAATTAACAGACACTGATTTAATGTGGGCGCTATTAATCCAATTTTAGTCATTTATGTAGTTTCAATCTGGTGTCCCTATTTTGGGCATGTCATTAAGTGCAATGTTTGAAAAATATTTTAAATAAACAAAAATCTCTAAAACTTAAAAAATAAATAAATTGAATAGCAGATGCAGCAAGTTTTGAGCTGGTAGATCGGCTATTCCCGTGATTGGTCACACAATGTATTGTTAGTAACATTTAGTTGAGGTAAAACCCCAATGAATAGTGCATTAAAATCTAAATAACTTCCTACTGCACACAGCAAAAACTGAAGTTGTCACAGTAGTTGACCGACTGCTTAGTTGCTCAATTTCACTGAAGGTCTCATTACTTGTTTTGAGTAGATCTTCAGCAACTTGTTGACAGGTGTGCCTTCCTCCTCTCCGTCAAACTCTAGCCACAGAATATGAGAATCCCCCTCGTCCTCGGGGTAGCTGTGGTCCCAGGACAGCTCACTAAAACGCAGGCCAAGGAGCACATGCTGCAAGAAAATAAAAAATAATTAAATTAGAATTCACACTTTCTGGGTGGTACTATGAATATCCCAGCATACGTATGCTGTAATAACAGCATAAAAAGACAAACATACAGAAGTCTTGCACGTTAATTTAACTAAGTAATGCCACGTAAAAGCGCAAAAGAGAAATAATGTTTGTGTTTTAATGTAATTGACTAAATCGATTTGTGATTAACCACTTCAGCCCTACTTTATACTTAATTGTACAACGGTGTTGTAAATAAAGAAATGGAGAAAGAAAATGCAATCTGTTCCCCCCAAATTGTTTGAGAAAATCTATTAGTTAAATTAACTGTTGCACCCATACACTACAGTCAAGTGCCCACCTTCTCTTTGATATCCATCACGTAAACTCCATCCAGACTGATGCCAACGTTGACCGCTTTACGGCCTCCTCTTTGCAGGATTCCTTGGACGGGCTTGTCGATCTCCCCATAGAAGAATGCACACCTGTTTAGGTGTGAAGTTAAAAACTTTAAAGACGACCCAGAGGGAATTTCATCACACATGTCAATATAAAGTTGAAAATAGCAGATCTACAAGCTCACAATGCGTCGCGATGCGACGCATTGTGAGCTTGTAGATCTGCTATTTTCAAAAGACGTTTATACATTTGAAGACTTGAAATGG
Organism: Gymnoscopelus microlampas; assembly: GCF_963454915.1. NCBI lineage: Eukaryota > Metazoa > Chordata > Actinopteri > Myctophiformes > Myctophidae > Gymnoscopelus > Gymnoscopelus microlampas. The sequence goes on from NC_139949.1 coordinate 13,773,633, forward strand.
GACATTCTGCATAATGAGTACTTTTACTTTTGGTACATTTTGATGCCAATACTTTTGCACTTTTACTCAAGTACATTTTGAATTCCGGACTTTTACTTGCAACAGAGTATTTCTATATTGCAGTATTGATACTTTTACTTAAGTAAAACATTTGAGTAGCTTTGTATTCTATTAGGGTGTAAGGGAGACCTCATACCCGTAGTAAGGCAGAGAGTGGCATGTGCTGAGGTACTGGCGAAGGTGCAGTAAGGACTCTGGTGAGTTGCTGGCAGACGTGCAGAGCTTTCTGTATTCTTCCAGCAGGCTGTGCTCCATGCCTGCATGGCGGCTCCCTTTCCCTCTCAGAGCAGAGAGAAGACCCCCCGACCCTGGGGTAACATGTGCAGGCAGGAAAGATGACAGTTTCTTCTCCCTGTGGCAGGTAGATGGCAGACAATTAGTCCATCAGTTCACGAAAAAAAAAGAATTGCCTGTAACCACAAGTTGGTCTGTTAACACTGATTAAAACAGTCAGATTCAAGAGGGTCAGTTGGCTCTCATGCATTGAAGGAGGCATGAGCTTGGCCCTGGGCTCCCTAGGCTGGTGGGGGGAGTGTAGTGCCCAGGATCACTTAGAAAACTGTCACCGGGTGAAAAAAAAGGGTTACAAAATCGTGGGATATAAATGTATAGAAAAAAAAACTGTCAGATTATGCTGACAACCTCCATTTAAAGTGCAAGTTTGTACCAGGTTTAGACCAGGAAGAGTCATGCTTAATTGGTAGCGAGCATAGAAAGAGCTCCTGTGAGAGAAATCCAGCACCATGCACTTGTGTTTATACCCTCAAATTCAGTGATTTAAAACCAGTGACTAAGTTTATTGTCATCTCTGTTTCCAAAAGGCATTCACACCTAAAACAATCCAGAGCTATTGAGAGTTAGAACACAAGATTAGCTCCGGACACAGACTGACACACACACAGTCATAGATGGCTAGGCTATTGCATAGCCATGCCGTAAAAAGAGTTGGATAGAGCTAGAACATATACAGGAGCATAAATCAGAATGTGGAGTGGAGAGCTTATGGCTTTAACCATTAAGACCGGGAACACATCTGTCATTTTTCAGATTTATTTGGCTATTAAAAAAATAGCAGATATACAAGCTCATAGCGCGGCACCGAGTGATGCCCTATGAGCTTGGAGGTCTGCTATTTCTTTGAGAAATCCATTTCCATTTTAAAGCCAACATTTGTAACTCATATCTTTGCTTCTAGGGACTCTACAAATGTCTAAATCTGTTTTCTGAAAAACGTATGTTGCTATAATATCAGTGGTTCTCAAACCTTTTTTATGTCAAGGGCCCCCAAAATGATATGTATTTGGCCGCGGACCCCCCATCTCAAAATATTTTGTTCCAGCAGATCTACAAGCTCATAGCGCCATGAGTATATCTGCTATTTTTGAATAGCCAAAGAAATCTGAAAATGACACGGACGCGTTCGCGGATTGAATGGATTAACCTACTTCACAATAGCAGTTAGTTTCTGGTTGTCCAGACCAGATCCCTCATCGAGAGCGAGAGACAGCGCTCCAAGGCCTGTCCAATGCTCTGGGTCACAGGGGTAGCGACCAGCGAGAATGTTGCTCCTGGCTTCGTCATACAAGAGTCTCAACACTCCCTCATCATCCATCTGTTGAACAGTGACAGAATAACAAACAGAGACATTTAGGAGGAGAATTATCTCAGTGACTATCACAGCAAGCATGCTACCAGTCAGCTTGCTATATAATTATGAATTGATTGTGGAGGGGTTTTATGTAATTTATGTCAATTATAAAGACACAGAGATAAACAGATTCTGAAAGAATAGACAAACAAGCAATTTCCTTTCATTGACTCAGAATATTTGTGATTCATTTATGAACAATAACAAACTGCAAATAGGCCTGGGCCGTAGCGTGACGGTCCAGGCACCTTAGGCTGCAATGCCAGCCTGACAGCGTGTCGTGGGTTCGGCTCCCGTTCCCGACGACCTTTGCTGCATGTCACCTCTCATCTCTATTCCCATTTCCTGTCAGCCTACTTTCCCTGTCCCTCTCTAAATAAAGGTATAAAAAGCCCCCAAAAAAAATATTTAAAAAAACAAACTGCAAATAACTATTATAAAGAATATTCTAAAGACCGACACTTTTTAAGGACCATACTCGAAAGACAAAAGTGTTAATCGTACCTGTAACTCTTTAGATTTGGGATAAAACACATTCCGCCTGTATTGTAGACACGGTTCATCTGGAAAGAAATAACAGAGGTGTATTTTATATTTAAATGAAATCAAAAATAATATGCAAGTCATGTACTGTATGTGTATACATAATATGCATACGTATGTGCACTCTTAAGGTGTGTATTGTACGTTCATACAGTTATTTGGTTTTTATTCCTGCCCTCTGTAAAGTAGTCTACTGTGCCTTGGTACAAACTTGTTTTGCTTTTTAAAGTTCTCTAAAAAATAAACTTGACTTTACATTTTTGGCATTCAGATTGATGTGATGTTAGATTAAGCTTTTTCTCAAAGAAGATTTTCAAGCTTTTTTCAGAAACCGGAAAACCGAACCGGGCCCTCTGACACACCCTCACCTTGTGATATGTCTTCTTCTGAGGCCTCAGTGAAGCGATACAACAAGTCTTGCCACTGTCGACACAGTTTGTACGGTTGGTGTCTCGGTTTTAATTGCAACTCTGAGAATATGGGAAAAACAAAAAAACTCACAATAATAAAACAGTCAAATTAAGCTACATTTGTGGCTACCTTGCAACAACATCATGTCAATGCAAATACAACAAAAAGCATTTTGTCTACAATAGACAGGTATGTAAAGATGTGAAGCCAAAAGTTATACTGGAGTTAGGAGTTAAGAAAATAGCGCTGTGGAAGGATACCTAATGATATATCGGCCTCTGAAACCACTCTGACCACCGTGGGTCCTGTCCATAAATTAAAGGATATCATTGTCTATCAGCAACCCCAACAAAACACTTCAAATCACAAACGCTGTGTTTTAATAGTCTCGCATAGCCAGACGATCAGTGATCAGTGACACATTTGGTGACATTTAATTCAATGCATGGGCTTGACCTGGGTGGAAACAGTTTTAAAAAGAACAGCATTACAGAACCAGACGAATCTGCCAGCGCTAAAACATTGGTCTGGCCCATTGGTTTTCAAAACAGTGGGCACAGATTTGTTAGCGGCTGTTCTCGCCATTGCTTTAGCCCCTACATTGATATTAGTAGGTGGAGATCTCTGATCGTCTGGCTACGCGAGACTAGCGTTTTAATAATGTTAAGTACAAATCAATTTAATAAAGACTAGTCGCTGCTACAATATTTCCTTGATGCTGATGCATAAATTATGCAAACAAACAAACAAACAACAACAAAAAGCGTATTACCAAGCAGGGGAGAGCAGAGCCAGAAGGCGAAAGCATCCTGTGCCGTGTCAGGTATGTGGAGAGCCTCGCGGACACTACGGCCCAATTCCAGCACAGTCACACCACCTACCCCTTCTACACACAGGTGCACGGCACTGTCACCCACTAGGTAGATGAACACATCTTGAGCTGTGTGACAGACATACAGACAGTTTAACTTAACCCTATTTTCAACCCATTAAGACCTGGAACGCATCTGTGTCACTTCTTGATTTGAGCTAAAAAGCATTATTTTACACTTTGGCTATTAAAAAATAGCAGATATACAAGTTCATAGCACGGCACCGAGTGCCGCGCTATGAACTTGTAGATCTGCTATTTTTGAAAAATCATGAAAATGTGCGCAAATCTTTGAAAATATATTGTTTAAAGTACTATTCTTTACCTCTGGGGGTCCCTGGAACAAAAACAATTGAGATGTGGGTCGGCGGCCAAATACATATAATTTTGGGGGTCCTTGACATAAAAAAGTTTGAGCACCACTGATATAGAAACATATTTTTTTTTTCAGAAAACTGTTGGGATTTAGAAGACATTTGTAGAATCGGCTTCAAGTCTCAATGGGTTAAACATTTTTGACAATTTTAGCCTATAATGACATGCCCAAAAAAAAAAAAAGTCGAGGTGAAATATAAAGAAAACTCATACTGAGCTTAAACTTGCTTACAACTGCCCAAAATGACAATTTGTCATTTTGGGCCGACTCAATTTCAAAATATGTATTAATAACATTATTAGTTGCAGTGCTGTACCACGAGTAAGTGTCGCAGAGGAAGCAATGCTTCCTCTCTGTGACTGATCATCTGATGCTTCTGGAGGAAACCCACATTCGTCCCCTTCCATCTCTAGCCTGCAACACAAAGAGCCACATTCAAAAATGTGTCACAATATGGCATTGTCAAGGAGCACTCGCTCTCAAACAGTCCATATAAAGAAACAATACACAGCCACAGCATTACTCATGCTTGCAATTAGTTTGTCGAACGGATGAGATCGTTTGCCCAGAAAAGGTGTATTATTATCTCTCATGTAGCCTATTAGTTTACATTGATTGAATAGTAATAATAATAAAATTGCTGTGTCAGTAACTACTAATTATTAAGGGATAGATTAGAGTCTAAACTCATTTCAAAAGTAGCTATACATAATACCACCCTTGAAAAACTGCCGCACAACATAACAAGTGTAGTTGTTGTTTACCACACTTCCTGTACATGAGAACAAAATATGTAAGCACTTTCGCACTGGAATGTCCCGTTTATAATTGAGTTACTTTTTGTTGAGTTCTCAGTTGCTCCGTTTCAACACTGGGTCAACATGGAGCCTGCAAATCTTAAACAGGCTCAGAAGATTGAATTTAAAGGAGACACACCATGAATTTCACTTTTTTTTATTTTTTTTGTATTTTTTTGGCTCCCCAGTGTCTCTTGTACCCCAAAAAATATTTTCTTTTAACATTCAGTCATTCATTCTCATTTCAGAGATTTTCAGAATGGGCGTGTCTGAACAGGCCATCTCAGAATGGCAAGTTTGCTTACCTCACCAAACTTTCTGCCCATGTATTTTGACAGACAGAATTGCTCAGTACCGCAGTACAGCACCCCCCTAGCCAACTGGACGTTTTGGTATTGCAGCTGAAAGTGCTTTATAAGCCTGAGAGAATTGACTTGGGATGAGTATATCTGAGTGTTGATTTAGGCTCAAACCTTTTGAAAATGGTTTGAGGGACATACACCATATGATATTAAATATCAAATATTTTTTTTAAATTCATGGTGTGTCTCCTTTAAGAATACAAACTACATCCACCAGATCCAGTGTTAATACATAGACTGAGCAGTGAGTAGGGCATTTAGCATGCCTGAGGGATTCCCAAGCAAGAGAAATGGGGCAGCAACTCTAATGTGGGTACTGTATTTTAAATCATCGCATGCCAATGATGCTGACTGGGCCTTGATTTAGGTTTTCTTTGAAGTAGAGTTGGCAGAGTCGACTCCACTGTCCTTGATATTAGATACTATAGGGATATTGAAAGACTGTATGGCTTTGGAGACAGTAGTCTTAAAATGCTGACTGAGCACATTATATTGTCAGTGAGAACCTGTCTGTTTATGCTGCTGTTAGAACTCGATTACTGGTAGGACCAGAACGCAATACAATCTGTGCTGCCATGTACCGTATCTTATTTCCGTAAACCAAAGCCTTTTTCACAAATGGGACACAGAGGAGATAGGTTTTGAACTCAAATCAGACCCAAATGAATATTTTGCTTTTGCTTAGCTTGTCATTATTACTATATATTATAGAGCCATTGGACATAATTTGCTTTCGCTTTTCTTTCTGCTTTGTTGTTGAATTGTTGTTGCTTTTTCTGTAAAGCCACTTCTGCTTTATTTTATTTGGGGTTTTTTTTCTCCGTAAAGCACTTTGAGCTGCATTTACGTCACGAAAGGTGCTATATAAATAAAGAATAGTATTATTATTATTAGTAGTAGTAGTAGCAGTAGTAGTAGTAGTAGTAGTATTAGTATTATAGTGACCTGATTTTTAAATGTTGTACAATATAAGTTACATGATGACTTCATGTATTCAAACTAAGAAGCTGGAAATTACTCAGACTTACTACATTTGACTTGCGCTTTACTCTTTATGTGACTTTACTTGTTTAAACAGGGTTTAGGAGGACTATCAACAGTCACCCAGGGAGTGGATTTTCCAGACAACCAACTAAACCACAAGGCTCCACAATTAACAAGTAACTACTACATAAGCCCTACTTCAGCTATTCCAAAATAGTAGATCTACAAGCTCACAACATTGTGAACTTGTAGATCTACTATTTACATTTTTGAAAAATCTGGGGGTGGGGGGTGGGTAGAAAGAATTCCCCTGACATGTCCATGTTTAATGGGAATACAGTATGTCAGATAATCTCTGAAGACAGGTTCTACTTGTTTTTACCTATGGGTTCCCAGATTGGGCTCCAGACAATTCAAACCAAGTGAAAACAAAAATGCTGCAAACCATGGACTGTATTGAAAGAACAAAGGCTAACGTTAGGTTCAATAACACAGGAACTAAACAGTGAAGTCTGAGCGCCCTACAAGGAGACTGAGCTACAGTAGCTACATTTTAAACATCAACTATTATTTTGACAATGTTCTGCCTGTTTTACTCAAGGAAGTTGTTGTCAACAAGCCATAAAAACCATCTACTCGGCCTTTAAAAACAATACTTTAAAACAATAACAGGGGAAAAAATAATATTTTTGGCATTCCACATTCTGGGATTGCATTATTGTGGGAAGCTGTTAATTAGCAAGTAACGTTAAGGGTACAAAATGTTTTGTTAGCGCCTATACTCACCCTTTAGTACCCGTGAAATGATCTCCTCTCACCGCTTGTTAAGGCACGATGCAGCCAGTGTTAGAGAAACGTCTAACTTACATAAATAAAGAGGTATTTCCAGTTAGCTGCTGCTGTTAGCCACACAGACACAACTACTAGCTTTCAGGCAACTGCAACAGTTCCGATGATGTGTGACTCATGGCCGATTCGTCTATTTTGATTCAAACCTTTTTTGGGTGTGACAATCACCACATTGAATCAATATTAGTAATAATGCAGGGGGATATATAATTAAACAAAGGAGTATAAATATATATATATATATATATATATATATATATATATATATATTTTTTTTTTTTTTTTTTTTTTTTTTAAATAATGTATATATATTGTTTTTATTTACTTTTTACAACAATTAATTTACATACAGTTACTTACAAAATTCGGCACAAAAAATATATATAAGGAGTTCATTATCTTCATTTCATTTCATGACAAAAGTGAGATTTTTAAGAGCTGCCTGGGAACAACTTTACTAATTATACCACGATAAAGAAAAAAGATGGATTCACTGGTTTCTAATTAAGATGAAGCCTATTGTCGGAATTCCGAAACAGAATATGAATGATCCGTCCGCGTAACGGACAACTAAACGAAATGATGAATGAAAACGTGTCTTTGCCAAAATTGGGTCGAAAGTGCCTGATCCAGAAAAATGATCCGGTTTTTCAGTGGAAAATGCAAACGGCGTCATCAAGTCACGTGATCATAGCAGAGAAAACAACAACTCCTCCTACAGCCAGTGGTCGGCAGTGGTTCTCAAACATCTCCATAGATATTATAACTCTATGCACAGACCCCAACACTTATGTAGGCCTTTAGGATTTGTATTTGAAATTAGAAACAATGGTGTTGTTAATCTTTATTCATTTAATTAATTCATTTATATTTAATCATGATTTTCAACGTTTTCAGGCCAAGGACCCCCTAGCTGAGAGAGAGATGAAGCAGGGACCCCCTCTATATTGTATAAAATTGTGTTTCAGATTTAACTTTTTTTGTTTGCTTGTCCGCTCTTTTTTCCCTCCACACCAAACACCTCTTTGCCAAAAAATAGCCGATCTACAAGCTCACAACGCCTCGCAGCGCGAGGCGTTGTGAGCTTGTATCTCCTATTTTTTGGCTAAAGTTCTCCTCAGAAAAGGGATGCTAGTGTTCAAGTGGTTAAGGTAAAACAAAATATCACATCACACAAAGATTTAGCGGACCCCCTGTAGTAACTCTGAGGACCCCCTAGGGTTCCCGTACCCCCTGTTGAAGACCCCTGCATTAGAGGCTGAATATTGTACAAGGCATTTGGGAAAAAACGTGTTGTGGAGCCAACTAATGTAGATAGGCCTACTAAGCAGATATGGGACAACAAAAATCACTGAGATACACAATGGTGCTGGCTTAGTGACACCGACAGATGAATTGGAGACATGAGGAAGATATAGTATTAGGTTTGACAACATGCAATATGTTAGTTAGTGTTGGTTTTGAACCAGGAGAGATCTCCACATCCACATCTCGCAAAAAGAGCACGAAAGGATCTTGCAGAAATGGTTTAAAATTATTTGACAGATTACTAGTTAGTTAGTTATTAGTGGGCTGATCACAAATGAGCATATTGGCTATATGAGACAGTATATTCAATGATTATTTATACATATCAAAGTCCATCCATCCATCCATCCATCCATCCATCCATATAAGAGGCAATCTGGGAACCCATCGCCAAATAAAAAAGGAAAAACAGCGCCCTCTGCTGTTTTTTACTCTTTCACTTAGCTCTGGGGGGGGGGGTGGGGGGGGGGGGCTAAATGAAGCACCCGTGCACAGGGAAACCGGGGTTTTGGTATGCCTTCATCCTTTCACTTCCGGTGGTGCGACTATGTTTTCATTCCCACTAACAATATTTCTACACGGGACACTTCTCCAAAGTGAGTGACACCCACAGCCACAACACTAGAGGGAGCAACCATGATCTGATACCACCCAAATTTAGAACAAACATGGAAAAATCCCCAATTCTACTACTCTGCCACCAAAATGTATAATGCCCTGACCCTATGGCCCTGACTGGTTTCTTTCAAAATTGTCCTGAAAAAACGTCTATCAAGAAACCACAAGGGGAGGTAATGTAATTTCCTCATCTCTTTAGTACATACTAGTGTAAAATTGTTGATGCCATGTTTTATGTGTTAATTTATGTTATGTTGATTAATTGAATACACAATGGAAACAAGTCCCCAGGACCTTTTTGTGTTATCCTTTGTCTTTGTACCACATGGTGTTTACATTTCTGACTAATAAAGTATTCAATCAATTCAATAAAGTATTCAATCAATCAATCAATAGTGGCAGCGGTGGCCTAGTGGTTAGAGGGGCGGCCTTGATACCGGAAGGTCCCTAGTTCGATTCCCCAATTTCATCACATCAATCATGAATCACCGCTGAATAGCCCTTGAGCAAGGCTTCCATGCAGGGTCCGGCTGGAAACAAGCTTCGTGCTTAGTCCGACACCCTGGGTAAACAACAAACTTTGCTTTGCTTATGCATACAGAAGCAGAAATTGCATAGTACCACATATTTATTTTGGCATGTTTTTAGTGTTTGTATCTCTCTACAAGTGAAAAAATGTAAATGTTACTGAACTTGCCTAAACTTCTCCAGGGACTAATTTCAGCTAGACTTTTCAAAGTTGAATGGATTAAAAAAGCAAAGCTATTGTAAATTGCACAAATAATAGCCACACAATTAAATGAACTGTGTTGGATTGGATGTCCCTGCAAGCTGATTTGAACAGAGATAATAAGAAAACTCAGACAGGCAGCCATTGCGTAAAAGTAACTAGATTACATGTATTCCAGAGAGCAGGACAGAGGTTGACAGATACCAGAATGATGTTAGGCTAAGTGGCTCTCCCTCCCCAAACAGTCAAATGCAAGGAGTTATAAACGGACCCTTATCTGGTCGGTAACATAAACAATGGCATCATAGGTTTAGACACAGATGAGTTCTGGGGCACAATGTGGACTCCTTCCATTTTCCATTGGTCAGAGAGGGAAGATGATGCTGAGGAGGATGAAGATGACGAAGATGACGTGGCACAGTTTATCTTGGACAAACAGCGTCCGTATATCTCGGTCAAGATATTGACCTCGGCTCTTGACCGGGCGGGCACCCAGTTGCCACTGAAAGAGGTGTTATTGCGTTGGAGGGACACAGTGCTGAACATTCTCCTATAAGTACAGTACTTGAGTAAATGTACTTAGTTACTTTACACCACTGCTAGGCCAGCAGGTTGAGTATTAACCAATAGGATTAGCATCGTTTTGAAAGGTGTCAGGCTAGAGGACACGCACAGCTTTCACTGCATTACTGACCCATGACATCAATCCCTTTAATCCTTGTCCAGGTGAATTAGGGGGACGTGGCAGACAGAATGACACAAAGCTACCAATAGTTTGTGTATGTTTTATAGAGGGTGTCATGGGAGTCGCATGGAACTCTGGGCCCACTGGCCATATTCCACACTGGACCCCCAGTATTTATAAAACAATAAAACATTGGCCATGACATCTTTGAGGGTCCCTGTCAACCTTACCCTCCTGGAATGTTCCTACATTTTCACCCCTTGAATGTGTTCTTACGCAAAATGTGTGTTTTGGATCAACCGAAAGAAAAAAAGTGACACCACCCCACGAGGCTATTAGAAAGTTAATATTTTAATACATTAATATACAATGTTTCTTTATTACAATGTCGTACAGTACTCCTGTGAGCGCTTCGCAGCAGAGCGGTGTGCCTCATGCCTCTCTCTCTACGATCAGCTTCACTTTGCCATCTTTCATATGTAAAGATATATATCAATATCATTGATCTGAAATCATTAATATGTTATTTGCCAAGAGAGATGTTTTTAAAGAGACTTTATTAGGAAATGTGATAAAGAAGGTACTCAGTTTGTTGATCTTATGGAGCATTGACAGTGAACTATTGAGTTTCTAAATTATGGAAAATAGTGCTTGCTTTGGTAATTCTGTATTTAAAGGGACCTGGAAGTTCATCCAAATTCAAAATTCAATGTGAATTCTGAATCTGAATATACCCTAACACTAACACTAACTTATTTTCTTTTTCTTTTTTTTTGTTCCTCTCCCCCCATTTCCCCCCAATTTAGTCTTTTATGCCTAAATCCCCAAACACAACACACTACCCCTCCCATTTCTGCTCCCTGCCAAGCAGGCACCCTGACCAACTTGTAGGAGGCGCTAGTGCAGCTACAGAGAATGCCATCCCCGCCCGGCTTTCCACCCACGAACGAAAATGGCCAATTGTGTTCGTTGGAGTGCCTGGCCAAAGCCGGAGGCATCGTGGAGGATTCGAACCCCAGTCTCCACGGTGGTGGGCAGGAACCCTACCCCTGCCCAACCCAGACACCCCGTAACACTAACTCTGTGTGTTTCTCACGTCCAAAAAACTAATTAATGTGCATAATAATAACAATAATAATGCTGATTATTATTATTATTATGATGAAGATGATTTTCCCCCCTTTTTTTTCATTACAGTTATAACAACGTGATCTTGCGTCCGGACATCATCATAGGGTACATATCTCTCACCTTTGTGTAAAACCAGTGAGCAAAAAAAAAAGAAATGGTGAATGTGTGCCGTTTTTCAATTTACATTATCACCTATTTTATTGTCCATGGTGAAAAAAAAATGAAAAAAACATTCACACTTTTCCACCGTCTTCCACCTGGTTTAGCATGAGGAGTGTGAGGACAGGGTTGAGATATTCCATGATGGTCTCCATTAAGCCCTTCTCCAGCAAGTACCCTTCCGTCTCAATTTCTGTGTTTTCCTTCCCTGCTACTGCCTCCATGGAAGTCTGCAGGTAACGTACGCTCACCAGCACAGATCCCTGAGAATGACAAAGTGGAGAAAAATGGGAACAAGTTAAACATAGCTTCCATATAACACAGCACTGCCTAAAGAGTTGGCAACAGAGAGAGGCATTTATAAAGGTACAGCAACACATCAGCAATCGTGTCTATGATTGGTAAATCATATAGCCTTCTGTAATGTCTTAAAAGCATACTAATTACATCTACTGTATATTAAGGTATTCCAGCAAAAATAGGAATACGAATAGTTAAATTGCATTTGAAGGTGCCAGGATTATGGCGGTTTAATATGTTAACACTTAACATTCTACCCTCTAAATTCTCTCTAAATTATGTCCAGCCTTTAAGAACTACTGCGTATTAATTGCCTAGAATCTTCTGGGACCGTTTTATCCTAAAGGACAGTGGGATGTCCATTATCTCCCCCAAGCGTCCCCCCAGTATAAAGGTACCGTAGAGTCCAGATTGGAGAGGTAAAGCAAGGAAGGCACTATCAAAACTTTTTATTTTATTAGATACATTTTCCACCAAGCCCAGAGTGAAAGAATGTATTGATTAATAAAATATAATTGAATATCTAGTGTTGAAGCGTTTCCCCTGCACAAGGAGCTCAGAGACACCCAATTATGCGGCTTGACATGAATCATTCATGTAGTGCAGTGGTTCTCAACCTTTTCAGGCCGTGACCCCCCAAAATAATCATATTTGAACTGGGGACCCCCCACCCTGATAAGCAATTGGAATGTAGGCGTTCAGTTTAGTTTGTGAAAATAGCAGATCAATAGCAGATCAAGCTCACAACGCATTAAAAAAGGTCTTAAAAGTCCTTAAATTGTCCCTTCAATGTCATGTAGGGACCCCCCCCCCCCCCCGGAGGTCCCGACCCACAGGTTGAGAACCACTGATGTAGTGCAGTAGTACCTGTATCAGGAAGACAGAAAGTACTCCAGCAGCGATGGTGTTCATCAGGCCCATGTAGTAGTTGACCAGGGCTTCTCTGCAGCCTCGGAGGAAGATGTTGAGCTCCTCGGTCTGGTACTCATAGTTGTAGTGAGCAGAGTTGTTGGTGAGGTGGTACTGGATGCACGGCCGTGGGGCGCCTGGGCTACAGCAGCTGAAGGGGACTGCGTCTATCAGGTAACGGCCATCAATGTTGCTCTTAACGCGGCTGGAAGAGAAATGTCAAAAGTGGATTTTGTATGTTTTGTTCATTTTGAGAAGAGAGTCTCCTTTTCGCTCTATGTTTTTTCTTTATATTTTACCCATGTATTTTATTTGTTCTGAGGTTTGCACAAGGACTTTGTTTTTCATCTGCAACATTTTTGTTATTTTCATTTCATAATATCAATCTTTTTAAATGTGATCACTTTGGAAATAGACTAAACCAGAAACGCACCTGGTGAGAATGGGATGACAACCTGCCTTTTTATCAGGTTTTAAGACTTATTATTTAGATGTCATGTGGTTCTAACTTCTAATGCACTACTGTGTACTATGTGTTGACCAGACTTGAGACCAGATAACAACTCTGATGCAACCTCAAATTATTTTCTGTATATATAGCTTTCAGAACTCGAAGAGATTTCAAACCTATAGATGCTTAGGGACAACTTGATGGAGGGAATTACTCACTCTTTCACTTCCTTGGAATTGTAGTCAAGATAACGGTTACTGATCCACTGGACTTCGAACCAGTCCTTGTGGTTTGTGTTTCCGCAGCATTGGAAATCCATCTGCAGGCGATCTATGTTCTGTTTCTGGAAACAGCGGCCAGGAGTGTCCGTATCCCTGTAGAAGCGGATGCCGTTCTTTAGGCCAATCTTCAGGGAATTCTCCAGGCTGTACTTCATGACAAAGCTCAGGATCACAGACAGCAACATGAGGACGGTGAAGAAGCAAGAGATGCCAAAGTAGGGCTTCAGGAATGTTTTCCAACTAGGGAATCGGCCAGCATCTAGGGCATCCTGACTGATCCGGCCGGCAAAGTAGTTGATGCCCAGTGACGCCAAACCGACAATCATAAGGGTGTTGGGCACAATATGAATATCATTGTTGGCCATCACCTGTAAGTCAGACAGAAGGCAAAGGCGGCTGATTAATTTATCTTTCACATTTGTCTTTCTTCTCAATCCAAATGTGATATGTATGTAGCCTGGAATTCTTACAAATGGTCTTTCAATAACTGTTATATAGGCTAAATAATATGAAAACAAGGAAAAGAAGGAATAGTTTAATCAAAAACATGCAACTTATATTTTCAAAATACTGGAAGTAAGCATTTGTGAAGATGTAACATGTGTATCCATCCATGTCAAGTAAAAACAGGAGGTGAAACGTAAAGTAAATGTTATTGCATAATTATTAGATGGTTGTTAGATGTTCCCATTAATATGTGATTTGTTGCTTAGTCAGATATTTGCAGGTTTTGATTCATCTTCAATGTTTATTGAGGTGCCTTTAAACTGTTTATTTTCATGCAATGTAAGGCCATGTTAGTGAAGACATCGGTCAGCATTGGTCAACTGATGTCTTATTGCTAGTTGGTTTAACCCAAAGTAGTGGCTATGACTATTATCTCACTGCATTGAGTGATACTAAACTAAACCATTTTCAACCCATCTTCATATAATTAGTCCTGACTAGTAATGCTCATTATCCATTTTTGTCTACTCAGTCTGTGTCTCAGAGGAGGGCTGTGGACAGTTCAGAAGCCTGCCTGCCAGTGACATCATCGATGGGGAATCCAAGCTAATAGAAACGGCAGGCTTTCTATTCCTGGAAAGTTAGCATACTATAAAAGAAGCCATTGTTCTCGCATTAATAAAACATTTAATATGCATTTTTAAATCTTGTTTGAAATGACCAAACCTGCCTACCGATGATGTCACTGGTAGGCGGGTTCTCTCAGACACAGAGGGAGTAGACAAAATGGTACCATCTTAATTTGGGCACTTAATTAAGGGCAACGTTTCAAAACATTTCAAAATGTCACATCACTATTCGTGCATGACACGGTTGTTCAACCAAGTATAAAATAGGGCTTAAATGGTAATCGATTAATTTATATAGAAAGTAAATAAAACAAGCTTCTTCATTATTTGATTAATCAAAAGTAATCCAAGTAATCTATGGAATAATCGCTATGAAAATAATAGTTGCAGCACTAGTGAAGACACACATTTCAGAGCAGAAGAGCACCTGAAGAGAACATTATGACATCTTGGCTCTGTGATGAAATAGAAACAGGGCCTGGATCCTGGTTTCCAGGGCAACTTAGATCTTCATTTGGGATCAATGTAAAAATAATGGGGACCATGGTTGTGGAGGATAGGTGTGATGACTTTAAATTTGCCCTGACCTTGTGTGTCTCAAACACAGACAAATGTCTGTAGGCAGATTGCCCATAAAGACTGTCACAACAGAAGCTGAATACCAAACAGACACAGATGACCTTTCTTTTTATACAGTATTCCAAGTATACTGTAGCTATTAGGCTTACTGAACATGTGTACATGTTGTATTGTCTTACAACTCTCAGCTGGTCTATACTGTAGGTATTTTATTATACCATTTAGTGCTGTTTGTAACTCAAAATCTTTATTATCACATTATTTTTTAAATAAACTTTTCTAGTTTATTTTGAAGGCATAGCACCTGCATAGTGTCAGCTGCTTGGAAAGGGCCTTGCTGGCCAGTTCAAGTCTTAAGAGTGAAGGACATTGCTATTAGGACTCCAAGGATTTGGAACAATCTGCCTGAGAAGCTTAAGCCTATACTCCATCGCACAACGATGTCGCTAGACGACAACAACTGATTTGTAAGCTTGTAAATCAGTATGATGATCAGTATCATTTTCTCTTCAATAGCTAGTTTATTAGTGGACCAATTTATGTAATTTAAGTTGACACCAAGCATGATAACTACTGTATAACTATATCTACATAGTGTAAAGACATTTAAAGTACAAAGATTGTAATTACTTATTTATTTATCAGGTGATGACTTGATTAACTTTGTTTTACAGTATGTTTATTTAATTTGTTTGGCAAAGTGCCTGTAAACTGTTAAAAAAGTCTTACAAATAAAGTTGAATAAAACTTATATAGTTGCAAGACATTGAATATAGTTTCTAACATTATAACCTACATTCACTATTGCATCAAGGAGTATGCCTATTTTTGCATTTTATATGATCATTGTTACATTGTATTTAATATTTACTTGAATCTAGAATTCAATAAGAAAACAAAAACATAAAAACTAATAATAATATATCATAGCAACATTAAGCGATGCAAGGTACAGTACCTCTGCTCTTTTGCGGAGCTCCGTCTTGAGGATGCAGCCCAGGGTGAAGGTGAAAGCCCCGGCCCCCGTGGCCACCCATGACAGCAGCCACAGACCCTGGGCCAGCTTCACCCTCTTCTCAAAGGGGAACTTCATCGGCATGTACACCGGCATGGTTGCAGCAAGGGGTTTCCCTATGGGTTTCACCAGAAGAAAAAAAGGGTGAATGTGAGCAACAAGGATGAAGGCGCTTTGACACACAATCTGTGGGGAAATGATGTGACTGCAGAGACTAATGCACTAATACAAAATGCTACAGGAGAACTAATTCAAATTAAGATCCACAAGCAGAATTTGTAGGGGGAAGAATTAACTGCTATAGTCTTGGGAGTGCTTTACATTAAAATTAAAATGAAAATAAAATCAAGAAGGAATTGAGAATATCCACAGAAGAAACAAGTAGCCATAATCCCCAAAGTAATAGATATTAATCCTCAGAGTAGTCTATGAACCCGAAAATCTTGGATCTTGGATACATTAGGTGATAGAGTTGAAGTTCACCTGCTTGCTGGCCCCCAAAAGTGCTGAAAAAAAGTCCAGATGTAACCTTAGACCACTGTTCACTATCCGGTGTTGGCACACTGGATTTGGCAAAACTGGATGGCTGGAACGATTTAACACTAATCCCTAATTATCCTATTAAACTGGCCCTGCGAATCGAGGCCATTGTCTGCTCAGCAAACCTATTCACTCTCAGATCCCAGAGGGGGGCGTGAGTGACAAAAACAAATTCTCCATGACAGGCAGGTAGATGATAGGGAGATATTATTAGGTCTGATATGAGGAGCATACTGGAGCTGCTTGTGACTGGTGGAGAGCTGCTTGGATTTGTGCCCCCATGACAACATATCCATAATATTGATTAACCAATAAAATCTATAAAACACAGCATTTTTGGGCTTTGGGCCCATAGTCACTTAAGCCTGATGTATATTCAGTCGTATGGCAGTGCCGTGTGGCAAGAATAGCCGATCTACAAGCTCATGTCGCACCATATTGTGAGCTTGTAGATATTTTCTCCAGAAAGGTTTTGAAGACTTTCTACTATAATGATATGCCCAAAATAGGTTGAAAGTGGTTACGTTTTCATCCCTAGTTGGCACCCCTGTTTGTGATATTACAACTTTCACTGACATGCACATGCCTCCATCTGCACCGACATCCATCGGTGCAAGTGATGCAAGTGCAAGTAAGAAAACATTTCAGTGCTCATTAGAGTGCTATACTGTTTATAGTCTCACACCCCGGAAGTGAGTTTGCAGTTGTTTCCCACACAGCTTGTAATTGTATAGTGTTCCAGTTTCAATTTTGTCAACATCTTTAGTTTTGATCACTTCCAATTTCCCTTCCCATACTGTATCCTGTATGAGTTCTCTCATACAGGATACATTTGGGAGTTCTCCCTGATATGTTCTGTTTACTAAAGAGCTGGAGAGATTGGGAGACCCTGTTATTGAACAAGCACTCTAATGATTGCTGTCAGAAAAAAATAACACTTATTTCAACAAAGAATAAGAGTATAAATTACTTGATTACATTCTTAATCCTTTTTTAAACGTATTATGTTTTTTATGTGTGTTTGTTTTTACTTCAATAGCCTACATGTGTGGTTCACAAATCGTGTTTAATTGTGGATAATATCTTTGTGAGCAAAATGTACAAATATCATAAGATAACCTTTGGGGCGGCCTACAAAAAAGGTTGTCATACCTGTAGCAATTTATTAAACAAATTATTGTGGATCCACAGAAGTAGTCCTGGCTAATGGAGAAGGTTAGGTAATTCGTAAAGAGAGCAAGTGTTGATTATCCTTTCTAATACCTACTCTGTATAAGATAAAGAGGCTCAGCAGCTCATTCTGCGACCCTGTTTACATACAACATCCTATAGGGATTGCAATTGCACACTCAAGTAATATTTGGCTTTTAATTACTATTTTAGTACTATTACGCTATGTTCAAAGCCTACATGGGCCCAGAAGCACCTACGGTATGTAGGCCATGGCTGATGTGGTTGATATAGGCAGGGGCAGAGCACAATACTCTAGCTTTATCCAACACTGGGCAGAGAACAGAATACTAAAGGGACCTCAAATACAAACAGACAGCAAGAACAGAACACAGGCAAACAAAGTGCAACTAACTAAGCAGACACAGGCGATAATTATGTAAAGTGCCCACCAGTTGCTGTGTGACCAGCAGTTATGCAGACACTCACGCAGTAGCCAATAAGCTCAATTTAAGTTTATTGTAACATCATAATCTAGTTGTGGCTTTAGGTTGAGGAATGTAAATGTGAAGCATTTTGCAGAGGGGTACATTCTGTTGAACAGTAGTTGCAACTGGCACCGCTTCCAAGTTTCTTTTATTTTTATGTGAAACGTGTTGTTCTTCTCAAACAAGAACAGACAGCACGTGCCAGAAGACATTAGATTTCTATATAATGTTACACTGTTGCATGTTAAGTGACATACCGATGAGTTATTATAAGACAGTTGGTCAAGATGAAATATACATAGGATGAAACACTATAGCACTACAAATGTATGGTCAAAAAAAAAAAAATGAAAATGTTGATTGTAAAATAAATATGACTTACTTGACTTAAGCCCTTTGCTCCTCTAGCTGTTGTTTGTTCTCCATTTCACTTGTTTCTTTTCTTTGTAAATATAGTCAAATAAATTGTTAATTGAGTGTACATTTTAAAAGGTGTTATTTGTCAATACATTGACGACAATGTTTTATTGTTTTATTTAATGTTACATGGAATTGTATGATACATATAGGTACTGTATCAGGTTTATTCACATACACACTCGTGTGGCGGAATTGTCAAGCTTGAAACCCAGAAGCTCAATACATCCCGTGGCCAGGAAGCATTCCCCTCTGGATGAACAGAAGATGCTTAATTTACCCCGCGGGAAGCCCGAGTTCAAAACTACAGTAGGCGGTTACACTGGGGGCTCATCCAAGGTTCATCCAAGGCTTTCCCAGTGGGGTGGAGGTCAAAGAGGGGTGATTTTAGCAGAGATGCCCTGTCCGAGAGCCCATAAGCCTAATATCGGCCCTTGGGCATAGAAGATGGCCGTATAGATGTCCAGTGGTGTAAAGTAACTAAGTACATTTACTCAAATACTGTATTTAAGTAACATTTTGAGGTACTTTTACTTTACCGGAGTACTTCCAATTGTCTATACTTTTACTTCTACTCAACTACATCTCAGTAGCAAATATTGTACTTTTACTCCACTACAATGATTTGAAAACTTTAGTTACTACTTACTTTGCAGATATAAATTAATACATTATAAAACATACATTAACCACTTTAGCCCTATGTTTTCATATATAGGCTATTTGAAAATAGCACATCTGCTATTTTCAAACATTTTAGTACTTTTACTTTTGGTACTTAAAGTACATTTTGATACCAATACTTTTGTACTTTTACTCAAGTCAATTTTGAATTCCGGACTTTTACTTGTAACAGAGTACCTCCACATTGCAGTACTGATACTTAAGTAAAACACTACTTTTTCCACCACTGTAGATGTCTGTTTTTTTCATGCGGGAGACAGGGTTCGAATGCACGTAGTTACACATGCATATTATGCTAGGAAGTTCTGAACTTGGCTTGGTATTTGGTTTACATGCAGGCACTGATGAAATATAAATAGAAAATGAAATAGAAGACAGATAAAGAGATGCAGGATAGTCACATGAGTTAAATATAGAAAGTAATTTTATTTGAATCGGTTGCATATGGGAGGAACGAAGATCAATACAACTGTGCAGAAGGAAAAGAACTAATTGTAGACATGTGCACATTCACATCTATGCTATGTATTCGTAAGTATGATAACATTATGCAACATTATTACACGACAAGCTACGATTTTGAATCTAAAGAGAGAAAGCAGCTTACAGGAGAAAACAAGAACGATATATGCTATTCGTTTTTTTTACAGTGCACTGCAGTTGTACATGAAATATTTAACACTTCAGAATTGTAGTAACAACACAAATATATACGATATATAAAATGTCATGCAAGAAGGTGAATAAATACAGAGAAGATATATGTTTTCTACTCAAATTAATCATATTTAGTACGCTGCTTTAAGGAAGAACTGCCTGCATCTGCAAGAGTGAACTAGACAGATTGTTTAGCTAAGTGTAGGATCTCTAGTGGATACTTCAAACACCACACATACACACACGCTCTCACACACACACACGCACACACACACACACACACACACACACACACACACACACACACACACACACACACACACACACACACACACACACACACACACACACACACACACACACACACACACACACACACACACACACACACACACACACACACACACACACACACACACACGTAATGTGCAATTTGCATTACTGTATAAATACATTACAGTTCAATTCAATTCAACTGAGCATTTGCATGCTTCTTCCTTTGGAGTATATTTATACAACAGCCTGACAGAGTCCTCATACTGTCCACAGTGGTTGTCTTTGAATATACCACAATTTAATTACTGTGAGTCTGAAATGTGTCTCACATACAAATTGAAAATTATGGAACAGAGATTTCTATTCATAACAACCCTGTGATTCTGTGTCAAACACATAAGAGGAAATAATCAATCCATGGGGGCCTTTGTGGTGCAGAATGCAGAATAATTATTGCACGTGCATGGAATAGTACTCATAGCAAGTGATTGGGTCCACAAGCAAAGTACTGTAGGTGGTGTTGAACACAGATGCAGGGTGCTTATGACCTATCTTTACAATTTTATATCTATGGGTTCTCCCTTTAATCCAGTACAATCATTATGGTTGTACTTAATGCATCTACATTGTACTTTATAGGAGGAAGCAGAACAGGTGAGATTCAGGCATGCAGTGAGAAAAGAGCTCACTGAAGCAGGGGGAGAAATTGTGGGTCCCATAAAAAATATATTACACCTCTGGAATTCAACAGGTAAATGGTGATTTCAGCCACCGTACATCATGCACAGGTTTTACCGTCATTGCTTTGTTCGCCCTCCTTCTAAACGTATCTCCACCACCTTGTCCCGTCGGTCGTCCTCACTGGGCAGCATGTCACAGATGAAGTCATTCAGCATCTTCTGGGCCGACTGCAGGCCGGCCAGGCTGCCCCCCGGTTCCGACTGACAGCCGCCCGTCATTCTCCAGCGGTGAACGATCTCATCGTCCGAGTCTTCGGGAGCTTCGTTCTCTGCACGATGGAGGTCCTCGAGGCTAGCATACGTCCGGTATGCTAGCCTCGAGCCACTGCAGCTGCCTTCGTCTGTCAAAGCCGCCTCGGCGAGAGCACCCGGGGCGTTCTCGGGGTACACGCTGAGCTGGATGCGAGGCACCTGCGGTGCAGGTTGAGCAGCACGTCGCCCGTCTTCTCCACCTGACTCTGTGCCTGCATCCCCCTCTCCCTGCCTCACCCAGAACCCATGGTGTTTGGCGGTCTGTTCATGGGGACCTCTGCCTGACCCCGCCAATACAAATATTGGAATTCCCTCACCTACCTCCGACCAATCAGATTCCTCTTCCTCTGGAACTGACCCCAGTGGTTGATCCTGCTGCTCACTTATGGCCTTTCCAAGATTACTACTGTCCATAATCTGCCCTGGAGGCAGAGCGACGGGCTCAACACATTGACTGATGGAAATATCTGACTTAGTGTAGTGGTCGTCAAAGCCTCTGTGTAGCATCGATGTCACCTAAGCAAGAGGCCATTGTGGAGAAATTGATTGATTTATAAAATGGATTTGCCTCGTCCACTTAAGCCTTATTTACTTCATTGTATTATAAACAGCAAAGAATATCTACCAGCTCACAATGCGTTGTGAGCTTGTACATCTGCCATTTGTTGCTATTTTTTAAATAAAAAAGAGCTATAATAACATGCCCAGACTAGGAATGTTGGAAGTTAATCAGAATCAACAATAAGAATGAATGTGGTTAAATCAGACATTAATCATAAATATTATAGGCATTCATTTGAGGTAATATATTGGATAAAAACAATCATAATAATGTACACTAAATTAACATGCAAAACATTTCCTACTCTGCTTATCTGTCTTGGTAAAGCTCTTACTTTAAGTGACTCCATTGTGGTGGAAGTTCTTGCATTGCCAAGCTGTTCTGTTGGCACTGAAATGCATTGATTCAACGCGTCTCCTTCCATAGTCTGGAGAAAAAAAACATCAACAACCATTTGACCTTTCTTAAATGACACCCCTGGCATAAACTGTATCTATGCTTCCAGTGATGATGGCATGTTATGGGTTATGTCCTTTTTTGTTTCATATGCAAGACATGAAATCAAATGTAGTGCCGATCTCACCATGGAATGAGGCTTTTGCTCTGGGAGATTATTGGTGTGTGGTGTGGAGGAATGGCTATGAAATCTATAGAAAGAGAAAGAGAGAGAGAGAGAGCAACATGAATTTTAATCTCAATAATGACAATTTGAAAATGGAGAACAGCTCACATTGCGAAACATTGCAAAGATAGGGGACCGCAAAACGTTCATTTTTCATAAATGAAAAAAAAAATGGAGTTAGGAGGTTTTGTTCATCATTGATAAGAACAGATCTCCAAGCTCACAATGAGGTTGGAGGTCAAAAGGGGGTGGAGCCTGGAGTCAGCAAAACCATAAAGTTTGAGGATCCAATGGAGTTAACTGGTTTTGTCAGAAGCGCTTTCTTAATGCTTTTCATTGGTTCAATATTTATTTTGCCAAAACACAGACATAAAGGGTGTTCCATGGCCCTGATTTATGGGGGAAAAAATGCAAAAGCGTCAAAATGGAGTTGGAGCTGGTTTCTGCTGGACAGCAACGATATGTAGTTTAAAAGTAAAAATTCAGACATACGTAACAGACATAATAAATTATTCAAATATAATTAGAGCTGTGCCGCTGGTTATAAGCAGTTAATTAACCTCAAGAATTAAGCTAAGAGTTTGGAGAAAAATGCTTTATTTTAACCTTTTAAACTTTTCTGTGAGGCTGCCGAGCTCCTTTCGTGTCCTCTGAAGTTCTACCTCCAAGAGCTGGTGGCTGCTCATAAATTCTTCGCCCAAACTTTCCATTCTCTCTGCCGTCTGGAGCAAGCTGCGGTGCAGATCATCATTCTGCTCCTGCAGCGTCCTTTGAGGACCAGTAGACAAACATACATAGGATATGAAAACTAAATTCGATGAGGGAGAATGTAAGATGAACTCTATGAGTTATGCTGAAGTGACACACACTAAAATACAGCAGTGGGTCTCAAACCTTTTAATTTCAAGAACCCTCATAATTCTCAGAGTTACAGACCTGTAAGGAACGCTGAGGCTGCCTGGACCCCACTTGAGAACCACTGCTGTACAGTACACTTCATGTTTTCTCAAAAGTGTCTCACTTTGAGTGAGTATGGCGGCGTTTACGTTTCAATAAATTCGTCTCTATGAAAACAATGAAGCAGCCAATCTGCATTTAAAAATTTATGCTAAATCACACCCAAAGTAATGTGAGAAATATCTATGAATGTCTCAATTCACTTGTGATGTTTATCCATCTGAAAGAAGGATAGAAGAATGAAACTTACATTGTTTCGCAGGGATCCTGTGCCGTACCCTGTGTTGAAAATGCACAAAATGTATTTGAGGGTTTAACAGCTTATTTTTTACTTTTAAGTGAGAATGGCAATTGATTTTTAAAGCTCCAACATTACGACTGGGGAAACCAATAGAGAAATGTGAGTGTGTGTGTGTGATCTATTGTCCTTACATAAAGAGGAGCATGCTTGATTACAAAATCAATAGGAAACCAAATGAGTGGAACAATCTTACATAACAACTCAATCAAAAACATAGACAATGACAGCGGCAGTAATTTGACAGTGGATGTACTGTGACATTGGACAAGGGGAGTAGGGGACATCGTTAGGCCTGTCACAATTATTACATAATCGCCTGATCGCAATCATTTGAATAATCGTCAGAATATTATGTATGTTTATATAATAGTATGTTTTGGCCATAGTAAAATAATTATTTTCATTATTGGTACCGCTTTGTCATATCTGACCCATGTCATTTTTGTTTCCAAAGCCTAAAAGGCAAGCAGAAATTTAATTTTATTTAAATGTTCCGAAGTTCAATACCAAAACACTATTAAATCGTTAATGGCAATTACTTGTTCAACAAATAATCATCAAGTGAAATGTCCTGATCGTGACAGCTCTAGGCGACATGTTGTGAATCTCTAACATCCTGAGCCAAACCAAACTTTATGTAAAAACTATATTGACGACATTCACACAGTGGTCAATTTGCTCTTAAGTCATACTCGAG
The DNA here is from genome assembly GCF_963454915.1 of Gymnoscopelus microlampas. Classification (NCBI taxonomy): domain Eukaryota; kingdom Metazoa; phylum Chordata; class Actinopteri; order Myctophiformes; family Myctophidae; genus Gymnoscopelus; species Gymnoscopelus microlampas. Next base: position 13,798,139 of record NC_139949.1, read on the forward strand.
GCATGGAAACCCCATCACGGTCTACATACAGTATGATGTAAGGGGGCATTCAGACCGCAGATGCTTATTTATGCTCCGTAATATGACGGTTTTGCATGCCGAGAATAGCAGATGTACAAGTTCAGAACGCATATGACAGTATAAATCGGGCTTAAAAGGGGTTTGTCTTGTCGTGAATCTTTGTTCTGAACTAGGCCTAACCACTTAAACCCTCTATACTTAGTGAACTGGACATGAGTTGCCTCTGTATTTGGTGTGCTTTTTGCCCTCTATACCAAATGTCTTTGCCAAAAATAGGCGATCTACACTACAAGCTTGTGGTTTGTTGTGACGTGCTGATCTACAAATCAGCTATTTTTGGCAAATGTTCCCCCCTGAATCTGAATGCTACGGTTCAAGTGGTTAAGAGTACTCGGTACTGTACCTCATCCTGACTGCAGGGACTGGAAGTACTTCTTGAGGAATCTGTCTTGCAGGAATGACACTCAAGCTTCCCATCGAATGCTGGAGAATGACCCTTAGATGGCTGGCTATGGTGGCTATGGAGATGACCCATCTGTGCATGCCGGGGATGGTGACGGGGCTCGGTGTGACTGGAGTGATGGTGACCGTCTGATCCATGGGGAGAGGACTGCTGGCTGTGTTCAGAATCTGAGAGAGTTGAGGGGTGGACGTCTGACTGAGAGATGTGATGCTGACGATGAGGCTCACGATGATGGAGCTGCAGCTGGGAGTCTGAATGAGCAGAGTGGTGATGGACATCTGACACAGCAGGCTTATGAGACTCACAATGATTGCTGTGGGAATGTAAAGGACTGGGATGTGAATCAAGACCATGACCTTGATGATGAGCTGGGCGCTGGTGGTCTCCATGCTGATGATGATGATCACCGTGGTGATGTGTCGGGCTGTGGTCCTCTTCAATGTGATGATGGGCTCCATGGTGATGACCTGGGCTGTGATGGTCTCCATGGTGATGACCTGGGCTGTGATGGTCTCCATGGTGATGACCTGGGCTGTGATGGTCTCCATGGTGATGACCTGGGCTGTGATGGTCTCCATGGTGATGTGTTGGTTTGTGGTTGTCTCCATGGTGATGTGTTGGTTTGTGGTTGTCTCCATGGTGATGTGTTGGTTTGTGGTTGTCTCCATTGTCCTGATGGTCTCCATGCCCTGGGCTATAGTGGTCTCCATGGCTAAGTGTTGAGCTGTGGTGGTCTCCATGATGATGACCTGGGCTATGATGGTCTCCTTGGTCATGATGGTCTCTATGGTGATGGTGGTCTCCTTGGTCATGGTGGTCTCTATGGTGATGGTGGTCTCCTTGGTCATGGTGGTGGTCTCCATGGTGATGATGAGAAGTTTGAAAGAGGTGGTCTGTATTGTGATGAGTTTTACCGTCACCATGGTGATGTTGTTGCCATTGGTCTCCAGGGTGATGGTGATGTGAATCTTGAATAGAGGTGTCTCCATGGTGATGGTGATGAGATGGGATACAGTGATCTCCATGATGAGAACTAGTATTAAGGTGGTGTCTTTGGTGATGGTGATGAGGTTCGCTATGAATGTGATGGGGCGAGTCTTTCCCAGAGTGATGGTGCCTATGGTGGTGGTGCATGAGTTTGTCATCTTTATCATCAGTGTGCTGACTAGAATTGGAATGTATGCTGGCATAAGTGTGACTGCTGGAGTCAACGGAGTCTGTACTGGCAGGCTGGCTCATCTGTGGTCTGGGCCTCTCCATTCTTCTGTCCATCATAGGTGAGGCCTGGGCCTGGCCTGAACTGCTTGGTCTATGAGCGTCTGTAACACCAAGAGTGGTGAGCCTCTGTGGGCTGAGCACCTGCCGAGTAATCTCATTCAGAAAGTCAGAGAACTGAAGTTTCTCCCTCACCAAGTCCTTCCTGGCTTCATTTTTTCTCCTCTGAATGTCAGCCTCATCGTCAGATTCCTCCTCTTCTTCACGGCTGATGAGGGCCTCCATTGACTTAGCTTTGCGGACACGTCCATCTTTTCCTGAACCTCTTGAAATACTCTGCTTGTTTTCGCCGTTGCTCCTGGCGTTGCCGAGGTGAAGGGCTGACCCTCGCTTGCCTGTCGCTCTGGCAGGGATCTTCGAATGACCTTCATCGTCAACCAAGGGCATGGTGTCATCTGCTTCGTCAAAGATGTCAAAGCATGACTGTGAATGCTGGGGCTTTTTTCTCTGTGGATGTCTGCGAAAAGACTCAATGTAGCCGTCTGAAGATGACGAACGGGAAGAGGAAGAGGATGAACTGCAGGACGAAGATGAAGAGGAGGAGCCAGTTGAGGAGCTTGAGGAGGTGGCTGTAACTGGAGTGTGGGAGATCCGATCAGCAATATGTTTTTGTTGACAACCACGTTGATGACATTTCTCTGTCTTCTCACGGTGATGGTGGAGGTCATGCTGGTGCTGGAAAGTGCAATCCTCTGCCGTTGAATGGGTGCTGTTGCAAGAAACCAGGGTGAGAGTGTTATCTTAAAGGGTAATGAAACCGTACGCTGATTTTGTAGTTCGTTTTCCAATTCAGGCTCAAAACTAGAGGAGATTAAAAACATCCCTCTCATCACCCTTGAAGTCTATTAATTAAAATGACTTGACACAAACTCCCACAATGTGGCTCCCTGCTATTTTAATGATCAAGAAGAATATTAAATAATTGAATGAGCTGCGTTGTCACAATTAAGCACAGGTTGGATGTATTAATTTGAAGCTGTTGTTCCTACTGTTGTTCCTACTTACCCATGACCTTCATTATCTTCTGAATGATGGCGGAAAGGAGGATGACGGTGATAATGACCTCTGTTCTGTTGGTGGGGAAGGTGATTCTTGTCCTGAGATTTTGGGCTAATCATCTTCCCACGTCCATGGTCCAACTCATCCTGATCAGGCTTGCTGCACGTGTGGCCTCTGTTGTCCTTGTGAGGCTGCACAGGTGTAAAACACTTCTCCATAACCCTGGTGTTGTCTCTGACAGAAGGTCCCAGGAACCAGGGCAACAGGGGAGCCTAAACAAACATAACAATATTATCGCTGTCAGGTGAAAACCTTGTACGGTACGTTACTTTTCAGGAGATGGAAAGAAGAACCTGTGTTCCAATGGATCCAACGTATTATTTAGTCAGAAAGCTCTTGAAAATACTTTTCATTGGTTCAATATTTATAAAACCCACACTTAACCACTTTCACTTAATATATATACTGTATATATTTATCTTACCAAAATAGTAAAATAACAGATCTGCAAGCTTTCCCCTACCTTCTTGTATGACGTTCTTGTATATTCTTGCACGATGAAGTATAGGACATTCATTTACATAAAAAGATTAAATAGGTAGATACAAGGTTTCTGCCCGACAGCAATGATATTCTCTCCAGTGATTTTGTTTTTGCAGAATTGCTTCCGGTTCTGGTGTGCCAAATCTTTTGACATTCTTCTCATGACTCAGATGCATTCATATTCAGGTTTTAATTTCATATTAACATCGTGATTAACTAGTACAGAGGAGAATCTAATTTAATCATAACACAATTAATTAAAATGAGTTTGCTACGATACTATACTACTTCTAAAATAAATCAGATTAATTTGTCTGACGTGAGATTAGTTCACTCCTAAATTGCAGTACAGAAAATGTAAGAAATCTACAATTTTATTGACCCCGAGGGAAAATGTGTTTCTTCCAGCAATCAGTAGCAGGATAAAGATAGTATTTAGTAACAGACTGCCACCCCATTAGGGGCCAGTAAATTATCTATGGCAAACGCTAATTACAATCCCGTCTGTCAAAACACAGTCAAGTCAGCAACAACGTGATGAAATGTTTAATTACAAGCCGACATCTGTTTCTAACAGCATCTAACTATTAACTGTTGTTTGTCAAAAGCATTATATATACATACCAGCAGTTGAAGGGTAGCTGTGCACAGACTTCAGGAATTAGCCCATATATTACTGTTAAACAAAAATGACCATGATGCCAGCACCAGTGCTGACCTCTGTCACAGAAGGCCTGCTCGATGATGTTTTGTACCAGGAGGAGATCAATGACGCCCTTCCTCTGTTGCCCCCTGTTTCAACTGGGATGCACATGCTAAACACATGAACACACACACATCATCAATAAGTGCTCTGTGTTCTGCACATGGCCACACAGCTGTTATGTAAATATAGTGGTGGAAAGTAACTAAGTACATTTTCTCAAGTACTGTACTTAAGTACAATTTTGAGGCAGGGCTTTGAGTATTATTTTCTTTTTTTTAAAGATACTTTATATATACAGTACTCCTACTCCACATCATCTCAGAGGCAAATATTGTATGTTGTACTACTACAGATATTTGACAGCTTTAGTGACTAGTTACTTGGTAGATTTAGACTATTAACAAGACAGATATTAACCAGTTAAAGGGATAGTTCACCCCAAAAAATACTTATTTTCTATCAATACACACCCCATGAAGCCTTGAATTCATGGAGTTTGTTTTGTTTTTGTCGCATTCCTGAGCCAATACTTTGATTAGAAAAAAAGTCATTATGGGGGTGAACTATCCCTTTAAGCCCTATTTTATATTTAGTCTATTTTGGTCGGAAATGTTTTATTTTTATATTGTAATATTGCTACTTTTACTTACCGTAAGTAAGAAAACAAATATCACCTAGATAGACATTGTATTTATTTACTGTGTCAGAATATCAACTTCTAGTTTGATTCCAAAGCACACGCCGTCAGTCATTATTACCCAGTATATTGTATATCATCTCGTATTTCTCCAATACCAGCTGGAGCTATTTCCCATTTTGCAATTTTCTTCATCAATTATTCAACTCAACCAATATCTATTCAGTTACAATCTGGTTATATCCCAGTGAATAGAGCCATGAAACTGTTAGCTAAAACAGCTGACAGTTAATATAAATATTACACACCAGATGCAGAATGCAGATGGTTTGGGGTTGGAAGTAGATGAGTGGGTAGAGGGGATGTCTTGGAATTGGAAGGTCACTGGTTCGACCCTCAGCTTGCCCAGTCTACGTGTCCCTTAGTAAGACACTTAACCCCTAACAGCTCCGCTCCAGCACTCATCTGAGTAGCCGTCTGCTGGGTGAAGCTGTAAAAGTCCCTACCCCCCCGACCAGAAAAGGCTCCCTTTCGTTTTCCGTTATTGACATGGCTGTCCCTATTATGTCAGTGCTGTGATCAAACCAATAACTCACAAAAGTCAAGGTTACATTTCAACGGCACTGCATTCCAGTAGAATGACAAAGACAATTACACCCATGATGAAGCATGCTTTAGAGTCCAATGAATCAACTCTGGTATTATATAAATAAGACATTACAGATTTGAGACAAAGACATCGGCCTCTCATTAATGTTGTAATCACCTATTGTCGTTGCCCACGGCAGCTTTCCCTGAATCAATGAGATAGGTCACGGCTCAGGCCAATTCATAATCAATTTCAACTGTGCACTGACATGACCGCCCAGGAGGAAAGATAATCGACAGTCCACTGAAGCAAAACGCACCCGAATAGTGCATTCATAAAATAAACCGACAAGGTTTGACAGCAAGGCTGCAGGTTCAATTTTCCATACCAGTTGGGAATATTTGGGCTTCCCCCCTAGGAAGCAGCCACTGATGCGCTCTTGAGCAATGCAATTAACTTTAAGTTACTTCACTGGTCTGGAGCAGCTTGTAGATTGTGATTATTCTGGAGAGCTGCCAGCCATGAAGGCAACTATGATTGTTTGTGAGGCAAAGCATTGCTAAAGGTCACCCGTTCTGCTCACCATATTCTGTTTAAGGATTCCAAAACAAATACCACATTAGGTCTGTTGTCCTTCTGGATTGCTGCAGCCAAAGACTGGATCAATCTGCAAAAAAAACAAACATACACTAAAATTTGATAATTTTGTCTGTTGGCTACTTAATGTTGTCCCATGCAAATAATAGCTCTGTTGCTCTCTAGTCTACGGTTTTGTTTTGCCTGTTGGTCGTACTGCTAGGGTATGCTACTCTTGTTTTGTTATTGTATTGTCTGATGGTGTTGTCTGATAGTTACCTGCCCGATACTTATGTACCTATCATGCTGTGCTTATATATAAATAGTGGGTGTGTTGGAAATGTTTAGATGTGTAATGTTGTCATTTCATTTGTTTTAGCTGCTAACCTGTTCCCTCAAGAGTCCTTGCCTTTTGCCAGGCTGCCATTGTAAATAAGAATTTGTTCCCAATTACTTGCCTGGTTATAATAATATAATATGTAAATTATACAGTCCATCTGTGATCAGTTAAGTTTCAGAGGTACAATAAAGTTAATACAGTTCATGCGAAGGCCACATCTGCCAATAGATCATCCACACCATTCAGAGAACCCCGGTGGTGTCTAAACTGGTGAAATGTACATGCCACTGTTATTCAATTCAACTTTGTAAGCACATCACAAAATCAATTAGAACAGCTGATCCTAGCGAGCACAATGGAATTTGGTTTCATACATTCATCAGCATGCACTCACCTGTTCGTAAAGCCATTTTCAAATCAATCCCAAGTGCTAAAATGTATTGTACTGCGCCCAGCAGGTGGCTGGATAAATCCTTTTCCAGCACCACTAATGACAGCGAAAACATTTAAATGTGTAGATTCTGTATTTAATTGACAGTTTGGGGGGGGAAACAAGGATATATTACATACAGTATGTATGGCAACCGTAAGCAATGCACTGTATAGAAGTTAGAATTTCAGAAGTAATGCAAACACTCATTAAGAGTGTAAAAGTGTGATCATGTAAAGTAGACGCAAAAGAGTTGATAATCCCTACAAAAATCCTGCAAAAATGGATAGAATAATACACACAAGTTCTGCTGAAAAAAACTGACATTTCTTCAGTAAATCAGCAGTTTTGTTTTTTGCTACCATAGACCTCAGATAAATATAATTTGTGTTACTTAGGAAGAGAATTATTTGACAGTCAGAAAATGCACCCACGTCAACAACATTTTCAACCCAACGACAGTTAGTCAGCCTTTGCAAAAACGAAAAATTGAGTGTTATCAACAGCAATTCAGAACAACTATTGCTTTCTGTGGAGTTATCGATAGTCACAGACACGAATGAATTGTCCAACTTGCAGGCAGCACTGCTAGGGTCGTAATTGCCAATCTGCTAGGAGATTTCTTTTGCTTGCTGTGCACACGGGTCCAATGCAACCACCTATTGCCAGATTGGAATGAATGGCCCCAGGGTCTGTCCATTCTAAGGTGCATTCTGTTCTCTGCTTTATTCAAGTTGGGGTGATGGCTCCCTCTGCTGGTCCCATCATGTAATAGAAAAAGTCTCATTTCAGCTGATTCTACACAGGCCAATGCTGTGTAACACACACACACAAGTGGAAAAGCAACAAAATGGTTATTCAGTTTTTCCCCACACGGATATTGGGGTTAAGGAGAGGATCTAAATTGGGGTCTGAGTCAGACGAGGCACGTCCCAGTTTAGCCATGATGATGATGAGTGTAAAGAATCCAATAACTCCGACCAGAAGGAGCATGAAGATCCGTTGTTTCAGTGTCAGAGAAGACCTCTTCCCTGTTCGGTTTCTGAAAAATTAAGATGAGACACGATGAGATGAAGCTCGAGTAGCCAACAAGTTGATACAAGAAACAATTGTGCAATTAAGTACAAAAGGTCGAAATGAAAACAAGAGGCAAAATATAAATAAATTAAATAAATTAAAGGCTGCAACATACTCCAAATGATGTCGAACTTCTTAGTGGACAAAACTATTTTATAGAAGGAGGGCGGCAGTGGAGCAAACTCAGACAATTGAAGCCTTTTTTTTAACAACGTTTCGATGTCAATACAGCTTTATCCTTCTTCTACACATACTAGTCCCGCTCCTGAGATGCACCGGACCAGCCTGAATTTGGCTTGAGGCGCGGTGGAACCCCTTGGTTCAAAAGTATTTCATATTCAGGTCTGAGTTCTGAACGCTAGACCTTGTACTCTCAGTAGTCTGCCAAGCAACGCTCGCTCGAGGCGAGGCCACAGATGCATTGTGTACTGGTGGCTTTACCGCGGATCTTCACTGTTTGTTTACATCGACCTCCAACGAGATTTGACATAATTTGCCCGGGGATTTCACAATTTCTGGCGACAGACACGGTGGAAAAAGTTACTCTCTCTCTCCATTAATTAATCACCATCTGGTTGTGTTTATAGCCACTCAGAGAGGGACTATTCTCAGCCAACCTTTCTTCACTGTCCATATTGCGGAAATGAAACACTATAAATCTAATTTTATTAATTACATTTAAGGCCATCTCTGGTCTGGCCCCATCCTATATCTCAGACCTGCTCGAGCCATGTGTACCAAAACGCAGTTTGAGGTCCTCGGACAAAGCTCTACTAGTCATCCCAAATTCCCGACCAAAAACAAAAGGAGATCGGGCTTTTGCATTCAGAGCTCCCGACTCTCTGGTATGCCCTCCCTGTGGAGAGCAGGCTTGCATAGTCTGTGCCCCTGTTCAAATCCCTCCCGAAAACTCACTTTCATAAAGCTGCCTTTATTCCTCAAATGTTTTGACCTATTATGTCCTAATCTGAGTTCCCAGAAGTTTTCGCCAGCTCTCGCATACAAACGGGAGGGGCGGGGAACTTGTGGGCCAAAACCCCTGTATTTGTGGGCGGGATGTAATTTACGCTCAGAATCTGAGCGGACACGCCTCTTACCGGTCGGAGAGCTGTGCAACTCGTCTAAACAGTCCGACGAGAGGCAAACAGCAGTACACAACAATGGCGGCCGCAATTTCTCAAGGAGAAATTTCTTCCCGTCGCTCCTATTTACATGCAACACCCACTGCATGTGGATCCCGCCCTCTTTTCTTCATTGGCTATTGAATCAGAACACAGTGGCCGCGCCCCTGCTGTCCAGGCTTTGAGCTGAAGCCTCCCAGAATAATTATGTCCTACTGCATTTGCTGTGTCATGTTTTGTTTTGCTCTATTTCTTGTTGTGGGATGTGTTTTGATTCTATGTGAAGCACTTTGTTTTTTGAAAAGTTGCTACATAAATAAAGCTTTATCATTACCACTAGTGGAGATGTTCGGCTAGTTAGAACATCTTGGAGTCGCAAGAATTGCCAAACAGAACTTCAACAACAAGGTACTGCCTAAATGTAAGAGTAAGCTTTAAGACTGCATTACAGTAATATAAGTTTTATTTTTCTTGTATTTGTTTTGTAAATGAATGTAACCCTTATTGTAACATTCATCGTTTTGTTACAAGGTACTAGAGTGCTGAGTTAATGATAAAAGATAATCACTCACTTCAGGATTTGAGCAAACCAGCTCAGAGTAGGCCTTCGTCGGTACTTGTCATCATCAAAGTCGACCTGTGTGACAGAGCTGTGACCGACGTCCCGGGTGTCATACACCTTTCTTGGAGATGATGCTGGGGAAACATTATTATAATTATTAAATTAATTAATAGCATCAATAATAATTAATTCATTGTATCAATAGCCCATTGATAAGATAAATTACCATTATCAATGTGGCATCTTATTTGATCATATTTTGCCATTATGTTTGATGATAAAGAAAACTAAAGCAAAATAGGAAAGAATATCATCATTGGGCCTTTACACTCTAAACTAATAAATCAAACTAATTCAAATATCTTAATGTTGAATTAAAAAACAGAAGTCGGATAAAAGTAAGTAAAACTAGAGTTTAAAGGCAATTAAGTAAACAATACACATAGAATCAATGTGAGAACGTTCCGGTCCTGTACCTGCATGCATTGTGATTGTGTCACAGCGAGGCGGGGCAGGATTGAAGTTTATCACAGAGTGTTCCTGCATAACGGGAGCCTCAACATTGAGATGGAGACCGCCGTGATCTTCCTGCACTGGGGGTGGAATGGACGCCGGAGCTGCCATGGCATTAGAGTTGTACGAGTCCATGGCGTAGACCTCGCTTGTTTCTCGCGCTGCCGCGTTGGAATCAAAGTAGGAGTTTTCCCTTGGTGCTGCATTGGAATCGAAGTAGGCGTTTTCTCTTGGCGCTGCAAAGTAGTATGAGAGTAGGTGTGATAATAATGAACACAGTATTTATTAAGTATGATTAAGTATGCATTATTAATTACATGAACCCTAGCGTCCCTATTCTTGGTATATCGTAGCAAAAACATTCCGCAAAAATAGGCGAACGTTCAGCGAAAAGAACAGATCTACAAGTCCACAACGCATCGTGTTGCGACATGTGAGCTTGTAGCTCACAACACTATTTGATGCACAACAACGTGTATAGGGTTGAAGTGGTTGTAAGTAATTACTATTAAGGATAAAATATTGTAATTTCAACCAATCAAGCTCTCTTTGGGTTGTACATGCAGCGATACTCACCGTCGAATGTGGACCAATCCGAAAAGTCAGCGGTATCATTTGGAGTGCTCTCTTCAAGAACCTCTATTGGCTCTTCAATCTGTCAAGCGGTTATCAAGAGGCATTTACAAATATATTAGGGTATACGCATAAACAAAACGCTCAAGGACCGCTTCTCCAGGTGCCATTCAAAGTCATACCTCTACAATAAGAAAATGCAAGATGCCTTTCATACTGTACAATTGATGTAGCCAAAAGTGCTGTGCGCTTAAGTGCACTTACGTACTAAGGGAATTGACAGAAAAGTTGAATTGATTAGAGAAGGGGGGGGGGGGGGGGGGTCGGTAGCAGTGATTTACGGTACACACTAACGTTGAGTTGAGCCGACAATAAAAGTTTAATTCAATATAGAAGCCCTTACCAGAGGCAGTCCCAAGCCTGCTCTGGCCCAGTTGACTGAGGACAGCTGTTCCTTCAACATGTCTGCCACTGGGCTCGCCAGGTTGGAGGGAGGGAACACCGGGCCCTGGCAACTGGGACACTGATATCCCGCTGGGGCAGTGTGCAGTGGCAAACGGGCCGCCAGGTCATTAAGACAGGACCAGTGAAATACATCTGGGGAAGATATGAAAAATAAACAGTGGAGGGGGAAGGGCGTATTATACTAAACAGATGATTTATTAGTATCCACAACACACAGTAAATGCAACATTTGAATAAGCACTTCATTGTCAATACTTAACTTCTATGTTGTATCACATGCTGTGCATAATTGTAAAGGTAAAAATATCCTCCACATTGTCTGCCTTTTAAAATCAAGTGTACTGTATAAGTGCACGTCTGTAAACCAAAACAGAGTAAAAAGCTCTTGCTATGAGAGTGTAAATGTCGAATAAACCCATTTCTGGTACACTATGACTCTGACGGCTGCATTATTGATGATGGTTTGAAGGTTATTCTACAGTTGCACTTTATTGTAGAAACAGTACAGAAAAGGGAAAGAATTGATAAAGCCTCAGGGATCAGGAGTAAGGGGTGAGACAGTTATGTCAAAATAACAATGCATGGAGTAGTGTTTGAGGATTTATGTGACTGGCGTAAACACGGAAACACGGCAAACGTACCATAGCAGACCAATCTGACCGTTTCGTCAGCAGAGAGTAGATTATTACACAGACTGCAGTTGGGGTTGTAATCGCTGTCCTGAAGCCATTGCAAATATGACTGCACGATACACTGTAAGGATGAAAAGGGGGTGGGGGGTTATAAATATATATCAAATAATCTTACTACTGTATATTATTTGAATCTGAATCAACTTCATCACAGATTTACAGGTGTAAAGAAGTGGGTGAAAGAAGTTTGTTTTGGTTGTTTTCAGGAAGAGAAAAAGAAGCGACAGGGATTATTACATTTGGTAGCTGGTAGATGCACTAACCTTGTTATGGTTTGAGACGAGACAGTGCTCACACACGTTCACGCGATGTTCAAAACAGAACAAATTGGTGACCTTCCTCTTGGGACACTTACAGAGACCCATAGCCAGGTGTACTGTATAGAAAACACAAACACATAGGAGGTCTATTTACAGGTTTACAAAAGCAGAATTCAAGGACATTTCAAACAACGTGTACTTGGTCAGAGCTTTTTCCAGCACCTTGCAGTTTCAGCAAAGTACCATTCAATCCAAAAGCCACAATCTTCTTTTTAGATACGTGGCCGAAAGTATTTGGTACCCATCCACCTAAAAAAAAGTTGAAGTTGCTTAACTCATTGAGTGCCATTGACGTGTTTCACCGCTATGGCGCAACATGACAACAGAAATCTCTGGCACTGGGACAACATAGCCAGAAATAATTCTGGCACTCAGTGAGTTAAGTTGAAACTGACAGAAGTTTATGGTATCCTCATTTCACTGAATAGAACACAAACTTTGCTTTTACAACCCAACATTGAAAATAATAAAGCAAATAAATGGCATTGACTAAAATGTAATATTGGTATTCTCTTAATATTTTGTTGCACAGACTTTGGAGGCAATAACTGCAAACCAGACACTCTCTGTTTGTTATTATGAATAAGATTTCTCAAATTGTCCACTGGTTGTTTGTCCGACACTTCAGGTTTGATGAGTTCTGTGTCCCGACGGCAAGTTATACCTCTTTCCACAGATGTTCAATGGGACTCATATCAGGACTCAAACAGACTTCAGAACAGTCCAGTGTGTTATTCTCATCCATTCTTGGTGATTTGTCATGTAGTCAATGTTTCAAGTTATTATCATACTGGAAAGAAAGCAGAGAAAAAAATACTTTGGGCCTGTCACTGGCAGTGGCGCAGCCAAAGCGCTAGTATAGGCTGGGCCTAATTCTTATTTTACCGATTTCTTATCAAAAAATGTATTGTAAAAAAATATATATATTTTTTTTTTTTCGATTGGGTGGGCCAGCTTTCTATGTGCCACGGCCCACCCAGGCCCACCCATGGCTGCGCGCCTGGTCACTGGGCTGTAAGTTTTGCTCAGATTCAAGGCACCCAGGCCTAAGGCATCAAAGCAACCCGAAAACATCACAGAGCATGTTTCACGATAAGCAGTGTTTGTTTCTTTGAAAGCTTCATTTCGTCTTCTATGAATTACCAAAAAGCTCTAATTGTGATTCATTTGTCCAAAGTATAGTCTCCCAGAAGGACTGGATTGTCAACATGCATTTCGGCAAAGTCCAATGATTTCCAATCTGCCTTTTTCCTGTCTCCCGTTTAGAAGAACCAATCTTCCTTTCTAAGGAGCCCATTTTCATTCAGACAGCAACTGTTTGAAACTGCTGTACCTTGAGCTTGACGATCAGTTTGGATCTGTTCTGAAGTTTCCCCGTTTCTTTCTCCGCCATTCGAACAATCTTTCTGTGCAATCTTTGGCCAATTTTATAGTCCCAATGCATGCGCCTTAAACTTCTTAATAAAATTGGCAACAGTGGTCACAGGCACATCATGCTCTTTGGAGATAGTATTGTAACCTTTACGTTGACCATGCTTGGCTATTACCTTTTTTCCTAATCTCCTCATTCCACTCTCTCTGCTTTTCCTTCCGTTTTTCATGTTCAGTGTGATACACACAGTGGCACAAAACAGTCATTTTGGGGTCATTTTCTGGCTGCATGAGTGATATTGAAAACACCTGTGATACTAATTAAAACAACAGTCTGCTTAGAATATTACTAGTGCAATGCAATTTATTTCTTCTTACAACTTCTAGGGTAACAATAACTTTGACCATGCTACTTCAGAATGACTTTTTAGATGAAGCAATAATTCAATTATTTTTCAGAACTTATGTTTTCTTCTGCTGCAAACCACCAAAGACAGATTATGGACACTATAATAATATATATTCTTATATGAACAGTTTTCAGGGCAAAAGGTGGATGCATTATTTTAATAAAATGCAAGGGTACCAATATTTCAGGCCACACGTCACAATAGTCAAGCATTTTCCAGGACTTCAGTCAGAAAGCATGCTCATTCTAGGCCTTGAAACTGCGTATTAAAGTCAAGCATATTCATGGATGACAGGATATCCTGAAAAAAATATTTGAATTGCAAGGAATAAGCTTCAAATAGCTCAGTTAATAAGAGAAACAGAGGAGGAGCGGTATTTGATCACAACAGGCAATCAGAAGTGGCTCAGGAGGTATAGAAGAGCAGCCTGGGAACCCGGACGTTTCCAAGACCCATAACTGTAATTCCCGTTTGCAGAAGGTGGCAGAGCCATTTGCTGTGCTGCTGGGTCAAGTAAGTTAGCCTGGTAAACCCACCCCGGTCGCGGAAATCGCATTTCGTCTGCTGAATGAAAATCAAATTGAATTCCGCAAACTGGGAGGGTTTACCAGGCTACAAGTAAGTGTGAATGGTATGTGAATGGTATGTGTGAGGAAGTGCTTTGAGTTGTTGGAAGATTAGAAAAATGTTATCAGGCTTTGTCTGAACCGTTGTCATTTCACAAAGCCAAAGTATTGCAAGGCATCTGTTGCAATAATCTGTTGAAAATCCCATTGATCTACTACAAATACAATACATGATAACCTTTGATCATGTTAGTCTTTCTAAGCTCAACAGAGCCACAGAGATCAGATGATTGCATCATCATTTCCATTTTTGTCTGGCATTTCCCCAGGAATGTGTGATCCACTTTAACCTCAATATTGTCTCATACAATTCATGACTGGGGCGACCTTAAGTGATGTGGTTTGCAAAGCTCAGCAGCTCATCTGACAAATTGGATGCTGCAGTAACCATGATAATAAACATGCAATCAAGTGGCTGGGATTAACTCATAAAATAAGCGTGATTAATATGCACAATGAATGCACATACACTGTTGTACACTTCTGGGTAACAAGCGGAACAAAAAGAAAACGGAATATCGTTTAGTTTCTACAGCTATGCTGCTGCCTCAAGAAATACAGTGACTTAAAAAGTAAATAATTGTAAATAAACAGAATGTATGCTGCTGTGCATACAGCTGTGCATTCATGCAACTTAATCACATGAACCCTAGCGTCATAATAGGCAAGTTAGGTAGGTACAAATTTGGTGAACATTCAGCAAACAATAGGTGAACAATCTGCTATCGCTATTTGTTGTAAAGCCAATTAAATTACCACTTAAGTAGTTAACTGGTAATTTAATTGCAAAATGTGATGTTAATTTACTGTAAAAAAAAAAGGATGTATACTGTGGGTTGAGAAAAATAGTCTGCAGCTTCATCAGGGTTTCTAGTGCAACTATCTGGCCATGTGACTTGTCTTGTGCAATGACTTTCATATAGCTGGAGTGTTTCAGCATGATGTTTGAATATGGAACTCCAGACCTAAACTCCATACACTTATTCATCTCATTATGATACACATATATTGTTTTATGACACGTGTATTGTAGTTTTATGGCATCATACATCCATTCATATTATCAATTAATAGCAGATTTGGATACGCATAGTATTTTTCTGTGTATGTCACCACCACATAATAGTAGTGCAGTGACTAATATGGTGAAATCACCAAGTACTACTGCATATGGCAATAATACTGATTCCCACACTTACCGGTATTCAAAACAACAAAAGAATGTTGTATCATAATACAATACATGTATTAATGAATGAATTAATCAAACAAACAAACAATATGTGCACTGATGGATCTAAAGTGTACCATTTTCCATGATACCCCAACCTTATGTGTATAATAATCTGTATCTCTGTTTTAACGTCAGAAGAATATATCCGGAACCATGCTTTTCCGACGCTTGTAAGATCTCTTCTCTGGAATAAACCCATACTATTTTAATACGTTTCCTTCCTCCGTTTATTGATGTACTTAATTCTCATCTCACCGTTAGATATGGACCGGTATTTACTAGGAAAGATAAAGCTATCAATTGGCACAATAAGAAAATTACCTGTGCTTAGTGGTGTGTCACGTGTAATAGATAATGAATAGTGATATTGTTAAGTCACTTGTGTTGTGTGGATGGTGATGCTTTATTCTGCTTGCTGACAGCACTCACTGTCACATGCCTGTTGGTGTGCCATCGATATACTTGTGTACAATATATATCAGAGGTCTTCAGCAGGGGGTCCTCAGAGTTACTACAGGGGGTCCGCCAAATCTTTGTGTGATATGTGTTTTCTTTTACCTTATCCACTTGAAACCTAGCATCCCTTTTCTGAGGAGAACTTTAGCCAAAAATAGCCGATCTACAAGCTCACAACGCCTCGCAGCGCGAGGCGTTGTGAGCTTGTAGATCGGCTATTTTTGGCAAAGAGGTATAGGTGTAGATGGAAAAAAGAGCAGAATCTGAAACCCAATTTTATACAATATGGGGGTCCCTGCTTCATCTCTCTCTCAGCTAGGGGGTCCTTGGGCTGAAAAGGTTGAAGACCACTGATATATATGCATTGTTTGATACATATTAAGTTAGTATTACTTAATGTTTCTCCTCACACCACATCATGTTGGACAGAAGGAATACATTAACCACTTAAGCCCTATAAAGAATAGGGAAAATAACCCATCTACAAGCTCACAATGCGCTGTGAGCTTGTAGATAAGCTATTTTGGATAGTTTTTTTTTTTACTATTTTGGATAGTTTTGCCAATAATGCCAGGCTCAAAAGATACAGGGACGACAAGTTTAAAGTGCTTAATGTCATCAGAATGAATGAATACTTCCATATCACTAACATCAGCTTAGAATTAACACGCTCATGTCTATAATGACATTACATTAATCGCACCAATATGACACATTGTTGTTATTAATGTCATAGACATGACATATCTTATCTAAAGGTTGACATTTGTCTGAGCTAACGTTAGCTTAGCAACTATCGATACAGTAGGTTAAAGCCAGGTAGCTAGCTGTTAATGTGTGTTATATAATTATAATAACGTTACCTGTCACGCCAAGTTTATACAATTGTCCTCCGTTTCAGGGTGATTTGACGAAGTGGCATTTATGCTTCGTTGTCGCTTCTTTCAGGAATGTATGTGTTTAAAAAGTACCGACGAGATGGATGATGTTACACAGTAAACTTCACTGTAATGTTTATATGCCACGTCTCTTCCGCTATGCGTCTTCTTCGCCGTTTCTTCGTTTTGATCATAGAGCTACACACCGCCACCTAATGTACCGGAATGAAACACGTTTGCAGTTTAGAGGTAGTTTTGAAATCCTTTTCGTTTGAATCATAATATATATACGTGTCATGTCACGTGTTCTGTATGTACCACAACATGTGACAACAAATAAGTGTATTAAATACTGTTCAAATGATCATATATGTATATGTATATGTATACATATGTATGTATATATAACTGTTAGTATTATTATTATTTCATTTTTATTTTTATTCTTTTTATTTACTCTGTGAAGCCTATGTTGGCCTCTAAAAAATAAAAATAGGATTTCATACGGTTTCGCTATTTTCATATTTAAAAATGATTGAAAAGGTTTATTTTCTCTGTGAGAGGCTCTCAGGACTCCTCTCCCCCATTCATAAGAAGTGTTCTCTGTTCTTGCAGTTTTCATTTTTAACCTTGACCTTGTTCTATGAATCTCCTCTTCACAACCACTCTACCTGCTCTTCGACAGTGTGTATAGTAGTTCTCAAGTGGGCCACAATCCTCAAACCTAAAAGTTTACACCCAAGAGGAGCAAGTTCACAGTCTGTCTGTCTATCTGTCCGTCCGTCCGTCCGTCCGTCCAGCCAGCCATCCTGCCATCCAGCCAGCCACCCAGCCAGCCAGCTACAGGTACAGGACCGCAGTAGGGCATATCCAGGCCCGCTGGGAGATATATCCTGACTGAGTGTTAATTTAACTCTCAGAGTTAAATTGACACTGAGAATTTGCCTGTGCAGTCAGTCCAGCGTGTCCGGAGTATTGTCCATTTCCATTCTCATTTAATGACTAACATAATTGATGTTGGCCTTGCCAGTTGCTTGGTGAAGACAAGAGAGCTCCATCAAGTATTATCACATGTGGTTGTTTGTACTATGCAGACCATCCTTGTGTGAAATTACAGTGACGCTACTGTCAACAGATGGAGGAAATGTAATTACTCAGTTGTATTAAAAACGTTATATTATGATAAAATATTATGATAAAAACACATGGGGTGTGCATGTATAGGTATCAGTGGCTTGAGTATTTAGTTCTCATTAGCCCAGCTGCATTTAGACCTACTAATTTACATGATCAGCTAACAGTGTGACCTACCTAAAATGCTGGATTAACAGAACAGACACAGTGAGGCAGAACAGAATGGCTTTTAAAAAAAAAATTGGACGCCTGTGACCCCAAATCTAGAATGTTGAAAGTCCTTTCACTCTCATCAGTATTACACAGAGGACAATGTAACATCATTTGCATCATTGCATCCACAACACAACCTGGCCAATTTCTATCAGTGATGATGTCTATGAAACCTGTAGGCCGCACAATCAGCCGACATAACAGAGCTCCACAGCAGTGGCGTGCTCCATTACAAGGCATTTGCCCCATTTGGGTAGCCTTTTAGGCACTGACAAACATTTTTTGTTGTGTGTGTGCACGTGTGTGATTGTGCATGCATAATAATGACCGTCTATTCATGACATGCATATCTGCGGATGTGTGTGCATGCATGATGTGTTTGTGAGAGAGTGAAAGAAGAGTGTATTTTTCCTTCACGGCTCACTGCACAGCTGAATTGCCTGTAGAAAGGCGCAATGAGAGACAAATGAGAAAAGCAAAGCGAGAGAAGGAATAGCAATGCCCGGAGAAGTGTGTGTGTGTGTGTGTGTGTGTGTGTGTGTGTGTGTGTGTGTGTGTGTGTGTGTGTGTGTGGAGGGGGGGTAAATTGTGGTGTAACATTAACAAGGTCTGAAGCATTGAATCAAATGATGCCATTTTTTATTATGCAGTGTTCACCAATGACAAAGAAGACATAAATAAAAATGGAGTGGGTAATGTGGATAGTATCCATAGTGGTCCTGCACAAATATTGCACGGGCTACTCTTCCGTCTTAACTCTTGGGTATTGCAAAGCAGAATAAAATAAGTGTATTTCTTTTAACAAAATGTCTCTCAGCCAACTATTCAGGAACCCATTCTTTGTAACCTTTGTAAAAAAGGAAAAAAGAAAAGAAAAGAGAAGAAGAAGAAAGAAAGAAAGGAAAAAAAGCTTGGCTGGCGTGCAGTAAATAGCAGGTATTCAACGATAGCTACATCTGTGGCAGCTGGCTGTCAGCCATAAGGTAAACCTGAAGACAAATGGTACAGGAGCTGGGGGAGATCAGTCCTTGAGCCGAGGACAGTGCAACTGAAGCAGAAACCAGAATGGTTGTTAGGTAGTGGGCTGATGGGAGTCGGGCAGAGGGGACATTGATTGATTGATTCTGGCAGTATTGAGCAGCCAACAGCTCCTGTCTGTGAGAGAAAGTGTTGAGATTTAGGTACTGGCTTGTCTAATGAATGTGTTTGCGAAGTTAAAGAGGGCCGGTGCTAAATCAGAGAGGAGTGCCGAAAATCAAGATGGACCCCAGAAAAAAAAAACGCAGACAAGTTGCATGTGCACGTGTCTGCATGCATGATGGCCCTGTGTGTGTGTGTGTGTGTACGTGCACGTGTGTTCAGACAAAGAAAATCGTGTGGCCATTTAACTCTGATGGGTATACTGTACAGAGTACTGCTACACTGGCGGTCACAAACATACAAATGCTTCCTTGCAGCATAGCTTGTGGAGGTCATTAAAATCACATGAAGCCTGATGGTTACAGTGGAGTTTTTTTCTTCTTTTATCCCTCATTACATTTACTGTATGCGTCCTCTGTGTATTGCAACACATTTTATGGTGAAAATGACTTTGTTGAATATGCTTTGTAAATACATTTGACTCGACTGTGTGTGTGTAATGACAGTTTACTTTACAATTTAATTATAACCATTGACATTTAACTTCATGCTCATCAACAATTGAAACTCATATTAACCTTTTGCAATGTGAAAGTACAATACATTTATCAGCTCACCATAACTGTCTGGCACGTGGAATGACCAATCAGATTTCAGGGGTGGAAATAATATGATAAGGAGGGGCCATCCTCCCGGCTTTCCACTGGAGCCCAATAAATTCCGAAATTTGACATAAATCACTATTCTGCCAGCATTTAACTGCTCTTCGTCCACATCCATGTTTTTAATTGCAAATCTGAAACTCAACCAAAATTCAATTGACTATCATAATCACATCATATGATTTGGAATGTAATTACAACGTGGATTCTGTTGCTTTTCTAAGACAGAGGCTCAGAGGCAAATCTGTTGGGCTTAACTCAGAATGAAATTGGATTGGCTGATTGATTTATGTATGTCAAATGAAGGGCAAATAGATGGACGAAAAAAGAAACCACAGCTAGGGAGGCTGTGTGAGTGTGTGTGTGTGTGTGTGTGTGTGTGTGTGTGTGTGTGTGTGTGTGTGTGTGTGTGTGTGTGTGTGTGTGTGTGTGTGTGTGTGTGTGTGTGTGTGTGTGTGTGTGTGTGTGTGTGTGGGCTGATGGGGGTGTCACAGATACATGGATGAGGCATGGCGCTTGATGGTGGATGCAGAGTATTGGATCAGACAGAGACAAATGGAGTGTAAGAGACGGAGGGAAAGAAAATTCAGACATATGCCTGCTGACCTCACCCCTTTTCTCTACTAATCAATACGGGGAAATGCATGGGCGTGCGTTTATAGAGGTCTGTGTGTGTGTCCGTTTGCCCATATGGTTCTGTGTAGGTCTCTCTGTGCGTGTGCGTGTGTGTGCGTGTGTGTTGCCCCCCAACATAGATCGGAAGTGCGGTGACAATCTTTCACCCCCCGCCTGACTCCTCTTGACTCCTCCATCCTTTCCCTATGCTTCAATTTAATAAGGCACTCCATATTCCTGTGAAAGAGCCAGTAGCCTGGAGCAGTCAAGACTGTCCTCTCCACTGTTAGGAGCAGAGGAAATGGGGAAATAAAACGTCACTCCTCCACAAATGACTGTGTGCTTCCCCGAAGGCTTGCATAAGCCTCTATGTATTTGTTCAGATTGTTTTCCATATGCTTTCTTTTATGTCAAAAAAATGAAGATAACAGAGACAGAGGTCAGTTGTTTGAAATGCATGTATTGTGTACAATATTTCAGATCAAACACTTCACCTTGCTATTGCATGTCTCAAACACACAACCCACCGCTCTTGCACTCTCGCGTGCACGAAGTTGGATAGGTAGGGTGTAGATAATTCTTCATCTCATGATATCATGGCTTCGGGGATTTAGCACTCCACTTGGCACTTTGCCAACAACAGCCATATCCATGATATAACCACGATATATCACATGGATTACTGCTTAAATAATTGTCTTATAGAATCAAACACATGTTGCTGGTGAAATAAATTGTAACGTGTTAAACAAATCAAATATTGTTATTGTTACACTGCTCTGGGCACTGGTTCTGCTGCTCATTCCAGTTATACTTCTCGTTAAAGGTTGTATGTGTAGTTCTAGTTCTAAATCCGTTCTGCTCCCCGGTTTTCTCCATGCAGTCATAGCTGACAGACAGACTAGATGCTTTACTGACTGTGACCGGCGCACCTCCTGCCTTGATGTGTCCAGCATCTGAGGTGGGCCATCTGTGGTTTGGCCCCTATCCGAACTGAGCCCGTCCCTTTTGGCTCCAAGAGGCCATAATCTCAAACCTGCCTGGGTTCAAATCCGTGTCATGCACCCAGCATCACAGCAACGCATTATGTGCAATCAGCCGCTTTATTCGGGGAAGCAAGCGTGGCAAATATCTATCCAGTGTGAACTCATGGCCGACCCCGTATGCTTTGGTCAAGCTTCATTAAGGGGATACAACACATCCACCAGCTTCTTCCCTTTTTTGTAAGATTAATTTCTGATGTGTTTTTAGATTACACAGTGGAGAAACACAGGACGATAGCTGTAGTGGAGATGGGGGTGATATGTACAGTGCAGTATCTGACACAATTCTTGAGTTGGCCTCGATTCCAGGAAGTCGCAATCACGTGGCCAGTGGCGGCTCATTAATAGGTTGAGCCT
The DNA here is from genome assembly GCF_963454915.1 of Gymnoscopelus microlampas. Taxonomy (NCBI): domain Eukaryota; kingdom Metazoa; phylum Chordata; class Actinopteri; order Myctophiformes; family Myctophidae; genus Gymnoscopelus; species Gymnoscopelus microlampas. The sequence continues at coordinate 13,820,180 of NC_139949.1, forward strand.
CATGTGTGTGGCCCCCCTTTCCAAAAAGCTGCTTCTCCCTTGTTCTGTCCATAGCTCCAAGTCGGGCAATTGCGCGAACTGCTTTGCAACTCTTTTGTGCTGCCCTCATTGCTCGACAGCTCTGTCTCACGCAGGGCTCACGGGTACCATGTGGACTGATTGCCATGCCTGCCATCTCGCTAGGCTGTAGCATGCATTTTTAACCAGGTGGTAATGATTGTGTATCGATTTTGTATGGCTGCATTTTTTTTCCATGACAATACCTAACATTAAAATGTATTGAGGTAGAGGCTACTGAGTTTATTGGCGCCATTGTGATTCTGCCAGCTCTGTAAACCAGGTTTGTGAATGCATCTATCAGTGTTTGGAAATGACTCAGTATTTGCCCATGAGGCCACTGGAAATCAATACTTCTACAAGAAACCAGGGTGCTGTTAAGCTCGTACCTTTTACAGGCTTTATCTGTGAAGGGCCACAAGAAAACATACGGAAAAAACATTGTTCACGTGTATGTTTCAAAATATACAAAGACAATCCCAACATGCTATCCTACATTGAAATATAGTACTACTACTACTACTACCACTACTGCTACAGCATCTATCCCTCTATGATGACATATTCATTTTAGTTAATTAAATTATATCTATCCATCTATCTGTCTAACTGTGTGTCCTTCTGTATGTCTACTACTACGCACACGCACGTACGCACGCACGCACGCACGCACGCACGCACGCACGCACGCACGCACGCACGCACGCACGCACGCACACACACACACACACACACACACACACACACACACACACACACACACACGCTCACACAAACTATCCTCTTGACTATAAAGAGGAACATTCTTTCTTTTTGTTTGACTTTTCTACAAAGAAGTGTTTTTCAGTACAACACAGAGCTCAATGAAGATAGCAGTGATTTGACAGCAGTAATCTACAAAAAAGGGCAAATGGAAAATATGGAGCAGCATACAAAAGAGAAGAGATAATGCCGGCCCGCCAACAGTCAAGTACCTTGTTCTGATGTTTTTAAAACAAAAAGCCCGTTTGAAAAGTCGACTGAAAGCTGAAACCGACCCAGCAAGCATCCCAATCTGTCACATCTATCTATGAGTCCTGCATGTGTGGTGTGTGTTGATGTTAATGATGATGTAGTGGTCCTAATGTTGAGCACCATTTCCTTCAGAAACCATTTCAAAGAGGTGAAAGAGACAGCGTCGTCGGTCCATTTTGTGCTCTCCGGTATTGTGCTCCTATAGGGGACTTTAGCGTTTTGCAAGTTTTTTAGGACCCTGGATGGAAACACATTCTAGATATGTTATCTCAAACTTACATAGTGTCCAAAATATAGGCTACTATACGGTAGCCTCTTTTTCATATTTTTTAAAGGCGTTTATTTTAAGAGGTTTAAAAGGCAACGCCAGTGGACATCAAGCATGAAGACATAAAGATATGATTTATACTCCCTGTCACCACACTGAAAATAGGCAATCTAGTGATCTTGCAGATCGACCACAGTACTTTCAGCATGGGACACCGTCATACATAGGGCATTGTAGTACTGTAACTGTATAAATCAGTCGTCACCGTGATGGAGCTACTGTTTTAGTAGCCGACATACAACCTGACACTGGTAGGCCAACACACACAAAATCAATGTAGCCTACACATGTGCAGTGTGTGTAGACACTCCACTCGCATGCACGGCCATGTCGACTGCATGACTGTGCATGCGCACACACACACGCGCGCGCACACGCACACACACACACACACACACACACACACACACACACACACACACTAGTGTTGCCACCCTTCCACGATTCACATGGGCAGTCCAGGAATTGTGTTGTCTGTCCAAGAAGAAATACTGACACAACATCTCCAGGAATCTGAGTAGTTTTGCAATTTGCATAGATTAGTATTGCTTTATAAAACGTGTTCATTCCTAAATGTCATTTGACCCAATCAAATATTTTGGATAAAGAACATAATGATTGGTTTAGAATGCATTCCAAACTCAATGTGAATGCAATGTTTTATTGAATACGTGTGTGTGTGATTTGAAGCAACATTAGAAGCAAATTAAACAAATCAAATGATGGTTGGCAAAACGGACAAGGAAGATGATGAGCAAATGAAAAGTCCCCATCCTCCTGTAAACAGGAGCTGCATGTAAGCTGGTTGAAACCATCTCCAAACCATCAGTATTCAGCAGTGTGTTCACTTTGTCTCTCTGCAATTATTGTAAAATATGAAGCCAGAGTGGAGTAATATGTGTTCCTGATGAACCAAGTGTTGACAACATTAATATTGTAACGTCAGAGACATTTTGACTGTTGTGTTGCAGATGTCAGTGTGTAATGACAGTGATATAAGAAATTACTTCTTGAGAAGACAGTTTGGTTTGTTGCACCTTGTCAAAACTGATTAAACTTACACTTGACCTGAACATCACTTTGTTTCAAGTGGTAATGCCACAGCCAGAGTCTGATCATTTTCAGCCGAGGTTATGCTGCCTGTTATGGAAATATGTCATCATCAAATTTTGCCTATACAGAGATAAAGGTATATTTTTTCTTGTATGATTACCACTATGCATATGTAGCCACCCAGGGGGTAATTCACAAAGCTTAACTTCTGCTGCACTATGTAATACCCGGAGGTCCCTCAAACATTGAACATGTACTAAAGAAAAATAGCTGTTCCATATTACATCTATATCTGGCTTCCCAGCATTGTATGCGCCCTGGATTTTTCTTCTCCAAGTCCATTGAAATATTGTATCAGATCTCTAAAGAATAAACCAAGTTGCTTAACTGCTCTCAAATGGGGGATACACAGATAAACAGCATGATTCACTGAGGCTTAAATTTGTTTGAGGTTTGTTTTTCATTCAGAGTGCTCAGATCATGCTGATCAAAGCGTCTAGACTCTATGCACAGTTTCATCATTCTATTGTTTTCACAATATGTGTGGAACCATTGTCAACATCCTGTCAGCCATTTACACCAAATGGTTGAATTTGTTTTAGAAAAATACTAGGCTAATAATAATAATAAGAGTAATAATAATAACAATAATAATAATAATAATAATTATTATTATTATTATCATTAATATTATTATTATTAACATATGGACATTATGGTGAATATTAATTTTACTTATCCAGTGGTAAAGCGTAGGGTGGGCATTGATGTTAAGTTTAGACAGTAGGATTGGTGTTTATTTAATTGATTCACTTGGGTTAAGTTTAGGCACAATTTTTATGGTTAAGTCAGTCAGACGTTGGTTTGTTGTGGTTAGGGTTAGAGTGAGGATAGATGAAGGTTATTGCCAACGAGATGTCCTTTGAGAGACGATGTCCTTTGTTACAGTAGTTATCCAACTAACAGCAGTGCATCACATACAGTAATGTGTGTTTCCCAGTGCAGCAGTTACAAACAGGAAGTTCCCCCAAGGTTGGAACATTCTATAAACATAGCAATGCTATTGTTTATCGAATAAGACTCTCTATACATTTTAGGTTATTATATTATTATTTTTTGTTACTTGTTTGCTGCATTAAAAAAGGCCCCAAACCATCTGACTACATAAATAGTCTCTGAAATAATTTGACTTCAAAGGGTAAAAATGGACTAACTATATGCTATGCCAGTGTTTATACATGTAAATATATAAATCTTTGCATGTACTGATACAAGGACATTTTAACTATTGTAATGACCTGTCTGTTTGTTGTTGGACATCAAGTTCAGGCACAAAAGCAAGATGGCAAACTAAGACATACTATTTGTGGTGTTCCAGTGCCTTCTGCACTTGTTATCCACACAATAAAATCAGTTAATTTGTGTTAAGATTTTACCAAAAGGGAAATGAGACCCAACTGAATGTTTTACTTCGGCTACTCTCCCCTCTGCTCATACCCATTTGAGCTGGGATTATCAAGATGCATTGCATACTTAACTTAGACATCAAATTCCTTACTTCTTCCAACACATAGAAGGGTGCATCGGCAGAAATGTCTACTCTGGTAGGCGACGGTGTCGTAGGTTGAAAATTGTAGATCTACACGCTCACAACACGTGACAGTAAGGAGAGGTTCTGGCTTGTTATTTAATACTTTTGTTACAATATGTGAACATTTTGAGGAGCCTCATCATTGAGTGTACAAACCTACTTGACCAAATAATTTTTTAGCTTACAGCTGTGTACTTAATATAGATCATCAATGCAGGCTCAAGACTCACCTTTTTAATATCACCCAATATTTGGGTGCCTACTGTGTTGTGTCTGGCCCTCGGCCCTCGCCTTCAGACCACAAGATCATGGGTTGAATCCCGGGCACCGCCAACTCAGCGCATGAGTAGCACGGTTTGGGTGAGGTAAGTCGTGCGGTAAGTGCTGAGGATAGGTGTGGCGCTCCACCTCAGCGATCCATCTCCCAGGGGTCTAGCGTATTGTAACGGGGACAGACTCCCCGCGTGTTACTCGGCTGATACCGTCAATAAGCCACCTCCCAACCTACTTACTTACTGTAGTTCTACAGTATCTCCTTTTGACTTACTTAAACAATCAACGTATTGTAGTCTACACGTTAAATGTTAAATGTTGAAGGTTTTTACTATTGGCTCTTGGTATTTGTAAAACCTACTCTGATTAAATGTTAAACACACTTTATTTAGCCTTTGTATGTGAAGCACACTGCACCTTGTTTTACTTTATGACATTTTCTATTATAAAGTCTATCCTCCGGTGGATATGTCTTTTCTCACCTGTACTGATGATGGTGATACTCAGTCCAGACTGAGCTCACCCTAGTATGGATTATCTGCTAAACCCACCCTGCGGGGGGCCTCCAACAAAGCTGCAGCCATCTCAATCAGTCCAGTCCAACAGCCAGTAATTCCAGTGTCCATGATCCATGAGGTGTCTCTGCTGGCGCACACACACACACACACACACACACGCCCACGCCCACGCCCAACACACGCACACGCACACACACACACACACACACACACACACACACACACACACACACACACACACACACACACACAGACACACACACACACACACACACACACACACACACTGCAGTGGCAGACAGTATGGCACCTTGCATCCCTGAGGGATTAGCCATTGAAACGCAGGTAAATGGTCTCGACATTGAAGTGCACTTTCAATTTAAACTTGAATAGCTGTTAACATGACTTTTACCTTCAAGGGATTCAGTTGACGTTTTGTGACAAGTGATTAAGCAGAAGTTCTTGTGCCTTGCTCAAGGACATATTGGCTGTTGGTAGACAATCACTGGCTACTGCAGAGACCCAGCCTGCGACCAATGGTGGACAGTAACAAAGTACTTTTACTTGAGTACCTACTGTTACTGTATAAGTAAAACAATTTGAGCATCTGCACTTTACTTGTATTTTTGGATACTAATGACTTTTGACTCCACAACATTTCTAGGAAGGGAATTAACCACTTTCTATTTCAAATATAGTGAAAATAGCAGATCTACAAGCTCACAACGTGTCGCTATGTGACATGTTGTGAGCTTGTAGAACTGTTATTTTCACTATTATTTCTTTTTTTTATGTCTGGAAAATCTTTTTTCACTACAGCAAATAATTGATATTAAAATAATACTTTGTAATTTGTACTTTTAAAGCACATACTTTTGAACACTTGAGTATTTCTAAAAGCAAGTACTCCAGTACTTTAACTCACTCAAGAACAAATTTGACAGAGCAACTTTCTCTTGTAGTTGAGTAATATTTGACCAGGAATATCTGATACTTTGACTCAAATACAGGGGTTGAGTACTTTGTCCACTACTGCCTGGGACCTCGTCTCTCTGACCAACCCGAGCCCACACGTCAGCGCTGTCATCATCTCACACGAGAATAATTAGATTTTGGTCATGCACAAATTATGCCTCCCTATTATTATACAAGCAGCCTAAAACCAGTATAGAGGAGTTTGTGATGGCAGCGCTAATGTCGTTATGAACTTGCACCTGTGCCCCTGAGGGAAGGTGCAAGTTGTTTCTGAGAGCCGTTTTTAGGAAAAGCGTGTCGAAATAACGTGTTGTGGTAATAAAAAAAGATTATAAAATTTTTATTGATCCCCTCGGAAGATGAGTTTATAAAGCAAATTACACACATATCACAAATGAATGTCAGCTTTTAAGCAAAGAAACGGCACCATCATTTCCTCTAACTTCACCAGGAAAGAAATAAAGTCATAAAAAAGATAAAATGAAATAAATTAAAATAATAATCATAACAATGACAGAAAATGGTGCACTGGCTGGAGCCACAATTCTCTTTCTACAAACAACGAAGAGGTAATTGTTTTGAATAGAGCAACTATAAAATATCTATTATACCAACATTCCAGATAAATGAAATTTGATTTGTTTTAGACAGTTTTTGGATGCAAAATAAAAAATATACACCCCTGGGACACATTGCTTGAAAGCACTGTGAAATCCTATGAGGAACCACACTCAAGGAAGCACGATGGGTTTCCCCCCGCAAAGAATACAGTGATGGGAGGGTATTAACCCTTTAAGACCTGAGGCGATTCTTAAAAATGTTTTCTAAATCCCTAAAACATTTTTTTGAAAAAAATCTTGAAAAAAAAAAAATCACGATTTTTCAAAAATAGCAGATCTACAAGCTCGTAGCGCGGCACTCGGTGCCGCGCTATGAGCTTGTAGATCTGCTATTTTTCAATAGCCAAATAAATCTTAAAGTGACACAGATGCGTTCCAGGTCTTAATGGATTAAAACAGCACAGAGAAACCGGTTATGATAAATGGTTTTATGCATGGGTAAACTCACTCATCATATCTGAGTAATCTCTCTCAGTGAGTCTCTGGAGATGTCTCTTGCCCTGCCATGGCTGCCTCTCTCCGTCATTGCATTTATCCCTATACCCGAGCAAGTGCTAATACATTTACATTAATAGCAGTGAAGAGTGAGTAGAGGTTGGTTTTTAACCACATGAACCCTTGTGTCCCTATCCTGCCATAATAGGCGAACATTCAGCAAAAACAGGTGAACATTTGCCAAAAATAGGCGAATAGCCTATTCGACAAAGGCTGATCTACAAGCGCACAACGTGCTGTGTTGTGTGCTTGTGAGCTTGTAGATCGGCTATTTGCCCTATTTGACGTACAAAGAAGAATGTAGGGTTTAAGTGGTTTTAACCATAGCTCAAACAAACAGGCAAAGTGCTCCTCCAAATGAGAGAGAATCTTTATGGGCACCATTGCCACACAAATGCCTACACCTCTCGCCCACTATGTACACACAGTGCTGGTCAACAGTGTTGCGGTTCTGACAGTCTCCTCTAAGTCCCTCTCACAGTTCATTCCCTTTATTCGGAGCTTCGTTTTTGTAAAGGACACCTTCCCATGGTAGACTCTGTAGAGGTCTTTATGTCCGGGCGAGGATCCTGTCAGTTCATAAATGGCATCATCAACTGAAACGTACAAACTAAACCGATGGAGATTGGCTTCTAACATCTTAATGGGAATGTCTTTGGGTGTGGGGTAATAATCAAATATTAATACTGTAACATTGTGAATTGATGGGATCCCGTTTTTACATCGAGTACACGAGAATTCACTCTGGTGCAATCGAGAGATGATGCACTTAGAACTGACCATCTGGAGATTATCTCCCCAACCCATCTTTTGCAGCCACATGTGAAAAAATCCATTATTTCCATTAAACATGGGTATTCACAATGCCAATAGAAGCGAGTTAACAACGGAAAAAGGGTGATTCTAGAAGAGGAATAAAATAAAATAAAAGTTATCACGTAAGCAAAAGTGAAACAATAAATAATAGCAGTGCAGGACTGGATTAACAAACAAACCCTGGATAAAAAATAGCAAAGAGTCTTTCAAGCACAGTCCAATGGATTATCTACAGGCCTGTGCTGCATTTCATTCAATGCGACGCTACAACATTGAACTTAGATGAGTCACCATTGGAGAAACCGTCAAGGCTGGCCATCCTTGACAAGTCCTTCCCCCTTGTGAACAACTATATAATATAATATCAAGTCTACCTTAAGACAAGTGGTTAATTGGGCCGTTTGAAACAGAGCAATTCACAGCTTTACAAAAGCCCTTTCCTTGGATAGCTGGTAGGGCACGTCAACATTGGTTGAGGCATTTGGAGGGGGGAGCTGATAGGACTACATTTATCATGGCCAGTGAGCAGGGACTGCTTCTCCGTCCATTTTAAACTTAATAATGTATTAGTGTGTCCTGTGTGTGAAAGAAGAGCTGTCACGTACAGTAAGTGACCATTATTCAGCAGTTTCTTCTTTGTTTAACTCCATGTATGTATACATTCTTTGCCTATACAGTATGTCACAGGGAAAGGACGAGGGAGAAAAAAAGTACACAGATCATTACTAAGGAGGTGAAAAAAAATCACCTGGGCCATCGGCTCCTGCTGCCTGTGTACAGCAAACTGTGTTCTGGCAATTAATCAAAATAGATTTGAGTGCAGTGAACAGCAGGTTATTTGGAATGGGAGACCAGAAGTAGAAGAAGGCACAAAGGGGTGCTTCAGAAGAGCCCATGCCAAGGAAAAATTGTGCATCTAAAACAGTTTATCAATGACAGTATGAACAGGTACTCTTTCTCCGGACTGCGCCCCCGGGCCAGTGTAATAACTGGATGGGGGGGGTCGCACTACAAATACCGAACCTATGAACCTATGAGGATCAGGTACATCATGTGTAACAGTAATCTATATCTGGGATTCCTCCTTCTCTATAGCCTCGGTTAGTGCCATAACCTGCATTAGAGACTTGGCTGCCACCTTTATACAGGCCAGTGCCGTTGGAGGGGAAAATAGTCTGAATGATGTAATCTTCACGTAGAGGTTTAGGCTGCAGCGGCGGCGGGCACGCAGCCATAGGTGTCATCTGGAGCCCGGGCCCTCGGATCTCCAGGATCGTGGTGTCCTTCTTGGTGCCCGATTCAATGTAGTCGTCGTAGGTCTTGCTTTTCCGGGCGCTGTTGCGTTTGTAGTGGTCGCGGGAGGACAAGTGTCCCGTCCTGTGGCCGTACCAGCACAAGATGGCGATTATAAAAGCCAAGGAGACGATGGCCGTGGCCCCGCCGATGATCCCCGCGAGGGGCAGCGTCGACATCTGCTGAGAATTTTGGTCCTCCGCCTGGCTTCCGTCCGCGGAGCCGAGCTCCGACGTCTCGGCTTTAGCACACACCAGAGCCTCGTCGGAGTCGGGGTCTCCAGACATGGTCCTGCCGTTGTTCCCGGAGCTCGCGGGTAGGGGCACCATGCAGATGATGTAGCTGGAGTGAGGGTGCAGGGAGGTGAGCAGGTACTCTCGGCGGTCGCCTCTTACCAGCGTTTCCGTGATGGAGCCCATGGCGTTGCTGGTGCCCAGTCGGAGCCAACTGAGCCTGAAAGAGGAGGTGGGCTGCGCGACGCTCCAGGTAATCCGAATGCTGTCGTGCGAGAGCGGCTTCACGTTGATCGCCATGTTCTTCCCCACGCCACTGCTCCCCAAGGTGTAGTCCAGGCCGGAGTCGGGGATCCCGAGGCCGGGTCTCTTGGAGCGGAGGGTGAAGAGCGAGCCCTGTGGAGGGGAGAGGGTAGTCGAGCTGTCCGCCGCCCCAGCGCCTCCGCCCACTCGGTCTCTGTTCCCCGCTGTCCGTACCACCTCGCACTCCTCCATCTGGCTCACCAGGTCTTTCAGAGCCATGTCTCGTACCTTCTCAGGCCCGTGGCAGGTGAGCCCCCGGACGGTGATGGCGCTGCCCCGAGCGTGCAGCCAGTCGTAGAGCCAGCGCAGATTGCAGCCGCAGTGCCAGGGGTTGCCCCGCACCAACAGCTGCCCGAGATTGTCCAGGTCTCGGAACAGCCCGCGGGGCAGGGTGGTGAGGTTGTTGCCCGACAGGTCCAGCCGCTGCAGCCTGCGCATGCCGTCCAGCGACCCGCGGGGCATGTGGGTGAGGTCGTTGTCCTGCAAGGACAGACGCTGCAGGTGGGCAGTGGGGAGGTTTACGGGCGGAGTCTGGAGCGAATTCCGCACGAGGGACAGCTCGGTCAGGTTGGAGAGGCGGGAGAACGTGTCGTCGGCGATGCGCTGGTTGGCCAGGAGGTTCCCGTCCAGGACGAGACTCCGGAGCGAGGAGAGGCCGCGGAAGGCGTGGGTCGGGATGGTGGAGATGCGATTGTCGTCGAGGCGGAGCTCCTCCAGCGAGGCGGGGAGCCCCGAGGGGATGCTGGACAGGTGGTTGCGCGAGAGGAAGAGCAGGCGGAGGCGCGGGTTGTCCACGAACGCGTGGTCCTCGATGCTGACGGTGGAAATAGAGTTGTCGTCCAGGTGGAGTTTCTCCAGCAGCGGCATTCGGGCCAGCGCGGTGCGGGGAATGGTGCGGATGTTGTTGTCCTGCAAATGCAGCTCTCTGAGCGAGGGCGGAAGGTGTCTGGGGAACTCGTCCAGCTCGTTGTCGTAGAGGTAGACCACGTGGACGGCAAGGTGGTGCTCCAAGGAGGTGGGCAGGCCCGGGTTGTTTATGTGGTTGTTTTGCAGGTAGAGGACCGAGGCAGAGGGCGGAAGGGGCGGGATGGAGCTCAGGCCACGGTCGTTACAGTAGATGAAGTCCTCGTCACACCGGCACACCGAGGGACAGACGACATCCCCGATGTGTCCTTGCAGCGTGGCCGTGGCGAACAGCAGCATGTGGGCCCACAGTGTCAATCGAAAGGAAAACAGGCCGAGCCAAGACCACCGTTCAACCACAACCACAGGTGCCATGATGCTGATGAAGAATAACTACTGTTCCTTCTTTTACGGGTCCCCTTCAAACCTTTAGATCAGAACGAGGAGCTGAAATCCTGGCACCTCCACCCTGAGAAGAAAAGAAAAGAAAGAGGTGTAAAAGTTAGATTTTTCAGCACAAGTACACAGTCAAAATAGATCGGGTCATTATTCCATCTTAAAATAAGGTTTTGCTCGAGTGCAGTTTCTCAATTTAACTTCAGCAGTTTCCAGAGAGAGGAGGAAAAGTGTTATTTTGGGGCTTGGAGATTAGATGTTTCGAGAAAAGCTGACAACCCTGAACCTTCACACCCCACTTTCAAGTAGAGGGACTACAGGGACATGAGCCTCGTGTGCTGCGATGTCTTTTTTTAATTTTGCATTAATGCTTCTTTCATCCTCGTTACAACCTCTGCGGACTAGCAATCAAAGTTAAAAAGCTTCCCGTGCTATTTATTGTCATCTCAAATTTGTTTTACTTTTATGAATAATGGCAGTTAGGTTTCAATGCCTCAACTGAATAAAACATGATGCAGATCAACCTTATCTATCAGTGCAGAGGCTCGGGGTATTTTGAAAGCCACTTTGTTATCTCGCGGATACAAATTCATAAATGTTTCACCTCTGCTTTTTAATCATCAATCATTTGTAGTTTTTATCTCTTTGCACAGCCACTAAAACTAAAGCAAACAAGCACGTAATTCATGGTAAGCTGTGACCACCTTTACGTTTGCGCTTGAACATTTAGGCCTACATACAATATTTACAGAATGTGTAAAGAACAGAATGTGTGTGCGTGCGTGCGTGCGTGCGCGCGCGCGCGCACACACACACACACACACACACACACACACACACACACACACACACACACACACACACACACAGAGAGAGAATATCCTGTGAAGAGCAGGTTGTTCCAGACATCTTGTCTAGGTTAACAACCATCCCTCCTCCAGGATCTTGCATTAAAAAATACATTATCTCTTCATCAGACTTCCAACCTCAGCCTCTTTATATCTTAATATAACCCCAGGATTAATTTAACCTTTCAGCATGCTGGTGGAGATAATGTGAATGTCACTCTTATTATCACCATTAATCAGCTTGTCACGCATTATTGTTTCGCAGACTCAACTCATTTGCCTCGTCTTAACCTCTCCTTGTCTGTTACAGATGTGTGTCGATGACCATTTCACGGCCAGCACGGAGGCCTCATTTATAAAAGGGTCCTTTATATGCTATGCCTGCAATCGAATTGAAGCAAATACATGAGTTTAACGGCATTACCCCTGGGATCCCTATTTGGGGCAAATTGCACCTTTTCTTTTTATATTTGCAAAAAATATAAAGAATAGCAGATCTACAAGCTCACAATGCATTCAACTGCATTATTACAGCATAGAAACCTACCAACCATTAGTAAAAAATATTATAAATATATTATATAATAAATACATTTAAATTTTGAAATATTTTAAATTTGAAATATTTTCTTATTAAACACGTCAAAATGGTGATGCAGAAAATAAGTGGAAAAAACACCATCTATGTCTGCTGAAACGCAGTTCATTGAACTGAAGTTGAATTCAACTGAACATTTGAACATTCATTTAATAAACTGATTTGTAATAGTATGTATCACGTGTGGTACACATACACGTATATTATTCAAATGAAAAGGATTTTGAAACTCTGTAAACTGCAAACCTGTGTGTGTGTGTTTGTGTGTGTGTGTGTGTGTGTGTGCGTGTGTGTGTGTGTGTGTGTGTGTGTACATGCAGTATAGGGCTAAATATGCAATCCGTAACTTTCATGCTCTACACAGAAATTGAACCTGTGTGCCCTGTGCGAGTGCCGACATTTTTACTGTTGAGCTGAAACTGAGAGCACGTTTGGGACGGCCAGTTATTACGGGGCCAGAGCTCTGCTCTGGACACGTATTGTTATTCGCATTATTCTGTCACTTCTTCTTCTGCCACTTTTCGCAGTTCTGGCTGAACCGCGCTGTCGGTTTTTACGAAACTCGGCCATATGGTAGATGGTCATGAAAAACGATCAAAAAATAATTCTCACAATCTTTCGTCCAAAGGTGGCGCTATAGCACTCAATTGAAAATGCCAACTTTGACCAGGTACAATTCATGCCCTGTTTGACCTACAGCCATGAAACTTGGATACACATATGCGTCTCCTCATGCTTAACAACTTTCACACTCTGACTTTTGACCTCTGACCTTTAGATCTCCCACCATTTTGAATTATATGAAAAACAGTCATTGGCTCCTAACTTCTGCATTTTTTCACTTATGGAAAATCCGTTGGAAATTTTTGTAGAAAGTGGTCCAAAGTTCAAGTACGAAACGTTTCGTGCAGATTGCTCAAAAATCCCAGGAGGAGATAGATTTTAACTATTACAGTTTTATGAAAATTATTCATCTGTGCCTAAAACATACATGCAGACTCACATTTCTTTGAAACTTTGCAGAAATGTACAGGGTCATTCCAAATATCACTGAAACCAATCTTACTCCAATTGGCCAAAAGGGGGCGCTATAGCAATTTTTTGAAAAGGCAGACTTTAAACAGGCATAAGTCATGCCTCGTTTGGCCGAAAGTCGTGAAACTTGCTTACACATGTGCCTTGACTCATGAGGAACACACGTATCGATTTGACCATTAAGCTCCGCCCTTAGATTTTCCGCAATTTTGAGCAGTTTGAAAAATACTTGTTTTTGCCAGTTCTGGCTTAACCGTGCATACGCTTTTTACGAAACTCGGCCATATGGTAGATGCTCATGAAAAACTACCAAGAAATAATTCTCACACTCATTCGTCAAAGGGTGGCGCTATAGCACTCAATTGAAAGTGCCAACTTTGAACAGGTACAACTCATGCCCTGTTTGACCTACAACCATGAAACTTCGATACACACATGCGTCTCTTCATGCCCGACAACTTTCGTGGTCTGACTTTTGACCTCTGACCTTTAGATCGCCCACCATTTTGAATTATATGAAAAACAGTCATTGGCTCCTAACTTCTGCATTTTTTCACTTATGGAAAATCCGTTGGAAATTTTTGTAGGCAGTGGTCCAAAGTTCATGTGTAAAATGTTTCGTGCAGATTGCTCAAAAATCCCAGGAGGAGATAGATTTTAACTATTACAGTTTTATGAAAATTATTCATCTGTGCCTAAAACATACATGCAGACTCACATTTCTTTGAAACTTTGCAGAAATGTACAGGGTCATTCCAAATATCACTGAAACCAATCTCACTCCAATTGGCCAAAAGGGGGCGCTATAGCAATTTTTTGAAAAGGCAGACTTTAAAAAGGCATAAGTCATGCCTCGTTTGGCCGAAAGTCGTGAAACTTGCTTACACATGTGCCTTGACTCATGAGGAACACACGTATCGATTTGACCATTAAGCTCCGCCTTTAGATTGTCCGCAATTTTGAGCAGTTTGAAAAACACTTAAACCCAGGATTTTTCAGCTATTTGCGTGAAACTGTATCATCTGTGTGATCTCCTTTTTCACAGTTACTTATCTGTTGGGCCAATGGCGTGTCCCTTAAATGAATGCCTCACAATCTCAAGGTCGCCAGTTCAAGCCTCACTTGATGCAGACTTAATTTAAGTTGAATTGCAAACAACATGACTGTATCAATGAATACATGTGCAAATGGTAAAGATAATCTGAAATAGCTTATTTGAGAGTACGTTTTTTCAACGTATGACATACTTTATCTGAAAATAGCTGATCTACAATCTCACAACTTTTCATGGTTTGTGAGCTTGTAGATCGGCTACTTTCACTAGTTTTGGTTCTGAGGAGATGTACAATTTCTTCATTGGTAAATGGTTTGTGAACGAGTGATCTTAGTGTTAGTGAAACAGGGGCTTGGTTCATGAAAGAAGGCAAGAGTTTATGATCTTCAACAGACAATATGAGCCTGGACAAAGCTATAGCACTATAGGTAGTGTTGCAGCCTATTAGTCTGAAGGTTGAGAGTTCGAATCCTGTTAATGACAGTAGGTTGAGATGTCCAATCAAACCATTATGTTTCCATCTCTCTCTCTCATCAATCTATTGTTTCCATGTCACTCTCTCTCTCTTCAATCTATTCCGTTTCCATGTCTCTCTCTCTCTCTCTATTCACTGGCCCCGTATTATCGCTGCTTGCAGCTATATTTACCATTTGAGTTTCATACAACAACCACTGCAGTTGTGTTGCTTACAGTGTATTGTATTAACAAGCTCTACCATACAGATTGGTTAAAGTAACAGTCCATTCACTTCACAAGTTTTAAGAGGTTAATACAGTACATCTAATAACGTATTTGTTTTTTTAAATGTGTTTTATAAAGATAGCATTCAATATCTGCATGCTACAGATTTTATTTTATTATTGTTTTTTTTGCATGGATATGAGTGTGAATTAACGTGTGCGTCTGTGCGATGCAGAGAAGATTTAAGTATGAAGGAGTATTGAAGATCAGGGGGCTCATCCAATGAGTCTGTCAGACATGGGGGTATCTGGGTCAGTCCTATGAAAGGCTGGATGAAAGTAAAGTGAGACTGATGTGGTTCAGGGGGCCAGGTAGGGGATTAGTGGGTCATATCAAGGTGTGATGCTGTGGATTAAGCAGGTGTTAGAAAGAACGACAGATAGATTAACTTTGAGCGTATTTGAAGCTCCTTTTTATTTGCACTCTGGTTACTCATTGGCTTCAGGACTGTATATTATCCCAATGGCTTCAAAACCAACTGCATACTGTTGCACTTTCACTGCATCCCTACCCGATAACATCCTCTGTGAGAGAGTGCATACATGCTGTTATGACCCTGAGGTCATAATGTATTTTATGCCTGTATGTTTTAATCTTCTGTATATAGGTTTGTGTATGCCTCTGTGTGGTTGGTCGGTGTGTCTGTGAGAGTGATGGGCTGCAGGTGTGCCTGGCTGATTGAACGTGTGAGTGAGTCATTTTGCAGGGAGCTGATTAGTTCCAGCCTTGGGAGAGGGAAGTTTAAAAGGCCTGGTTTCCACAGCTGCTGTGGGCTCTCCTCTCTTCAATTCCAGCCAACCTGTTCTATGTAGAATGTTTGTTAGGAGTGACTGGTGATCTTAGCCTTGGGTTTCCTAGGGGTGGGTAGTCTTTATTTTCATCTGAGTTTCTCCTGTGTTTTGATTATGTGTTGGGTCAGTGATTTGAAATGTGGTTTCTTTTGATTTGGTAGGTACGTTCAGGTTCTTATGTAGGTTTCTTTGGTTTATTGTTTTGATGTAGCGCCCACCCTGAAGTTGCTGGCTTTTTAATAAAAACCCATAAAAAGGCTGCAAGCCCTTGTTGCTGGTGGTTCTTGGGAGCTGGAAAGAGGGGAGTCTCACTTTTTGTGTGTTGCGCCTTAAGGTTCCCCAAGGCCGGGGCGTAACACATGCATTCATAATAACTAAATGGACCCAAAAGCAGAATGGTTCATTTGGTTACATTTGTTAGAAACTATGCAGAAAATTCAGCTTTTGGTTTAAATGGAGAGATTTAACACCTTTTTGTTTTATCAGAATTAGCCATTTTTGTCATTTCTGTATAGTTTCTTTTTCTGAATGTGATGTCACATTTTATTTTATGCCTGTGTATTCCTACATACATTCCTATATACTATGCCTATGTCCTTGTGTGTAATATATGACAGATTCATGCA
>NC_139949.1:13839240-13934240 GCF_963454915.1 Gymnoscopelus microlampas
CCCCTCTGTTGCTGTAGCACTGTAATATCCCCAGTGTCAATTTAACTCTGAATGTCTGAACACTGACCTTATTGGGTCCATTTTCACATTCTCAGAGAGTTAAACTGACACTCGGGCTTTTAGAGTTTGAGGCTCTGGGATTTTTATTAGTTATTTTTTCCCTCCATGTCTCTTCCACAAGAATCCCAGATAAAAATTAAATCCCCACGTCCCTAAGTATTAATGTTGGAAGCCTAAAGGCTTCTGGCCTTAAAATTCAGCCGGCTCAGGCTGAGCACAAAGGTGGAAATAAACAAACATATGACATGAATATATGAATATAAATACATACTATAGAGTAGGTGTCTGATATGAGTGGGTGGGTTACTTAAAAACTGTGAGCAATCTGTTACAAATGACTGACCTAACTAATAGATTCTACTCCATGCTGTAATGTATTCACCATTATCACCTCCTAATGAAATGGTGACTCATCATTTCATGTTTTGTG
Source organism: Gymnoscopelus microlampas (assembly GCF_963454915.1). Lineage (NCBI taxonomy): Eukaryota > Metazoa > Chordata > Actinopteri > Myctophiformes > Myctophidae > Gymnoscopelus > Gymnoscopelus microlampas. The sequence goes on from NC_139949.1 coordinate 13,839,731, forward strand.
CATCACGTTTTCATGTGCAATTTGGAGAGTGGAATAAAAATAAATGCATGCACTCATTAAGATGGGTTGCCTTGGGACAGATAACAGCAAAAAACAAACAAACAAACAAACAAACGAACGACAAGGTCCCACATGGGACCGACACACTTTGATGAATTAAGGTGTAGTTTCAAGTGTGCAGATGTTCCGACTTCAACTCATGTCAACCTCACAGTAAAACATTTAGTTCCTCCTTCAAAACTTTTTTTTTTTAGGTAAGATTTTACGGCAACTATTTATTTAATTTGATAGGAGTGGAGAAAGACACAAACTGAGGGCAAAGAGGGTGAAAGACACACGTGGCTCCGACTGGAATGGAAATGATTACGTTTTAATATGGTCGGCACTCCAACAATTCACCCACCACATCCCAAAAAATATTCGAATCAGAATATTGAATTGCAGAATACTTATTTTAAATTGTTTTCTTGTGCTGTGATGCCATAATCCTTCCTCTCCACGTGTACTACCATACTGTCTGACCATGACAACCTGACTTATTTGACCGTACTATCTGAGGTTTTGTTGTCTGATGTGATTCGAAATGAAAGACTTTACAATTTACGGCAGATTTATTGTGTTGTGACATTACGCTCCCTTGTCTTCCGTGGATTTGACGCACACAACAAGACTCCACCAGCCTGACAGAGTTGTTATGCAAATAAAAAAGTTTTTCTGGGAAACGCAATATGCCTGAGTAAACTGTCAGTCAGAATTCCTAACAAAAAAACAAATCTAAGCACAAAACAATAGTCTGGTATAGGAATGAATGCTCAAAACTCTTCATGTGAAATGAACGCTGGCCCAAATGACTACATCAAACAGCCCAATCATCTCAGAACTCTCTTCTTACATCAATGGATTTGGAAAATGCATTTAAATATGCCAGTTTAGTATACTTTTACAGGAAATCCACGGGGTTGCACATTGTCCAATATTTAAGTGCACTCTGCTCACATAATTATACGTAGCCTGCGAGTTAGTTCTGGCAGATATTCGAGAGAGAGAGAGAGAGAGAGAGAGAGAGATTCTATGGGGCTGTTTACAGCGTCATGCAGACCCATACAGTACGTCATACTCTGACGTGGCAGTCAGCTGTCCAATCGGGCGGGTTATTAAGCTCACCGTCATCTGTGTTCTGTCTGCTTTGTGTTTCATAGGTGTTGTCATGCAGCGTTTGCTCCCACCACCACCCCAGCACCACCAGTGGGCTCTGCTATTGGTTCTGTTCCCCATGGGGGGTTGTTATGTATATCTCCCTGCTCTTAAAGGTTAATGATGGTTGTCTTAAATATGCTGAGCAGGGAGAAAAATGTAGCAGAGCCTGAACGCCAAAATAAAATAAAATATTACATCCACTCTTGTATTCTCATTCTATAATATTGTTTCATATATTTGGCCTGTAATATTGGTTCAATCTATGAGTTATCTGACAGAAATACAGTGCTGGTGAACTCAAGAGAGTGTAAAAAAAAAAATAGACCCAAACGGACCTGTAAAATGAACACTGAGGATTTTTGCTGTGTACTGTATTCATGTACCGAGATAAACAAAGATGACAGATGACCCAGATGACACAACGTCCTCCTCCTGTCTTAAGTGGTTTTATAGCCTGATGTACTGTATATTATATTTGCGCGATAGCATCGCTCAGTGAAAATGAAACATTATTAACGTCATACGACGAGTATAAATTAACTGTATGGCAATGTCTCACAATCCACTTTGGGGTCACGCTCCCAAACACTGATGTGTAGGCTTCTCCATTCCTTCTACTTAAGAGGTCGCTTAAGCTTCAAGCTTTTTTAAGAGTCTAGTTTTAAGGGCGGTCATTATGACATGATTGATGGTCTCTAGCGATGCCAAACAACAACAACAACAACAACGAGGCTGATAATGCTTGAAGGAGGAACATTTATCGCGCTTTATAAAGCAGGAGTTGGTCACCCGACAAGGTGAAGGGGGGGTCGGGGGGGGGGGGATTTACAGGCCTCACAAACTGAAGTGCAGCGTGCTCTCCTTGTTTAACCCATTCAATCCGGAGAACGCATCTCTGTCATTTTTAGATTTCTTTGGCTATTCAAAAATAGCAGATATACAAGCTGGTGCCGCGCTGAGCTTGTTTATTTCTTCCAAAGGAAGAGAAGAGAAGAGAAGAGAAGAGAAGAGAAGAGAAGAGAAGAGAAGAGAAGAGTCATTTGGTAAACGAGCGTGATACCATCCAACACAGGTGTACTGATTGTACAGCACATTCACCTACTTGCTGATGTATTCCCTTATGCTGCTATATCAGTGGTTCTCAAACTTTTTCATGTCAAGGACCCCCAAAATGACATGTATTTGGCTGCGGACCCCTATCTCAAAAAAAATTGTTCAAGGGACCCCCCAGAAGCAAAGATTTCACTAAAAAGAAATGCTTTCAAAAATATGTATATAAATTTGTACATTTTCATGATTTTTCAAAAATAGCAGATCTACAAGCTTGTATATCTGCTATTTTTGAATAGCCAAAGTATAAAATATGGATGAAGTGGTTACACAGATTCCCGGGTTCCCGGTTTGAATGGTTTAAGCACCGACGAGGCTGAGGAGGACGAAATCTGAGCCGGCAATCAGACATCGGCTCCGTTATGCCTAATTTATGCTCGGTCGCAACCGTCGCATGTCATGTGCTGAAAATAGCCGAGACACAAGCTGACAACACGCTGCAGTCGTGACAACGTTGTGAGTTTATGCACACCGTCGCACCGCCGAAGTATACATCAGGCTTTAGGGATGACAGGGAGATGATGGTTGTTGCGATCGGTGGTGGAAAGTAACTAAGTACATTTACTTAAGCCCTGTAGTTAAGTACAATTTTGAGGTATTTGTACTTTACTTCTTAGATCCAAATATTGTACTTTTACTCCACCACATTTATTTGACAACTTTAGTTACTAGTTACTTTGTAGATTTAGATTATTACTACAAAACATGCATTAACCACTTCAGCCCTATATATTTCGGCCATTTGAAAATAGCCGATCTACAAGCTCACAATGCGTCGCGATGCGACGCATTGTGAGCTTGTAGATCTGCTATTTTCAAACGATTTTTAGACATTTGAACATTTTAAATGGGACATTCGGCATAATTAGTACTTTTACGTTTGGTACTTTAAGTAGCCTACATTTTGATGCCAATACTTGTGTACTTCCACTCAAGTACATTTTGAATTCCGGACTTTTGCTTCTAACAGAGTATTTCTTTATTGCAGTATTGATACTTTTACTTAAGTAAAAAAATGTAGTACTTTTTCCACCACTGGTTGCGATGGCTCATCCTGTAGGTTACAGAAGCAGTCCTTTTCACTGGATTGGCTCCTGATTTCATATCCATGACTGGCTGGAGAATATCTGGGTGGGTGGTGTTGGGGGCGGGTGATAAATGCTCTCCCCTCCCATAACGGCTATCATCAAGGTGCCCTTGACCCGAACACTTAATCCCCAATTGCTCTAGATGAGCTATTTAGCGGGCCAGCAGACTGCTGTTGCTCTGGGACTGATCCCTTAGCTGTGGAACGTGTGTGACCGTACGAACGGGCAGCAGAATAAAATGCTCAAAAACTCTATCTGCAATTTTCAACTTTTCCTGGAGAAATTTAACCCATTTAGACCTGGAACCTGTCATTATTTGATTTTTAGCTAAAAAAGCATTATTTTACACTTTGGCTATTCAAAAATAGCAGATATACCGTGCTACGAGCTTGTAGATCTGCTATTTTTGAAAAATCGAGAAAATGTGTGCAAATTAATATATATATATTATTTTAAAGCGAACATTTTTAACTCAAATCTTTGCTTCTGGGGGTCCCTGGAACAAAATATTTTGAGATGGGGGTCGGCGACCAAATACATATAATTTTTGGGGGTCCTTGACATGAAAAAGTTTGACAGCAACATAGGTTTTTTTTTAAAAAACTGTTAGGATCTAGAAGACATTTTGTAGAATCGGTCTCAGGTCTTAATGGGCTAAAAGGGTGAAAAATGTGATGCCTCATTCCTCCGAGACCCTTCACAGTCCAAACTCGAGTCACGCACGGAGATGTGGGGCCGTCTGTGCGATGGTTCTTCATCTTGTTCACAGCACTCTGCACACTCACCCGGTGTGACCGTGAAACTCATTTGGAATCGACATTCGCCAACCGAATTGATGGGAATCTTTTTAACTGCCCCTGCCTGTGTGCTAAAGTGAGAACACAAAGCTAACATAACTACTTTTAATGTCTCACTGTTTTATTTAGGCGATACAGCAGGGACGCATCATACGGCATCAGACAGGGCATGAGCGAGCCACATTCAAACCGAGGACTTTGTGATTATAGTCGGTGCATGCCGGTTTGGCCTCCGGTCCAGAGAGGCCCACACATTCAGCCTGACAGATCCTCTGTTGCTGCGCGTGATCCAGAAAGCCCACACTGGCTTATCCAGGGCCAACACCAGAATGTTGTTTTAAGCTCGAATACATTGTCAATGTCAGGCGGGAACCTTGCATGTCCAAAACCGTCACAAAGGGGGGGGGAAATAAATCTGTATTCCAATGGATCCAATGTTATTTAATCACAAGCTCGTGTTTAACACTTTTCGTTGGTTAAATATTTATAAAACCCACACAGACAGATATAACCGCTTTCAGACTGGTGTCCCTATTTTGGGCACGTCATTATTGCCAACGTTTTTGTCTCCGCCAGGAGACAATGTTTTCGTTCTCGTCCTTCCGTGTGTCCACCAAGCTAACATTGGTCAAGCTTCACGTGACACGTGACAATATGTTGAAAGGGTGTGCTTTGATTGGCTAGCGAGACGCATGATGAAATAGAGACTATAAATAGGTGTGTCACTTCCAAAGACTATTTATGTCTTTCGAAGTGAGGTAAGACAGGATTAATCAGGAACCGGAGGAGTGTCAGACACGTGTCAGACGAGGCTCCCAGAAGAAACACATCTCCCCGTTCAGGCTCTCAGCGAGTTCAAGGCCATGGACTCCTTCTAAAAAGAGCATCACGAAAACGCAAGCAAAACAAAACACGATGATGATGATGATGACAACAAAAATTAAAAGAAGTTTGAAAACTCCCTTTTTACTTTGTGTTAACCCGCCTCCATTTGCCCTGTGTGGGCTTGGTGACACCTCAGGAGGACTTGAGTACCTGCTAACTGCCACACTACGGCTCCCATGAACTCTCTAGACCTGATGGTCAATGGGCAGGCCAGCACATGCCCAACACTATTTTTTTTACTTTCCCTTTTTACTACTGGCGGAGACCTGTGCTCCGAGGAGCACATTTTCTAGTTTCCTTTTTTTTTGTTCAAAAATAGCAGATCTACAAGCTCACAATACATTGCAACTTATTTATTTATAAAGTTGTTTTCACCACTATTACAACAATACAACAATATATATATATCATTTATATGATCTATACATATATATATATATAATAATTTATTTAAATTGAGTTTAATACTCTGTGTCACATTTCTCAGCCCACACAATCTACAGACATTTGTTTTACATATGAGTATAAAAGAGCTTTAAGTATGTCAGTAGAATATTTGGCCACAGTCGTCATTCATTTCTTTAAAACAAGCTTCCATAGGAAAGTCATTTGTTATAGAAATATTTATCTATTCACTGTTGCAAATTGTACCGGTTGCTTTTGAACATTCTCTTGTTCTTTCTTTTGGTTTTAGTGCAATCCATATTATTTTAATCTTAATTTTCCATATTTCTGGAGAGCACTTCCTATCTGTGCTTTTTTTTAAAAAGCGCCATATAATTAAAGCGCTATATAAATAACGTTTATTATCATTATTATTGAGGTTCTTCACCAGCCGGGCTCTAGGCCAGCTGCCAAACCAAATAGCCATATTTTTAACCCATTAAGACCGGGGACACATCTGCGTCTCATTTTAAGATTTCTTTGGGCTATTCAAAAATAGCAGATATACAAGCTCATGTAGCTCGCTATGAGCTTGTAGATCTGCTATTTTTGAAAAATCTTGAAAAAATATTTGCCAGATTTTTTTCAAAAAACTGTTGAGATTTAGATTTTTTTTAAGAATCGCCTCAGGTCTCAATGGGTTAAGATGGCTCACAGGAGACATATCCTGCTCTAGAATGGAAAACACGAGACGACGGCCAGACGACGTTCTGAGAATTAAGTAGGGGCTGTTCCAGTGCCTCCAGTCTACCACCGAACCGCTTGTCCATGTGAGGCCAGGTTTTAATTTGAGAGTACGAGGAATATTCACTTTCTCTATTTATCACTCCGCTACCAGCAGTCAGTGTGCCATTTCGCACAGCCTGCCAAGAAAATATCACACCGTTTCATCTGCAAACTCCCCGGTACATAAACATCACCCTCTTGCTCTATTTTGCATTTCTTCAACCTTCGCCTTCTTAACCCGCTCAGTCCGGGGACGCATCTCTGTCATTTTAGATTTCTATTCAAAAATAGCAGATTTACAAGCTCATAGTGCGGCACCGAGTGCCGTGCTACGAGCTTGTCGATCTGCAACCCCCCCAAAAAAATCGTGAAAATGTGTGCAAATCTTTGTATATATATTATTTTTTTAAAGCGAACATTTGTAACTGAAATCTTTGCTTCTGGGGGTCCCTGGAACAAAATATTTTACCAATGTTCGATTTAAAAAATATATATTTAAAGATTTGCACACATTTTCACGATTTTTCAAAAAATAGCAGATCTACGAGCTATTTTTGAATGGCCAAAGAAATCTATAATAATAATAATAATAATAAACTTTATTTATATAGCACCTTTCATGACCTAAATGCAGCTCAAAGTGCTTTACAGAGCAAGAAAGACAAAAAACAAAACACAGGGCAAAAAACTAAACATTAGAGCAATGGCAACAATAGAGCAATGGCAAAAGACCATGGCAAGAAATAATGGCTACAAATAAAAGGCAGTGGGTCAAGCAAAACAAGTAAGGACAGAGATATGTTCCCGGATTGAATGGGTTAAACTCTTTACTGAGAGTTCAACAAATTTTGGCTTAATTCAACCGTCAAGAGTTAAACTAACACTCTGGGTTTTGCTGTGCACTAATAAAACATGGCAGTCCGTGGGGGTGTTTTGGCACTACATCACCGGCTACAGTACATCAAGTTTGTGCAATCTCCCAGACTCCCACCCACTACATTTTACCTTTCCTTATGTGGAAAAGTGTGAAGAATCTCAAACTAGTAAACTCTGAAGCCCGATTCATACTTCCTCACACTGCGGTGTCGCACGTAGGCAAATAGCCGACCTACAAGCTCACAAAGCGTTGCATTGTGCGACATGTTGTGAGCTTGTAGGGCGGCTGTTTTCGCTGCCCGACACTGTAGCATAAATTAGGCTTTATGTGTGACAGCTGAGACTGACACAGAAATGAAGCATCAACAGTCCCACTTCACTCTTTTTAAATTATGTAAACAGGTTAATACAATATAAATTGCAATTCATATTGCAAATGTAATATTCAGCTAAGTAGAATTGGGGGCAGATATTTTATTAATATCATGCCGACTCAGCCAACACCCTTGGCATAGCGACAAAATGAACCGGCCACCAGCTCCAATGAACCAGACACTGAATGTAAATGTCAGAAACCCACCTGGTGAATCCACCTCTTTGGCCAGCTTACTAAAGTGAAAAGGTCACAAGGATGTGAGGAAAGAATATATACGTTTTTTCCTAGAGCTGTGACTCCCAACCTGTGGGCCGTGAGGATATTGCAAGTGGGCCCGCAGATAATTGGCAAAACACAAAGATTTTATAATTCTTATATTTTATAATTCTTAAAAAAGAACAAATGCAAAGAAAAATGTCTTGGTATTTCTTCTATGAAACCTTGAAAAATGAGTTTTCATTCTAATACCGATAAATAGGAACTATGTTAGTTCCATTGATCCAAGCTGATTGATTACTAAAATAAACATGCTCTGAAAATCTGACCTTTTAACGTGGCAGCCGTGGATAAGAGTTTTATGTTGTGATCTTTTAAATCGGCTATTCTCAAATAAGCCATGTACTGTATAGTATATGGTTTAAGTTGTAAACAGATTTCGATGCTATATTAACTCACTTTGCTGGGGGACCCCTGGATGCCCCTCAAGGACCCCTGGGGGTCCCTGGACAACACTACCAGAAAGGAGCCAACCCTGGTCCAATGGCCTCTCTTTTAACCCATTAAGACCGGGAACGCATCTGTGTCATTTTAGATTTCTTTGGCTATTCAAAAATAGCAGATCTACAAGCTCGTAGCGCGGCACTGCTATTTTTGAAAAGAAATTGTGAAAATGTGTGCAAATCTTTGAATATATATATACATTTTTAACTCAAATATTTGCTTATGGGGGTCCCTGGAACAACATATTTTGAGATGGGGGTCATATAATTTTGGGGGTCCTTGACATGAAAAAAGTTTGAGAACCACTGACATTATAGCCATTTTTTTAACTGTTAGAAGACATTTGTAGAACCCCTCAGAAGCAAAGATTTGAGTTAAAAATGTTCACTTTACAAATATATCTATTCAAAGACTTGCACACATTTTCACGATTTAAAAATAAATAGCAGATCTACAAGCTCATTATGGGTGCTGCGCTATGAGCTTGTAGATCTGATATTTTTGAATAGCCAAAGAAATCTAAAAATGACACACAGGCGTGTGTTAAGGGGCCACTGACAATTGACGTTGGCCTGACTCAAAACTAGAATCTCCTGTCGGTCGCATAATGTGCGGGATGCTCACCTCATGAACCCCATAGCCTGGGGTTCAATCCCTTTAAAGTCTTCCTCCTGTACCTCTCCCACATAAGTCTCTCTCTCAGCTTCTCTACTCGAAAGAAAAAAGGGAGAAAAAAAAACGGCCTGCTCTCCTCAAGAAACAACCTGAAACCTTATGTTAATTAAGCTAATGTTTAATGTAACATTTTGAAAGTAGCAGGGGCTGGAGGAAAAGGGCTTAATGTGGATGATGTTATTCTAATCTCCAAAGTTGTAGATTTTATATTCAACGTCCCGGTTCCAGTGTTAGAAATTACTTTCTTTTTCTCCAGGGCTTTTTTTTTTACCCCCATAATTGATTTTCAGGGACTTTTTTTTCCATTTTGGGAGCAATGACATTTTATAACGTTAAACATTCTTTACAACTTAAGGCAACTTGAGCAAAAATCTAAATTATTGCTACTCCTCATAACAACCTGATCTAGAGGCGGAATGATATAATATTGCATGTAAAAGTAGTGCCTTGATTTGAGTATTTTGTTCTGTGTCTCATTCGTCTTAGGCAGTGGTTCTCAACCAGTGGTCCGGGGACCACCAGTGGTCCTTGAGGGGGGTTCCAGGTGGTCCCCAGCTAAATGATGGAGAGTTGCTAACCAAATGGACCCTTATTAGATCTTTGACTCTTGAGAGCGTAAAATGAAACCAAATGGAGCCTCACGGGTCCATTTGGTTTCATTTTATGCTCTCAAGCGTTAGATTATTGTTAAACATCTGCATTACTTAATTAAAGAATTGTTCTTTTGATCAAGGTTTGCCTGTTATCTCTGCTATGGTACCAACATGAATACAGCATGGAATTGTGGACAAAATCGCATCGAACGATGACAAAATATTCTAAGTCTTGGGTCTGAGAGTCTAAATCTCATCAAATGGTGGTCCGCGGCTCGAATCCCAAATAAATAATGGACCTTGATAGGAAAAGGGTTGAAAACCAATGGTCTAAGGACTCAACATGTGTGAGGATGTCTTTGCCTGTGCATTTTCGCTTTCAGCTTTGTGAGCTGCAAGCTTCTCCGGCAAACAGGGGAAATAGGAACGGACTTTTCTCCTGACACAACAGGACCTTGCACCTCAAAGTGCAACAACTGCTTCATGTTTGATTACGGTCTGTTGTGAAGCAGTATTACTTTCTATCTGTCTGTCTGTCTGTCTGTCTGTCTGTCTGTCTATAACTGTTGGGGGCTTCTTTTGACCAACTTGACTGATTTTCGAGGGCATAATATGGTCCATTTTGGGGAGGCCGTAGCTGCTGAGTAGAGAGCCCACCTGCGAAACAGAAGGTCCCAGGTTTGTGTCCCAGCCCCGGGTCTACATTGTGGAAGTGCCCCCTGAGCGAGACACTTATCCTCAGATGCTACCACAGGCGCTGCCCCCCTGTAGCTGCCCCGCTGCTCCTGATACTTAGGATGGGTTAAATGCAGATATCTCAGCCCGTAGCACTTGCCCTAGCCTTGACGACGACCTTGCAGGCTTATGCAAAGGTTGAAATGTAATTTAGATAGCATGTTATGTAAACAGATGCCCAGGTTCAGTGGCTGACCTGCTGGCATCCTATAGTTTGTCTAGTTTCAATGTACAGATTATACATTTTTTGATATTATACTGTTCATGGTTTACCTATGATCCAAGATGAAAATTTCTATGCATTTGATGTAATTACCTCATGTTTACCTTTCTTACTGTAAATCGCTCTGGATTAAGAGCGTCTGCTAAATGCCAAATTTCCCTGTATAATATGCAAATATACAGTGACAAATACCGCAAAAGAGAGAAGACCCCCCCCCCCCACCCGCTTTAGGGCATTTTCCCCAAGCCACTGTTAATTCATAACCCCGGCTGTTATCACTGATTATGACAGAGATATGACTGTTGTGGAGTAAAGTTTCTGAGTTTTGGCAGCTATCATTAGAAGTTTTATGATTGAAATGAGTAAAAACAGGCCAGCCAGCAGGACCCTTTCTACATGAAGAGTGGATGTTTTAGTATGGTCTTGCTGGGATGTGGATCAGAAGGAGTTAAAAGCTAAATCATTTCCTGGTCCCGTTCCAGTTTGGCTGTAAGCCATATTGCATAAATCACGCTCGGTCCAAAAGTGATCAAAATTGCTGATAAAACCATAACCTATTGCTGTACAAAAGATGGCTGAAATGTTCACAGCTGGAGGACATAGTGGGAGTAGGACTGGATAGAAGACGGTGTTTGCCCAGGCTCTCAATAGTTAATGCCATTGACATGTTGTGCTGGAACACCTGGTTCTTTGTCTGGACAAACATTTATTAATATCATGCCGACTCATCCAACACCCTCAGCATAATGACACAATTATCAAGCATTGCAACCAGCGACCGGCCAAGGTCATTATAGTTGAACATTTTTCATTCGTCTTTATTTTTATTGCGACTTCATGTTTATCAATTTCAGTTAGTCTTAATTCATTTGTGTGGGTTTGCTATCATCATCCTATCATCCTATAATTCTACAAAGCTCTGTGAGTCTGTCTGTGACCAAAAATCTCTTCTGCCCGGTTCTCCTCAGTGCCTGGAGCAATTGATCTGCATTTGCACACAGCCATTGACCATTACCATGTGCACGGAACACCGGAGCCCGTTTTTCCCTTTCCCCAAATGTCAGCTGTTGATTAGCGTTTTTGTGGTCGCTGGCTCCCGGGTTGCCAAATCATGTGCGTGAAACAAGCGCCGGTGTTGCCACATCCGTGAAACAAGCGTACCATGACGCTCGTGTGTGTGTGTGTTGGAACTGTTGCAGGTACCAAGTGCTAAGTCACTTTTTATGCCTGATGTACTGTCTGTGCACAGCGCATAACCCAAACTGCACATACTTTGGGTGCTCATATCCCCCGACGGGTATGGCCTAGTTTTAGTTATTTTTTTTATTTAGTGAAAAGGCTTAGTTTTAGTTGAGTTAGATTCAAAATGCTCCGAAAAATACAGAAAATTGAAGATCTACAAGCGCACAATACTTACAGAGACTAAAACTTTAGTTTCAGTTAGTTATCGTCGAGTTAGTCGTTTTTATTTTTATTTCAGTGAATTAAAATGTTTTATTTTATTTTTGATTCTACTTTTAAATATTGTGTTAGTTTTAGTTAACTATATTAACCCTGCAACCAGCTCCAATGAACTAGACACTGAATGGAAATGCCAGATGCTTGCCTAGTGAATCAACCTCTTTGGCCATTTGACTAAAGTGAACAGAACACAGGGATGTCACACTTTACTTGAGCATGAAAATTCATACATGTAATTAACGCTTAATTAACAAATAAATGGTGAACTTGTACATTAATTCATCATGAACGTATCATGAACTCATCCTTAATTCCTGGTCCTCACCATTAACTAATGGTGGTGAAGTTAACCAAGTGTAATGTGTCATTAGTTAAGGACGTTATACCACAGTTCCACTTCTATGCCCAGGATGAGTGCTCATAGGCGGGTAGGAGAAGCGAGGAGGGTCGGTCTCTGAACAACCATCAGAGACCGACCCTCCTCCTACCCGCCTACAGTATGAGCACTCATCCTGGGCATAGAAGTGGAACTGTGAAATAATGCCCTTAACTATAGTAATGATATATCACACTTGGTTAAGTCATAGTGACTTCACCATTAGTTGCTAAGGACCAGGAATTAATGATGTGTGATGTATGAATTCATCATTAATTAAGCATTAATTACATTTATAAATGTCCCCCTTCAAGTAATGCCTGACCGAAAAACTATACACATTTTCCAGTGCTAGATTTTCATTTGACATTTGTTTGCTCAGATAAAGATGGTAAAGCTCTGTGTTACTGTAGGTGTTGCTCAAATCAGTTTGGCGAGCAAAACTAGTAATGTTTTATGTCAGACCAATTTTACACTGTACTGTAGGTTGACTTAACACTAGGGGAGGTAAGATACGGGTATCTCACGATACGATATCTGTGGCGATATTAGGCCCTCGATAACAATAATATCACGATATTCGATACATTGCGATATCACGATATCTTGCATGAAATTTCACCAATGATATATCACGATAGTCCTTGTATTCAATTCATAAACACATAAAATAGCACCAAACAGTTCAAAATCATCATCACACAAATACAGCGTTGGAAAAAAACGTATTAAAAAAAAAAAAAACGTTTCTTTTTTTTTTTTTTTTTAATATCGAAATTTTTCGGCAGTATATCGATTATTTATCGCGGGAGGAAGTATCGCGATATATCGTGATATCGATATATCGTCCCACCCCTATATATCGTCCCACCCCTAACACTGAGCATATTTTTGTATATTGACAATCTGAATTAAAGCCTGATTTGTTGCAGTATACACAAGCTCAGACACTTCACATAGCAGACTCAAAAGGCACTTCCGAACGTGCAAGACAACAACAGAGAAACCCATTGGGGGACAACTCACTCTGTTACCGCCAAAACTTCAGTTACATCAGCGACACGTCTAACTAAGCCTGCCTGGCCACTCATGTGTTCATCTTGCAAATAGCAGGACCGATAAATAACCCAACGCCGGGTCAATGGCCTGTGACAAGACTGTCCTCCCTTTTTTGAAGGGGCCACTGACATTGACTCAAAAGCTCGATTCGCCGGTTGATGGCATAACGTGTGGGATGCTCACCTCATAAAGTCATAAGCCTGGGGTTCAATCTCACTGAAGTCTTCCTCCTGTGCCTCTCCTACACAAGTCTCTCTCTCTCTCTCTCTCTGAGCTTCTCTCTTCAAACAAAAAAAATAAATCAGGTGGGGTGGGGGTGGGGTGTTACTGCCTGACATCCTTAAGAAACTACCTGGATTTGCTTATGAAATAAAGTTGTTACTGTATCTTCTTTTTTTATCTACATGATCATTAGGGAGAACAATCCTTCAAATGCATAATGCATGTCAAAATATACGAAGGCTTGCATTGTGATCCACTCACCAATGTGATTGGAATGCAAGATTAGTAGAGTAGTTTCTCTACTTCAGAAGAAGTGGTTTGATAAATAATTGGCTGAGGGTCATTAGGGTTTGTTTTAAAGTATCGACTGTACTACTACTACTGCACTAGTAGTATTCAAATGTTCTAATTTCCTAACTTTCTGTATTGTATTTTTAACTTTCCATATATATTTTTTTTTATCTATTATCTATTTATCTATTCATTTATTTTACATCTTCCTGCCCAGGGACTGTAAATTAGCTATAGCTTTACTGGCCCCACTCTTCTGTTGTGTATGGCCCCTGTTAAATAAATAAAAATAAAGAAATACTACCAAATAGATGCAGGGTACAGCACATTTACAGAATCTACAGTAAAAATCTAAAGCAGACAAATTACATACAAAAATCCAAAGTAAATACCTCAGTGAAATCATCGAAAAATAAATTGCTAAACAATGGTCAGCATGAGCTACAGTATAGCTTTTGCATCGTGCTTTTGCATCTTTTCCAAAGGAGCGTGGTTTTAGAGAGAGTTTTGTAAGCTGACAGAGAAGGAGATTCATGGACAGAATGGATCCGAATGGATCAAATTCCAGTTAAGAGTACATTTGGGCCTACAGGCAAAAATCTTTAACACTCAACCATTGACAGACAGACACTGCAGCCTGTGTTATCTGTTGAGGTCATGACCCAGCTCATCCCATGTTGTACGTGCCATGAAGCTGTTCATTCGTAGTACTGAAGCAGGGCAATCGATAAATATTATTTATTTATTTGTTTGTTCCCCATGTACACTTTTTCATCAGAATTGGACCTCTGCATTGAACCCAGCCTAACTTATTATGAGCTGTGGGCTGCCACTCTGGGGACCAAGGCTTGTGCGCTGGCAAGACCTTAACATGCATGTCCTTTGGCGTGGAAAGAAACATGCAGTTAACATGCAAAGTCCATACAGAAAGGCCCCAGTGGAATTCAAAACCAGGGCCATCTCTCTGCTCCTCTCTCTCTCTCTCTGCTCTCTCTCTCTCTGCTCTCTCTCTCTCTCTCTCTCTCTCTCTCTCTCTCTCTCTCTCTCTCTCTCTCTCTCTCTCTCTCTCTCTCTCTCTCTCTCTCTCTCTCTCTCTCTCTCTCTCTCTCTCTCTCTCTCTAGTCTCGCGTAGCCAGACCCCACAGAAAATGAAAAACAGCGACCTCTGCTTTTCTGATATTCTGTGGAGTCTGGCAGGAGTATAATGTTAGACTAGAGCGCAGGGAAACACCGGTTTCATGTCTGCCTATAGCGCATCACTTCCGGTTGGTGCGACCATGTTTTCATTCCCACTAACAATATTTCTACACGGAACACTAACACCACTTCTCCCAGAGAACATGGATGGTTTTGGTTATAAGCCCACTTGTTTCTATGATGAAAGAGTAATTTAAAATGTGAATATCTTTCCGTGGTTTTGTCCGCTCCGAGGACGCTATTGTTAAATTAGTTTCGGCTAGTTTCGAGGGGGGGAGGGTGGATCATGGTGGATGGACACGTGAATCCCGCCCACTACATTTGATTGGGTAAAGCGCGGCCCACTTCCTGATCTGAAGGCACGCCCACTTTTAGCCAATGCGCACTGGTTAGGACGAACCGCTCCGACAGATTCCACCGCAGGTCGGAATCTGTTCTTGAGAGATTACTCTCTCTCTGTCTATATATATATATATATACATATACACACACACACACACGCGCGCGCACACACGCACACACACAGAGTATATACTCTTATCTATCTGCATTTATTTCTATATTTTACAGTCACATTCTCACCCTTCTGTTGTTGGCTTTATCTATATCACT
Organism: Gymnoscopelus microlampas; assembly: GCF_963454915.1. Lineage (NCBI taxonomy): Eukaryota > Metazoa > Chordata > Actinopteri > Myctophiformes > Myctophidae > Gymnoscopelus > Gymnoscopelus microlampas. The sequence goes on from NC_139949.1 coordinate 13,855,394, forward strand.
GGCTGCTGTAATGACCCAATTTCCCCCTCGAGGATCAATAAAGTATATTACAGTTTATTTCATTTCTTATCCTCTTCCATCCCCACTGCTGCCCCTTCTCACAACAACATGCTCCCTACCTATGGCTCCAGCCAGGGATTGTTTATGCAAATTATGATGCATAATATCGGTGACAAAAATAAGTTACACTCGTCTGAAGACGTCAAGTTTCCATTAAAAAATCAATTATGCAATGAATAGCAACGGAAAGGCAGGTGTCGAATAAATAATGACAGTGTGATGGTTCCGCTGTCATCTTTTCCGAGAAGTAATGCATTTTTTAAAGACTTTAATTTTCCTCGCGGAAGTGTTCTCTCCAGCTGATATATACCTGTAGGTCCATAACAGCCTGTTCATTTATTTCAGCCCACTTGATGGAGAACACTAAATGATTCATGTTATTTTGCATAATATTTCAAAGGTAAGCTTAAACATGCATTTGATAACTTGACAGAAACATGTTTAGGGCCCTATTTTCGCCGGTGGCTTACCCATTATCCCTAAACTTCTTTGCCATTTTTTTTACTATTTTTAAAAAACATTTTCAAATGGTTCAACTAGCCGATCTACATCAACACGTTGTGAGCTTGTAGATTGGCTATTTGTACTATTTGAAAATGTTTTTAAAAATAGTAAAAAATGGCAAAGAACTTAGGGATAATGGGTAAGGCACTGGCAAAAATCTGGCCCTATCAACGTCATCTACTGTACATTGTCCACGTTAGAGCTTAGACAACAAACCTGCATGTGTGCAGGTACATACTGTATTGATATTTGCAGTGTCTCACCGTCTCTCACATAATGTAGAATTGCATTTCATTTCATCATGCACATCATTTACATGGCATTTACACTCTTATGCACTGAACAACAAATCACAGAATAAACTTTGCTTCCCTGCCTGTAAATCTATAGGATCACAATCCTTTTCCGGGTATAGTCCGTGTCACTGCCTCCCTTGTTTTTCTCTCTCTCTCCCTCTCTCTCTAGAAAACTCATCTGTCAGTTGAATAAGGTTTCATCTGTCCTCTATCCTCCTTTTTTTTCTGCTACGTGATTTGCCGGTTCGGTCATCCTTTCTCTCTTTCTGTAAATGTCCATGCTGTTGGAAGCACAGCACAGTTCATGAGCAGAACAGACCAGATGATACACTGTGTGTATAGTGTCTATTTGTCTCTCCCACCCCCCCAGCTTGTCTAGAACAGTGCTCCTTTAATCCGCCCTTAAAGGGACCATTTACACTCACAGATAAAAAACCTAAAAGATAAAGGAAAGAAAAGGAATCCTCACAAGACCTCTTTTCTAAAGTCACTACAAAGAAATAATCTTTACTTCACTGCAATCCACTTTTGTCCACTTTATTCTCTGATACATATAGCCTCATCTGGATGGGCTTGACTGAATTGTGGATAGTGGTTCAGCTAACATGGGTTTGTGTGCTTGCTCTCAGATGAACCTGAATAATAAATTGTTATTGTGGTAAATAAATCGTATTAATGTTAAATTCATGTCCCCCAATTCCCTCCTTCAGTTCAGCGGAATTTAAACTTTAACAATATTGCGCGGTAGTAAAACATTTACCAAGGTGTGTTAAGGACTCGTACACATCATTCTAATCCATTTCATTGGGGGGAAATATGTCCGTGTAATAGAGATGAGCGCTTGTGGTTGTTTGGCAGACGGAAGTCGTTAATCCGTTAAGACCGGGAACGCATCTGTGTCATTTTAAGATTCCTTTGGCTATTCAAAAATAGCAGATCTACAAGCTCATAGCGCGGCACTCGGTGCCGCGCTATGAGCTTGTATGAGCTTGTATTTGAAAATGTTTGCAAATTTGAGCCAATCTTTGAATATATATTTTTTAAAGCGAACATTTTTAAATCAAATCTTTGCTTCTGGGGGGGTCCACGACCAAATACATATCATTTTGGGTGGTCCTTGACATAAACAAAAAAAAAAAAAAGTTAGGATTTAGAAGACATTTGTAGAATCCCCCAGAAGTAAAGATTTGAGTTACAAATGTTTCCCTTAAAAATATAAATACTGTATATTCAAAGAGTTGCACAAATTGTCACGTTTTTTAAAACATTAAATAGCAGATCTACAAGCTCATAGCGTGGCACTCGGTGCCACGCTATGAGCTTGTATATCTGCTTGTATATTTTTGAATAGCCCAAAGAAATCTAAAAATGACACAGATGCGTTTCCCGCTCTTAATGGGTTAACTGCACCGGGAATTCATTTGTTGAATAAAGAGAATAAATTGTGTCGCTCATCATTCTGTTCTTGCTTGGTGCAGTGTCTGTGTGCCTTGCACAGAGTTCAGATCTTGTTTCATCGTACTGTATAGATTGAAATAGTACAGCTCCAGGATTCAGACAAGATCATATCCAGTAAGTCCAATGCACTCCCTTGTGAAGATGAAAAGTCGTACACCTACAGTATACCCTTGCAAGCTGCTATACGATTCGCTGTAGACACTGTTATCCTTTGGGTAGCTATTGGGTCTTTGATATTTCAAATGCATGTATGTGGGGGTCCCTGCACTGCCTGGTGTGGCTCAGCCAGTTAGTGCACTGACCATAATGCTTCACAAGGACTTAAAGGTGTAGTGAAATGAAAAATATGTTTTTCACACTTTTAGAGCATATCCGTGGTCATCATATGGGCATACCTAACAATAGATGCCAAAAAAAAATAAAAAAAACAATTTTTGTGTATTTTTACATCTAAAGTCCCTAAAAAGCCAATCTTAATTACTTCCTGTAAACGAAAACGTTCTGCGTGATGACATAACACAGCCTTCATGAAAATAAATGAGTCTTGATTACATGCACCTGTTTGATTCCCATAGCTGCACGTTTTTCAAACACAGCTGATTTTAATTACAGAGATACTCCGTTTTGAATCTCATTGAAGATGAGTGTATTACTCATTTTAAACTTCACCTGCACACTAAAATATGTATCTGAAAACATTATAGGTTAGAAATAGGCCAGGTAGTAGCAAACGTGCTTCACTGGCCGTCTCTCTCACTTGTAAACAAACACTAGCCGTGTTGCACACGGCTGAAGTGATTGAGATCCAACGTCCCATAGCCTGAAGGGATGGGACCTTCTGATTGGTTTAGAGTCGTTGAGCCGACGTTTCAGGCTGAACCTTCAAAATAAAATGACCGAAAATGTCACTTCAGTGCGTCTTTAAAGGAGAATTTCGCCCTGCGTTATTCTTACCTTTATTATGACGTTATGATATCCTATGGGACGAGTGGTACACTCACTGTAAACATCAGATCTCTACATAATAAAAAGAAATACGCGATGTAAAGCAAGAACCATAGGCGCGGATTTTTAACTGTGGCGGATCCGTTATGGAGATATGGAATTACTGTACTGTACCCACTCGTCCTAGGATATCATAACGTCATAATAAAAGTAAGAATAACGTGGTGCGAAATTCTCCTTTAAGTTGGAATTCAACTCTTGTTTCGCATATGTCTCCTCTCTCTCCGCCATAGGCTGTCTGTCTCTCTACACTCTCCTATCTAAATAAACCATAACAGATCTGTCTCTGTAGTGTGCCTACTGTACATGTAAACCCAAACATCAAGTCAAGCTCCAAGCACTTCTCTGCATTGCAAATACCTCTTCCGACTCAACCTCAGCCCTTAGTATTTGACCTAGATACTGTATGACAACCATGCAGACATACTGTACTTTGGTCATTTGTTCTCATGTTTTTGTTAATTGTTTTTTTTTCTTTTCTTTTTTTTTTACACAATGTTAAAAATGTAATTTAGATAGCATGTTATTTAGACAGATGCTAGGTTCATTGTTTACCTGGTATCCTTTAGTTTCAATGTACAGAAAACGTTTTGATAGTGTATTGTTTAGACTGATGCTAGGTTCTTGGTTTACCTGTGATCCTAGTTTACTGAAGCACTACAACACTGTCTCTCTACATTTGATGTATGCATGTGTTTACCTTGCTTATTGTAAGGTAAACACATGTGTCTGCCATATGCCTAAATTGTAAAAAGTGAATAATAAAGTCCCCCAATTATTTTGGGAGGTTCCCAGATGATTAGCTTAATGTACAACATTGTTTTCTCACTCAACAGCAAACAAACCATCATACAGTATACAGTAAGTGTATACAGGGCACATTTCTAAAGTTACAATATAGTGACCTTTAAGACCTTTTAATTCCAAATTGGCCAAATTGTCAAATATTACGTAATAAAGAGGCAAACATTGTGAAAATGGACGAACTACAAGCTCACAACGCCTCGCACTGCGAGGCGTTGTGAGCTTGTAGATCGTCTATTTTCACAATATTTATCTGTGGAACCGAGTCAAACAAAATGCAATGCCTACAATTACAAGCGCTTGCCAGGAATTGTTGGCAAGCACAGTTCAAATATATGAATATTTTGGAGGGGTCGCGGCCTGAAAAGTTTGGGGGCCCTTGCTCTATTGGACGTCTCACCCCCTGGGCGCCATGGCTCAATAACAAGGAGAAGGGAGAAAGTCTTGACAGACTGGGTTGACACACAAGCCTGAGAGACACTTTTACCCCCCAGGAGTCGTGGAACATTCAGTATACTGTACATACATCGGTGCGTGATCACTAATTGCAATTAGCAGACAACTCCTGACCCCAATCAAACACAGACGCATGTAATCATAGAGGCTGCAAAAGAATGCAAACACAGTAAAACAGTCAGTGTTAATTTAACTATGGGAGTAAAAAAAAAAAAAGTTCAAAGGAAAATGTTATGCAAATCCACGTGTTTGTTGCCGGTGCACGACGAGGTGATGACGACCCAATTAAAAAAATACCTCAAATCATGGCTCCATCTCAACACTAACTGGTCTCAGTTAGAACCCTACCCCCGGATAGCCGCCTCTGCTTTGGATTCTTCTCTCAGTGCACCTTCTTGTCCTATAATGTATTGCTGTGTATATAAGGATCAAATCTTTGTTTCATGGTTGTTTGTGCAGTATGTTTCTGTGTTGTTATTACAGTATGTCTCAAGGTGGACCACAATGGAAACGAGCTACGGCTTTTTCGTGTATAGTCCACGTTGGCGTTTTTCTTAATGAATGACACTGTTGTGACTTCCAATAAAGTATCCTATCTGTCTATAATTTTTCGGTCTAACAAATATTTAGAGCATTAAGCTGTTGTCAGGAAAAAAAATGTTTGGTCATTTTATCGTCTATTCAGGCTTTTGTGAACACCAAAGACAGTTTTTAAGTTTCTTGATTCAGTATTTAGGTATTAGATATATCATTTTATCAGACACGCCCCCTTCCTATACAAACCCATTGTAACTCCAAACTCCATTTTAACCATGATGGATTCATTGAAAACACCCGTCCTTGGTTCTGGTGACTCATCCTGCCCTCCTAATACGTGAGGTGGCCATGTTTTTTCTATTACTTTTAAAATGTATTTTATTACATTTTTGTATGGAATTTAATTTTTTTCGTTTTCCAAAAAATATATAAAAAATAAAAAAGTAATTGAAGAAAAAAAAAAAACGGCCTCCTCACGTATTAGGAGGTCACTATGAGTCACCGGAACCAAAAACTGTCTGGGGTGCTCACAAAAGCCTGAGTAGACGATAAAATGACCAAACATTTTTTTTTAAAGTGAAAAATCACTTTAATGTTAGGGCACATTTTTTTTTACACTTGTGTTAAATGAACACACAGGATTTGTGTTAAAGTGTTTCTACACAGGATTTTGCTGTGTAGAAACACATTAAAATGTTTCAAGTTTGTACAGACAATCGGGGGGGAATCAGGATACATTTCTATTAACTGCTTACGTATTGCCGTGGGGCTCACAGGTCAGGGGGAGGTGTAGTACCATCTGCACCCCTACTGCACCTCCAAAGCTGCTGCTGCTGCTGTGGCTGCCGCAGACGCCATTAAGCGCGCACTCCCCACTTGTTGGGAGTGGTACATTCCTGATCACTCCTGGAACTTCTGTCTCCGAGGGGGGGGGCGGTGTGGCACTTGCGTTTTCCCTTCGTCCGTCTTAGCGACTCTCCAGGTTATTTAAGTTTAAGTCCGGGACTGATTTCCTTCTTTGTTGTCGTCGTCATCATCGCCGCCACTGGTCTGATGCAGCGACACTCTGTGAAGCAAGAGAGAACGCAACGTTGACAGAGGTGCTTAACCCATTAAGACCTGAGGCCCATTCTACAAAATGTCTTCTAAATCGTAGCAGTTTTTTGAAAAAAACGTTGTTGCTATATCAGTGGTTCTCAAACATTTTCATGTCAAGGACCCCCAAAATTATATTTATTTGGCCGTGGACCCCCATCTCAAAATATTTAGTTCCAGGGACCCCCGGAAGCAAAGATTTGAGTTAGAAATGTTTGCTTTAAAAATATATATATATTAAAAGATTCGCAAAAAAATCCACGATTTAAGAAAAATAGCAGATCTACAATCTAGTAGCGCGGCACTCGGTGCCGCGCTACGAGCTTGTATATCTGCTATTTTTGAATAGCCCAAAGTGTAAAATAATGCTTTTTTAGCTCAAATCTAAAAAGGACACAGATGCGTTCCAGGTCTTAAGGGGTTAAAAAATGCAGTCCTTGTAGTAGCTCAATATTAATATTAGGAACACGAGTCTACCGTGTACACTGAAGTGTCTGTGTCAGTTTTTGGAGCACAGTGATGCTGGAGAGAGTTGCAGTATTACAACTAACGGGAGAGGACCACCACAGACGGAAGGGCGGTTTTGATGAACACACAACATCACTCATAAGGTTGTCTAATCAAACACGGCACTAAAGTAATCGTGAACATGCAGTACGATCAAATGTGGCAATGACAGGCAAACAATCCCTCCTTCTCCATTTCTCTCTCACACACACACACACACACACACACACACACACAGACACACACACACACACACACACACACACACACACACACACACACACACACACACACACACACACACACACACACACACACACACACACACACACACACACACACACACACACACACACCTCTCACACGCAGCCACGCTGCTATGTGATCAGACTTTCAACACAGCTGCACATAATGTCTGTTCACACAGCCAAGGAGGTAGGAAAGAGCAACTCAGACGACCAGAGATAACGAAATGACAGATACCGCGCAGAAATGCACCAGGAGAGAGATGTCAGTTCAGACAAACAACCCCCCGACAGTTATCTTTCCTCTGGATTTTTAAAGGTTTTTAAAAGTCACATCGATCCATGAAGCACATTGCAAAACATCTTCAAGTTATACGGAATGTTGAAAGTTTTGTCCGGCAACAAAAATACCGTATTAACCAGTGGTGGAAAAAGTACTCAAATGTTTTACTAAGTAATACTAGGTAACTTTTTCAATAAAACTAAAGTTAAATTGTATATCTTTTGTGAGTGGCAAATGTTTCACAACACCCACTCCATGAATTTCACCCCCGAAAGCCTTTTATTTATATATTTTCTATTGAACGCTGTCGGGGTTGACTTTCCCGCGAAAATGACGTCATCTGGCCGGAAAATGGAAGCGGAAATGCATCGGTTTCCTGTTTGGCCAGGAACTACCGCGCCGGTTTCCTGTTTGGCCAGGAACTACCGCGCTATTAACAAAAAGGAAACTCACGCTGATTTTAAGAGATTGTATGATTTGAAGAACGAAAAACAACAGCAAAAGAAAACACAGCTCACGGTAACTAAAGCTCCACTGGCTAAGAGAAACGATCCACAGATCGTATAAAACAATTAAAAGAACGCTTCCGGTGAAAACGAATGGAATTCTGGGTAACGCAGTAATAAACGAACGGCCTGCAGTGACGGTAATGACCAGCAGAGGCTGCTAAAAATCGTTTTTTTTTTTATTTGCACTGTACAACTTTAAGTAAAAGTATCAATAGTGCAATGTAGAAGTACTACGTTACAAGTAAAAGTCCGGAATTAAAAATGCATTTGATTAAAAGTACAAAAATACTGGTATCAAAATGTACTTAAAGTACCAAAAGTAAAAGTATTAAAATGTTCACAAAAGCTCACAACGCGTCGCGATACGACGCGTTGTGAGCTTTTAGATCGTCTATTTTCAAATAGCATATACATGTACAAAATAGGGCTAAAGTGGTTAATGTATGTTTTATAATATAATATTTTATATCTGCAAAGTAACTAGTAACTAAAGTTTTCAAGTAATTGTAGCGGAGTAAAAGTACAATATTTGCCTCTGAGAAGTAGTGGAGTAGAAGTAAAAGTATTGAAAATGGGAAATACTCCAGTAAAGTAAAAAATCCTCAAAAGTGTACTTAAGAGTAAATGTTACTTTCCACCACTGATGTTTTCTGATGGCCCGTCATGTTAAAAAAAATCCGGCACATTCCGGGGCTTAAAAAGGATCCCATTCAAATTCAAGCATACTGAAGGATTTCCTGTTCCAGTATGAACTCTGTCTCTTCCTTTAGACATTTTGCTCTATTTCCCTTTGATTCTTTTTTTCCCCTCCTTTCAGACTCAGTTCTGTCAGTGACAGTGTAAAACATATCTTTAGAAGGGGTTCATTATTTCCAGTGATACAGCATAAAACTGTCATAAAGGAAAAAAGTTACTTAATGTTTATTGGATCATTACGGAAAACATCATCTGAGGTGTTATAGCTAGTGAATGATGAATACAAGAACTACTAAGGATGGGTAATGGCAAGAACCTCACGATACGATACGTATCACGATACGATTATATCACGATATATTGCAATACGATACATATTGCGATATGATACATATTGCGATATATTGCGATACGATACATATCGCGATACAGTATATTGCGAAATATTGCGATATGGAGCTCAAGGACATTAAATGAGTAGTTCACCCAAAAAATGACTTATTTTCTATCAATTGCACACCCCATGAAGCCTTGAATCCATGGATCTATTTTTGTTTTTGTGGCATTCCTAAGCCAATAATTTGATTCCCGTCTCCTACTGGCTAATGTATCCGGTAGGAGACACAAAGTAGATTATTTGTGTCTCCTACCGGATACACACCCGGTCATCAAATTATTGGCTTAGGAATGCCACAAAAACAAAAATGAATCCATGAATGCAAGGCTTCATGGGGTGTGCAATTGATAGAAAATAAGTCTTTAAATCAATGTAAATAAACATTCAGTTTATATATACCCCTGACTGAGTAGCTTCAGATCAGGTTCTTTGAAATTTTTTTCATAAAGCCTGTATAAAAAAAAAGTTTTTATTTTTATCGATACGACGGCCTGAGTATCGCGATACACAGTATCGGGAAATAAAATATCGCGATATATCGCCATATCGATAATATTGCCCATCTCTAACAACTACTATAGCCCCTTTTATGCTGTCTATCCACAGCATATAAACAGACATTCTTTCCATTAATGGCTATAATTTTTTGATTTAGCACATAACATTTTCCATATTATAACAATAGTCTATAACAATAGTCATTAACAAATTACCGAACATACCTGAATAATTGAGTCAATGTTGACTAAACATCATAAAAAGTCATGGATGTTTGAAATTCATTCATGAATCAATCTTTTGTCCGGGGACAATTTTCAACTTGATGACAAAGTACATTTGACCATTTTCAAGTCTCTGCCATTAGGAATGAACGGAATGGCTCACTTGAAAATCAGAAAGACTGCTGATGGTATGCTTCGGAAAATGATCAGCGGTATTGTCAAGCATACACAGTGAGTCATACTCAGCGAGCCGAGCATGCCAGACCACCAGTACGGTCTTAAAAGCAGCTGTAGAACAGATCCAAAGAAATGGACAACATCAAGAACCTTGAACAGTATAAACCAGCTCTTTGCAAAGGAGAACTAGAAAGAGTGCAAATCTCTTCTACGATGCATGCCCTCCCTGCCTCCCTCCATCTTCCATCTGTGTGGTTCATGTGGTAGGGCTGTCACGATTACAAATTTAAGCTTCGTATTAAATCAAAACTTGCACTTGCACATTTTACATGTAAAATATATATATTTAAAGATTTTCAATATTTGAAAATGTGTGAACATTTTTCAACATGGAAACGATTATGGCGATTATGCAAAAATAATTGTGATTATCTCAAATAATTGCGATTGGATGATTATGTAATAATTGTGACAGGCTTATTCATGTGAGGACAATGTTTTGGGTTTGTGCAAGTGCATGAAAAGGCATGGGACAATGTGGGGAAGGGCTATCCATGATACAGATTGCTGATTGTTAATGCCTTGTGTAAATGGGCTCTGTGTATAACTGCACAGAGCCGTTTACAAAAGGTGGCACACCTGTTTCCGGTTCCAGTTAATTCTCCCATAGCTTTGTTTTATCGTTTCGGCAGCAATCAATCAAACAAGCCAATCAAATTGTAGTAAACTTGCGTACACTCCAATTTTGTTAAATGTGACATTTTAATACGATTATCACAGTTCATGTTTCATCTCACGATTTGAACCGTCACTGCGTGACATATTTGTATTGATAATTAACTGCCTTGCAAAGCATCATTGCATTCCTGATAATCATCCAGTATTAATAGTGTTTTAATTAAATGTAGGCTATGTAACTGAAGTGCATACCGCAAGGACCAACTTAACCCTAAAATAGTGCAATAGGCTAATTCATAATGTCCCTCTAGTAATCCCTCCATAATTATGGGATAACAAAATAATTTATGAGATTTAACAGTGCAAAATAATGATGTCCTACATGACAATAAAAATACTAAAGTGGATTCTCATAATAAATTATCTAATATCACTCCACCTTTTTGTTATGCCTGTGAGCATTTTTGCAGCAAATTATTGTTTGATACCGTATAATGAACAAGCTCTTATCATAATGTCAACAATGCTGCATGGACTGCATGGAATCACAAAACAGGGACCACTGGAGACATATTACTTTGGTATGTCAACAATTCTGGCATTTCTAGCAACCAAAATGAGCCCGCATACATAAACGTATACTTTGCGAGTCCAGAAAAGCAAATAAGAACCGACACATATGACCTATTTGTAAAAAAAAAACTGGCCTTCTTCTTACACATCCTCTGCAAACCTCTGTCCATCATGTGACTGCGATGCATGTGCATGGACAAGACTGTCATCATTCTGCGGTACAGCATCAAACATGGGCTTGAACCAAACTGTGTCTCTCTCTCTCTCTACGTCTCTCTCCGTCGAAATGTAGAAGATAGTCATTCAGACAGTGCTCTGATGTGGGGTTGTTTAAACGGTCTACGCAAGTCCTCCAGCAGGAAGTGCCACACTAACAAGTGTCAGATGATCAAATTGGGAATATTGCAAATGTGGATGCCACACAAATTGAGTGCAAATGAAAGCCGTCTGAAGGAGGGACGGCACACTGTCTCTCTCTCTGTCACTCTCCCTCACTGTCTCTCTCCCTCTACGTTTAATCTTCACCAATAAAAACAACAATACTTCACCAGAACAATGTTGATGTAATGAAGAGATTTGCCGATTCGTTTTTTCCCATGCATAGATTATCGACTACAATGCAAGCATTTTTGCACACCTGCAGCCGAAGGGAACGGAGCTAATTGCCTGGCAGTGCAGAATACCGAACAGACAGATTGTGCCCCTGATTGGCTAGTTCTTCTCCGTACAGCCTGGCGGACGCATATCGTACAGCCTGGAGGGACAATTGGTTCTGCGATTAATAGTTCACAAACGTGACATGATTGTCATTGACCAATTTTTGAATATATTTGGGAATTGAGTTCCTCGGCCTGCGGGGCGGCTTGCACAAGAGTTACGACAATGATCGGCCTAATAGTTTGCCAGATCAGCCGCGGACAGTCACACAGACAAATACGACCAATTTCAATATTTCTGCCTGCCTGGCAGGGATGATAATAATAATAAATTAATACGTAGCAGGGAGGTGATTTACAGCCCTACTGTAGCTTACAACCTCAATATTATGAACAATATCAGCTGTGTGTGAGTGTGGTGTGTGTGTGTGTGTGTGTGTGTGTGTGTGTGTGTGTGTGTGTGTGTGTGTGTGTGTGTGTGCGTGCGTGCGTGCGTGTGCGTGCGTGTGCGTGTGCGTGCGTGTGCGTGCGCGCGTGCGTGCGTGTGTGAGTGCACGTGGCATAGCTTGAATTTCCATGCCTGTCTTTTCTTTAATCACACTAAGCATCACATTCTTTCAGATGGTGGATATCTCATTTAGGAACGGAACCCTTTGTTTTCTCTTCGACTCACTCCTAACTGCACTCTGCATCAGTCCTAATAAGAAAGCTTTTACAACAGTTAATTAAGACACACTATTATGCACTACGTAATGCTCAATTTGTCCTCTCTCAACCCCGATCTCTCTCTGCTCCTCTATAATTTCATTCTGAATCAATCTGCCGGGCTCCTTTGGACGGAGGAAGTCAGTCCCAAATGCTTCACTCGGCCCCACTATGGCTTAAGCTTATAGGATGGAAGCAATCATTTACTCCTGAAAAAACACCTTCGCAGACTGGCTTACTACTGTATGTGATTACTATTCTGGGGTTGTCTGTTATAGTTATTGTTAGTGCTGTCTGCGCTGTTTGTATATGTAGTGTATTATACTGTATATATTTATTATCATGTACCCACGCTGTGCTCTCAATAATTTTTTTTAATTGGTTGTGATAATGTTTTCAAAAATGCCCCACGATGGAAACCTTGGATCTCCATATTTTGTCTTTTTTTTAATTCCATTGTTATCAATGCTGTTGGTCACCCTTTACGTCTTACAAATATTTGATGAAAATGATTTACAAGAGCTAGTGACTAAATCGTGTGACTCCATCGAATCCATTAGAACACAGGTTTTCTTTTTTTACCAGGCTGCAACCTAGTCTACATCTACAGTACACTCGCTAGTCGTGACTTTTGCGGCACTTCTTCCTCATTGGCTGGTCCTTTAGCCAATGAGGCCTCAATGTCCTCTCAGAATATGGGATCTAAAGACGACCCACAATACCGCGTTCAGCCACTGTAAGTATCTCTATGGTCTGTGGCGCTGTTGCTCAATGTCCTCTCAGAATATGGGATCTAAAAACGTTGCCATGTTTAGTGAGAGAAATAAGCAACCATATGGGGTCTAAAAACGTTGCCATGTTTAGTGAGAGAAATAAGCAACCTGGTATAATATGACTGTGTCATATGCTTGTTTTTATTTCCTGGAAAGTAACAGTTTTGGACACACAGCGCAAGGTTTCCGCCCCAACGTCGACGACAACATAGAAAAGTTATTATTCGGAGAGTCTAGACAAAAAGTTTGGGGAGGAGAAGATTGTCACATAATTCTAACCGCTCCCGTCCCTCGCCCCCGAGATGATGCATGCTTTCATGCAGCGCACAATGCCTGCGGCTGTCCCATAGGCGAAAGAAAATGTCACGCTCTATCCCCCTGTTATCCTATCACAGTACACGCTGTCTAGTGATAACTGCCTCCCCCCCCCTCCTAAATACACACACACACACACACACACCCCCTTCAGCTGATTTCACCTCCCAAAAGCCTCCCCGTTCTCCTCCTCCTCCTCCTCCTCCTCCTCCTTGCTCACCTCTCCTCAACGCCCCAAGGCCCAAACTGAGTTAACCCATTTAGACCGGGAACGCATCTGTGTGTCATTTTTAGATTTCTTTGGCTGTTCAAAAATAGCAGATATACAAGCTCATAGCGCGGCACTCTGTGCCGCGCTATGAGCTTGTAGATCTGCTATTTTTTTCAAATCGTGAAGATGTGTGCAAATCTTTTAATATATATATATAATTTTTAAACGTTTGTAAAATATTTTGTTCCAGGGACCTCCAGAAGAGAAGATTTGAGTTACAAATGTTCGCTTTAAACATATGTATGTTCAAAGATTTACACAATTTTTCATGATTTTTCAAAAATAGCAGATCTACAAGCTCGTAGCGCGGCACTCGGTGCCGCGCTACGAGCTTGTGGATCTGCTATTTTTGAATAGCCAAAGAAATCTTAAAATGACACAGATGTGTTCCCGGTCTTAATGGGTTAAGAGGTGTTGCTTGTGAAACAAAATCCACCGTCTGTGGTTTGGCCGACCAATAGCGGTGGTCAAAGTGAGTAAATACTCAAGCGTTCAAAAGTACGAATTACAAAGTACATTTTCTTTTTGAATATCAATGCATTGCTGTATTGAAATTTGGATACATTTCCCCCTAAAACATTGACAAAAATAATAATAATCAGCTATTTTCACTATTTTTTTAAATAGGGCAAGTGGTAATTCATAAGATATTTTTGTAAGTTCGGGTCCCAAGAGTCCTTTCCTAGAAAAGTACATTATTTCTATTTGAAATAAAGTGGAGTGAAAGTTATGAGCTTGCAAAAAATCTATACATAAAAGAAAATCCTCCAAAAATGTACTCACGTACAGTACTCTAGTAAATTTACTGTCCACCACCGCCGAACAAGCGTCAACTCGCTTGCAAACTGAAGCCCGATTCATATTTATTTTCGCACCGACAATGTCAATGTGCAAGCTCACCACGCATTGCATCGTTGTGAGCTTGTAGGTTGGGTATGTTTGGTGCACAACACGACGCGCAACCATCAGACATGCGTTTGCAGCGCGACAAACCGCTGTGTCACGGCCAAAGATGTTTGCCTGCTCACATTTCCTATGATATATCCTTATCAGACCCATCCACAAACTTAATATGACGAAATCTCAAACTAGTGTATGTTATATTACTTTCCCCCCCCTCTCCACGCCTTATCTCCTTCATAATATGTATATATGAAGACTATTATTATTCTCACAGCACCTTCTACTCAGTCCCATGCCTCTGGCTGCCCTATCTGTTCCCGATGCCCTTTCATACGGTTTCCATTTTGAGCTCTTCCAATAGTTCCCCTCTGCCACTGCAGAGTCTGATCAGCCCTCGCTTTAAATTCCCAACCTCAACACAGCCAGGGGGAAAGGCTGCAAAGATGACAGGGAAAGGTAGGAACCGTTGAAACAGGCCATGGAAAAACAGCACAGTCAACGGCGTACAGGATTATACAGTATACAGTACACACACACACACACACACACACACACACACACACACGCACTCAATGTATATGGGTGTATGTATATATGTAGTATCTAAAGTCTATGTGCGTATACGTAGTATTATACAAATATGCCATTTACTGTGCTATCCACACACACACACACACACACACACACACACACACACACACACACACACACACACACACACACACACACACACACACACACACACACACACACACACACACACAGTCACACAGCATACCGAATGAGCCGGTCGGAAGAAATATTAACCCATTAAGACCTGAGGCGATTCTTTAAAAAAAATCTAAATCTCAACAGTTTTTTGAAAAAAAATCTGGAAAATATTTTTTCAAGATTTTTCAAAAATAGCAGATCTACAAGCTCATAGCGCGGCACTCGGTGCCGCGCTATGAGCTTGTAGATCTGCTATTTTTGAATAGGCCAAAGAAATCTTAAAATGAGACGCAGATGCGTCCCCGGTCTTAATGGGTTAAGTGATAAAATGTTGAGAGTGGGGAACGGATTCATTGAAGCGTAAATATTGGTGTGGACTGAGCTGTGCTTGGCTTAACCAGTGAGACTAAATGTAAAGATGGAGGGAATGTTAGAAGAGGAGAGGAGCAGCTATGAAGAACTGGAAATTGTGGAGGACAGATCATTATGCGGCTTTCAGCTGAGGGGTATTGAGTAAAGCGGCCGACTCCCTTTTATAACAGGACAAAGAGAAAGAAAAGGTGTTTTTGTGTGTGTGTGGGTGTGTGTGTGTGTGGGTGGCTGTGTGGGTGTGGGTGTGGGTGTGGGTGTGTGTGTGTGTGTGTGTGTGTGTGTGTGTGTGTGTGTGTGTGTGCGTGTGCGTGTGCGTGTGCGTGTGCGTGTGCGTGTGTGTGTGCACGTGTGGCTCGCACGTCACTCGACAGTTAGTGTCCTGACCGATTAATTGTGATGTCCTGAATGCAAATCCAGGTCCGGGCCAATGTCACCTGTCAACTACCCCCTCATTGCTTTGGTCGCTCCATTGTACTCGCAAAATGAAATTAATAACTTGGTGTATGCATAATTAGCCCAGAGGTTAATCTCACATTGACAGGCCTAGTATCTCATCCTTGAAAGGAGAGGAAAACCTGAAACGATATGATATTTTTCCGAGGAGCAGAAATGAAACCAGAAACGTTATCATCTGTAATTATCACTTAATTCCTAATAGAAGTTAATTTGAAATCTCCATATTTTTTTTTTCATTCCTATAATATTAACCATTAAGTCGAACATTTCCGTCCAAACTCCAGACAGCAATGTGAAACGGCAAGGTGTGGACTGTAGCTACAGCAGAGCTACAGTGATGGCTCCAGCCATTTTGCCCGTATCCAGTCACCACTTACTAGCCTACACTTCTTCTAGGATGAGCAGAGGTAAATTGAGCTCACTAATGTTACAGTGATAAACGTCATCTAAACATAAGATTACAGTTAAAGTTGTGCTGCACTCTAGTGCCATTGGACCCCCTGTCATGAAAGTTGATATTTCTATGGCACGCAAAAATATGCAAATGTGTATACACAGTATGTAGAGACATATATTTACAGTAAATATGTCATGCCTGCAACCTTATAGGCTGATATGTATCACCTGGACAGGAGAGCTTTCTCTGTGAATGACTGGTATGTTCAACTAAGTATGGAACACCCATACACTGCAGGGTCCAATATGAATTTGGTCAGACTGTAGTAGAATTATTCGGTTTGTATGTTTTTTAAATAACATTTTTATCCTACTTTGGTGAAATCCCATGTGTGACTCCACACATTAGGGTCATCTATAATAACTACAAGATAATGTCAAAGAAATAAAAAGGACAGTTGTCCTGTTCTATTTGGAAGTGAAACATACAGACAAGACAATAATTATGAAATCATTTGTTTTTGTTGTTCTAACCGGTTAGACACATTGTGTAGGCTGGTAGGGGGTGGAATGCAGGAAGAGAAATGTTACGACATCAGTTCTGCTCGTAACGAACTGATTGAAAAGGAAAAAAATAACTCTTTTTTTTAAACCCTGTTCTCCACACTACATTTTAGCGGGGTGATGGGCCATTTGATTTGAGTGAACCCATCCAGTAAAATATGATATGCCTGCACATCACTGGCTAATAGGATAATGGAGAAGCATGTTACCGTGTTGAGTTTGTTGGGAAAGCAGAACAAGGAAATGGGATACCCGGCACTTGGCGGCAGAGACAAGTGAATGTTGCACATGCGTGTTTCAAAAAACGAGGAGTTAGTCGTCACCGTCATTTAAGCCAACTGTTCTCATCCATTTCTCAAGCTTGTAAGCTCGAATATCTGTTGTTTCCGGAGAACGATACACAGGCGTGAGGGAGATTATAAATTAGGCTTTATACCAACATTGACAATTATAGTCGCTGTTCTTGTTTCGTTTCTTGTTCTGTGCGCAGCGATTTCTATATTTTCTGCAATTAATTGCGCAGTCCTTAACCCCACTAAAGAAAGGGAGGTACGTGGCATTAGACGTTTTTATGTCCACTTGAACATTAATTAAAAGTTATCCACTGATGAATTACCCGATGATGTATTGTTTCACTGACCGTAAAAGCACTATATGAGTCCCAGAGGGACGGTGCCAGGCCACTAAATCTGTCATCCGTGTTTCCATGCTCTCTGCATTTGACAGTAATGAGCAAGGCCGGTTTGACTGGCTGTTCGGCGGTTGATTAAAAGTAGAGTGTTTTCTTTTTACCGCCGTGATTTGTTTTGACGTTTTCTTTTCGACAAGAATCCCAGCAGGAGAAAGTATACCACCGTAGACCTGGGTGCTTCAAAAGATATCTCTCCTAATTAAATGAAATTACAGCGTTTCACCATTCAAATAATGTCAAGTCGTGGAGGAAAGTAATCAAAGTGTATTCACTGAGTTGCATCTTCATCCTGTAAATGGGGGGGGTCCACCTTGTCAGTCGAATGCCATAATGTGGTAATATGCAGCCATTTACGAACACATACCTTTAACCCATTAAGGCCTGTGGTTCCGATTCTACAAAATGCCTTCTAAATCCTAACAGTTTTTTGAAAAAAACTTGCTATGTCAGTGGTTCTCAAACGTTTTCATGTCAAGGACCCCAAAATGTATATGTATTTGGCCACAGACCCCCATCTCAAAATATTTTGTTCCAGGGGCCCCCAGAAGCAAAAATTTGAGTTACAAATGTTCGCTTTAAAAATATATACATTCAAAGATTAGCACAAATGTTCTCGATTTTTCAAAAATAGCAGATCTATAAGCTCATAGCGCGGCACTCGGTGCCGCGCTATGAGCTTGTATATCTGCTATTTTTAAATAGCCAAAGTGTAAAATAATGCTTTTTAGCTCAAACCAAAAAGTGACACAGATGCGTTCCAGGTCTTAATGGCTTAACAAACCGTATACTGTATATATACAGTATATATAGTTACTGTACGCCTGCATTTGCACAATCATATTTAAGCACCACCAGATATGCACATAGCTCAATTTTTGCATGTTGCAGGTATACATGCCAAAGACCTATTGTGGCTGTTTTATGATGCATGGTGGGATGGTGGGAGATAAATTGCGGAGTTGCAGGCTGAAACGGTTTATGCCTTTGGCTGAGTTTGATAAATTCTGTCCGCTGAGCTCCACTAATCACTGTGGCCTGTCACACGGTACGACCACGCCCCTCCTCCTCCCCGGACGGGGAGGGAGATTTCTGCTTCTGATCTCAGAGCATGTCGCTGGCAGCTCCTTCTGCAACGCGCACACGTGTGCGACACGCGCAGACGACGTGCACAAATCAAGCAAGCAACAAGCGCGCGCACTTCGCAGGTGCGTGCGCGAGCGCACGCTCGACACGTGTGCACGTAAACATGCGGCGCTGTGTTCTTAACCCATTAAGACCTGGAACTGTGTCATTTTTAGATTTGAGCTAAAAAGCATTATTTTACACTTTGGGCTATTCAAAAATAGCAGATATACAAGCTCATAGCGCGGCACCGAGTGCCGCGCTACGAGCTTGTAGATCTGCTATTTTTGAAAAATCGTGAAAATGTGTGCAAATCTTTGAATATATAAATTTTTAAAGCGAACATTTTTAACTCAAATCTTTGCTTCTGGGGGTCCCTGGAACAAAAATATTTTGATGGGGGTCCGCGGCCAAATACATATCATTTTGGGGGTCCTTGACATGAAAAAGACTGAGCACCACTGATATAGAAACATACGTTTTTCAGAAAACTGTTGAGATTTAGGAGACGTGTAGAATCGGCTTCAGGTCTCAATGGGTTAAAGTGAAGTCAGAAACTGCACACTGCAGCACAAACGAAACTTCCATCTCCATCATTTGTCTTTTCTACCACCCACTGCGCGTGTTCGCTCGCTCGCGCGTGTGTACACGTGTGTGTGTGTGTGTGTGTGTGTGTGTGTGTGTGTGTGTGTGTGTGTGTGTGTGTGTGTGTGTGCGTGCGTGCGCGTGCGTGCGTGTGTGTGTGTGTGGGCGGGCGTGTATGCATGTGTGCAAGCGTGTCTGAGCTATATCAGTGTAATTGATGCAATGACTGGAAATAAACAGGCAATTTAAGTGCTGGACACCTCACTGCTCTGTGTCCCACCTCTCTGCACTTTACCCCACCTCGCTGCTTTTCCCTTCCTCCTTCCCCACACACTCACTGACACACACACACACACCCCCTAACACACACACACACACACACACACACACACACACACACACGTGTCTCACGCTCAAGCAAAAGGTAGAGAGTGAGGGGACAATGGACAAGGTCACTTGAGCGCGTTAGAGAAAAGGGGAGAAGGAAAAAAAACGGGAATAGAGTAAATTAGTGAGTATGAGAACAGAGGGCACGTGGAGAACACACACTAATCGCCTCGGTGACTCATGTCCATAACCCACGTTGAAACGATGCTTTGGAAAACGCCCATGGGAGCAGCGGTGACCGACCAACCGCGGTGTCACACCTGCCGCGCCACACCGTCACAATCTCATGCTCATGCATGGGTTCGTCTCAAATCGATACGTTCCTGAGGATGTTCTGAAAAGGGAACTGGAAATGATACACCTTCAGCGGGCTTCCAGCAGCCAGTGCAGTAAGTCAGAGAGAAGAAAAGGGAAAACTCTTTATATCGATACCTGTCGTATTGATTTTTTTGTTGTTTCTTTTTTTTTATCAAAACAAAGTTGACTCTAAATATCGCCACTGAGCCAGCCACAAAGGGCTTAACCCATTGAGACCTGAAGCCGATTCTACATGTCTCCTAAATCTCAACAGTATTCTCAAAAACGTATGTTTCTATATCAGTGGTGCTCAAACTTTTTCATGTCAAGGACCCCAAAAATGATATGTATTTGGCCGCGGACCCCCATCAAAATATGTTGTTCCAGGGACCCCCCAGAAGCAAAGATTTGAGTTAAAAATGTTCGCCTTAAAAATACATATATTCAAAGATTTGCACACATTTTCACGATTTTTCAAAAATAGCAGATCTACAAGCTCGTAGCGCGGCACTCGGTGCCGCGCTATGAGCTTGTATATCTGCTATTTTTGAATAGCCAAAGTGTAAAATAAAGCTTTTTAGCTCAAATCTAAAAATGACACAGTTCCAGGTCTCAATGGGTTAAAGGCATCATATTTAGCTGCTTGAGCAGGGACCTCGCCATCCACATGCTCACGGCCCGTTCACAAACCCACGTTGACGACGATGGAATGTGGAGGTTGTTGACTTGACTCCATGTGGAAAATAGCCATGTCAAATTTTGAGATAGATTATGACTAAAACTGTCAAATGAAACAAAAATAATAACTAATTAATCGCATGAGTTGCCGTGATTAGTTGTGAATAATTACATTTTAATCGAATTTCTTTAATCGCGCTAGAAATCAGGGCTATTTAAATTTGGAACTAAACTACCACCAAATTAACGAGGAATCCGTACAAACGATGCACTGTATAAAATCCAGTGGTGTAGTGGTGTAAAGTCTAATTATTAAGTATACTCTCATTTTCATTTGACTTAATAGCCTTGATTATCCAAGAGGCAATGGAACAATGAAATTCAACTCGAGACGGGGGAGAAAAAAAGGGATTAAAGGCTTCAGCATACTCCAGCAGAACACAAACATTGTTTGGCCAAGCTTTGAGGCAGCATTAAGCGCCTTCGTCCATGCCGAACTTTCTTCAGTTCAGCAAGCCCTTCTGAATTTGAAAAAAAGTTCTGGGTCATGTGTGGTATGCTGCAGCCTAAAGACAGAACTTGAGGAATATCCTCGCAAAGACAAGTCAAGACTTGGAGAACCAACTCATCATAGAAAAAGATTTTGAAAAGGAAATCAAAGCCATACAAATTCGAAAGACAATTGTGGTGCATGAGATCGACCAGACCCACAAAGTCGCCATTGTATCTTTTTTGTTTTCTTTCTTTTTTTAATTTAGAGTAGCCAATTATTTTTTACCCCCTTTTTCTCCCCAATTTAGTCATTATGCCAATTGATTCCTCCCCTGCTGTCGTATCCTACTGGCTCACCTACCAGTGAGGAGCCCCCACCGGGAGGACGTAGAGCCTTCGTCCTACTCCTCCCGCCCAACACTCCCCGCTGACAGGTGCCGCCCCCAGCCCGTATGATTACGTGCAATGACCGATATCACCCTCTCTGCCCGGCTTCCCTCCGGCCGAACATGGGCCAGTTCAGCGGTGACGATTTATATCCGCGCTATTGGGTGCGCAGTGCACGCGCACCCAATATTATTTTCCGTTTTTTTTTTTTTTTTTTAACCTTTTTGGGGGGTTTTGTTACTTTAATGTGGTTAATTTGGTTAATTTGGTACAAAAATTGTACTCCATGAAGTGAGGATGTCGGAGTTTTTTTCTTTTTCTTTTTTTGTGATGAGTTTGTGATGGGTGATGGGTTGTGATGGGTTTTATATCGCTGTATTGTTGTATTGTGTTTTTAGTCCAGGCGTTTCGGGCCATATTTTGATGGAATCGTGCACTTTACGATACAAGCATGAAATTTGGCACACAGTTAGAGCATGCCATAAGGAACATTTTTGGCTATAGGGCCATTGCAGATTTGTCCTGTGGTTTATGGCAGCCATTTTCCAAAATGGCCTCCATCTGCTGTTATTTTACCAATAACTCAGGTGCTAGACCACCTAGGATCTTGATTCTGGTGACTAATCCTACATTTTCAAGTATGAGGAATACAGTGGTACTATTTAGAATTGTCTTGTGGTAACCATGGCAGCCATCTTTCAAAATGGCCACCACCTGCTGTCATTTTACCAATGACTCAGGTGCTAGACCACCTAGGATCTTGATTCTGGTGACTAATCCTACATTTTCAAGGATGAGGAAAACAGTGGTACTATTCACAACATGCTAGTAACTACCTAACTAACTACAGTACATGAGGAGGCTGATACTCGTGTCATATTACACCTAGAAGATGCTGTGAAGAAAGGGTATAGCAAGGTGACAATACGCACAGTAGACACGGATGTGCTGGTCCTGGCAGTAACGTCAGCCCAACGCCTCCACTTGACTGAGCTGTGGGTTGCTTGTGGAACTGGGAAAAGTTTCCGTAACTTAGCAGCTCATGAGATGGCAAGGGCATTAGGCCCAGATCGATGCTTAGCCTTACCCATGTTCCATGCCTTTACTGGATGTGACACAGTGTCATCTTTTGGAGGCAGAGGCAAGAAGACGGCATGGGAGACCTGGAAAACCTATGGTGACGCCACACGTGCCTTCAGTTCCTTAGCTGCCATCCCAGACAAAATAGATGACTGGATGGAGCCTCTGGAGCGTTTTGTGGTATTGCTCTATGACCGCACTAGCGGCCAGGCATCAGTGAACGGGCACGGAAGCAGCTATTCACCCAGAAGGGCAGAACAATTGATGGACTCCCCCCAACACGAGCTGCACTGATTCAACATACAAAGAGGGCAGCCTACCAAGCTGGCCACTGTTGGGGACAGGCGATGGTTTCAGCCCCTGAACTCCCATCCCCAGGTGAATGGGGGTGGAAGAGGAAGGAGACAGGTGAATACAAATAATTTAATCCACTTCTTTACACTTGTAAACCTGTGACCTGACAATAAAGCTGATTCTAATTTTGACAGGAGGATGGGAAGTGCACTGGACCACACAGAAGCGAGCCTGGCCTTTCGGGAACTCCTCCGCTGTGGTTGCAAAAAGGGATGCAGTGGACAATGCAGATGTGTTAAGGCAGCACTTCAGTGTACTGCCCTTTGCTACTGTGGCCGACTGTGCAACTAACATTGTGTAGATTATCAGGCTTTATTGAATAGACCCCTTAACAGACGACGTCACACTGATAAGAACCAGTCTGCGCGGAACCAGTATCCGCACAATGAAACCCATTCTATCAGGTCTCGCTAGGACGCGCCTCACTAGCCAACACACAAGAGGGGGTTGGGGTGTGCTGAAATCAGCGCATCCCAAAACAACAGGTTGAGAATTGATTGCGTGAAACAATCACCTGTGCGTCCAGTCTCAATGTTGGTAAACAAATAATTGGTCTATATGCCATTAGGCTATGACTCATGAGTACTCTGCCTTTGTTGTGTCTTATAGTCCATTGAAAATAATTATGCAATACTACTACTAATAAAAGAAACAGTGAAGTACTGCATTCATGACTCTCACGTGTCAGTTTGAAAACATCTACTGTACTACATCATTACATATTTTGATGGGTTTATTATTATTTAATTAACTGAATGCCAGATATATGTAGTTAGGTAGTAGAATGTTGTAAATAGTACCGCTGTATTCCTCATCCTTGAAAATGTAGGATTAGTCACCAGAATCAAGATCCTAGGTGGCCTAGCACCTGAGTTATTGGTAAAATAACAGCAGATGGAGGCCATTTTCGAAAATGGCTGCCATGGTTACCACAGGACAAATCTGCGATGGCCCTATAGCCAAAAATGTTCCTTATGGCATGCTCTAACTGTGTGCCAAATTTCATGCTTGTATCGTAAAGTGCACGATTCTGGCCCGAAACGCCTGGACTATTTTTGCTTTGGCAATGTAAACGTATGTTTTCTCATGCCAATAAAGCCCTTTGAATTGGGTGCTCTTCATTTCCCCTGGGTGCTTTAGCCCCGAGGCACGCACAGTATCGGCGCCCTTGGGCCAGTTGTTAAAGTCGCCATTGTGACGTCCCAGGTACAACGACTCACTGTATCTGCAGCCTCCAGCATGACATCACTGGAGTGGACAGTGACTTCCACCTGGACTTTGGAGCAAGTACATCGTCCTCTTCTTTTGCGCCTAATCTCACAAACCACTGGACCGATCAGCGACAAATGTCTTGCATACAGTACCTCCATGGGTGGGTAGAGTAGGCAAAAACTGTACTCAAGTAAAAGTATTGTTACTTTAACCATTAAGACCTGGAACGCATCTGTGTCATTTTTAGATTTCTTTGGCTTTTCAAAAATAGCAGATCTACAAGCTCATAGCGCGAATATATATTTTTAAAGGGAACATTTGTAACTCAAATCTTTGCTTATGGGGGTCCCTGGAACAAAACAGTTTGAGAAGGGGGTCCGACTCCGCGGTCAAATACATATCATTTTGGGGGTCCTTGACATGAAAAAGTTTGAGAACCACTGATATATCATAGGTTTTTTCAAAAAACTGTTAAGATTTAGAAGACTTTTTGTAGAATCGGCCTCAGGTCTTAATGGGTTAAAATACTAATAAGTGGAAGTAAAATTAGGGCATCCAAATAATGACTTGAATAAAAGCATTAAAGTAGCATCTTCTTTGCCGGATTAACAGCAGCAAAGAAGATGGTGGCTACGAGGTGGAAACCTCCTCACGTCTTAACATTTCGCCAATGGGCTCTAACATTTTTAGATATAGTATATTATTATCTAGAACTGTCAACGGCAAGAGTACATGGAGCAAGCGAGAGAAACGTTAACGTATATGGTCTAACATTACATTGCAGATAAGCTTAAGGGCATGATTTAGGCTGCTGATACTTTGCACAGGTATGCATGGTGTTGGGCCCTTGCTTTTCGTGGCATCGTTGGTCCTGGGAGGGGCGGGTGGGTTTGCTTATTATTTTCTTTTCGTGATTGTGTTGTTTTTAAGTTAGCAGTAGTATATTATGTGTCTTGTTTTTGTTTCTTTGGAAACAAAAATCATGATGCATCTATGTGTACTGGCACAATTGTATTACTGATATATTGCTGAAATGATGAATAAAAACAATTGATAACAGTATCTATTGAAAAGATTACTCGAGTACTGAGTTACTTCATACGATCTGATTTATTGTTTATATAATCAGAATGTACAGTAACTGAAATCTGTAAAATATAAAATGGTATGGTCCAATAGAAATAAAAACATTATAAAATAGCAATGTGAAAATGTAAATATGGCCTAGTAAACAGTTATTACGTATTTACAAAATAACAAATTAAAGCAGACAAGGCAGCCAGCACATAATGTAACTGATAACTATTAGTCTACTACTATTATTAGTCTGTCCGCTCATTCTTCTATGTGTGTGACCTCGCATCGCCTGGTGGTGCAGATATATTCTGTGTGAGTCCTGTGACAGAACCAATGCAAATACCAGTCCGCCGCTTTGGCGTCTCTGAGAGAATGAAAGAAACCGAATCTGCATTTAGTAAAAAAAAATGGGTAGAAATAAAAGTTACAAGCGGAGACAAATCATACTTTTACTCCTCCACATTTGACCCAAAGGGACCATGGAATAAAAGTAAAAAAATAAAAAAAGATCTCCACAAATATAGCTGATATATAGTATGTTGGATTAAAAGTACTCTTACAAGGCCCGGACCGCTGGCCTTAGCAGTCCTGGGCACTTGACATGAGTGTCGCGGGTTCGAATCCCGATCCCGACGACCTTTGCTGCGTGACACTCCCCATCTCTCTCCCCATTTCCTGTCAGTCTACTATATAATATCAAATAAAGGCAGAAGCAGGAAAAAAAACCTCTTACAAGTACTGTAGGCTACAATTTATTCAAAAAGTTACATAACTAAATGGGACCGAGTAGTGCAGCAGTGTAACTTGTTACCGACGACCTGGAAAAAGGATACAACGGTAGTCATTAACCCATTGAGACCTGAAGCCGATTCTACATGTCTCCTAAATCTCAACAGTTTTCTGAAAAACGTATGTTTCTATATCAGTGGTGCTGAATCTTTTTCATGTCAAGGACCCCCAAAATTATGTTTTTGGCCGCGGACCCACATCAAAATATTTAGTTCCAGGGACCCCCAGAAGCAAAGATTTGAGTTACAGATGTTCGCTTTAGAAATATATATATTCAGAAGATTTGCGCACATTTTCACGATTTTTCAAAAATAGCAGATCTACAAGCTCGTAGCGCGGCACTCGGTGCCGCGCTACGAGCTTGTAGATCTGCTATTTTTGAATAGCCTAAAGTGTAAAATAATGCTTTTTTGCTCAAATCTAAAAATGACACAGTTCCAGGTCTTAATGGGTTAAACCAGCAGATACGGGTATTGCTGTACGATACTGAATCGAACAGATAATGTTAATGAGATTACGTATATAAACAATAGGAATACATGAATGTTGAACATAATGTTCCCCAAATCTAAGAGTGTGGTTAACCTCCCTGGGACTGGGAGACATACTGTATTGTAGCAGCTACAGTATTGGTCCACTATTACTGAATATGAACATGATTCCATGGATATATGATTAATACCTTAAAATCTATTCAAGATTGAGACTGAGGACAGCTACAGAGATGTGCCATTTCAAAACTTCAAATGTCCTGCCATCGGCAAGACAGTAAATTTTCAGGGGATTCCCAGGGCAATAAGAGGGACAAAGAAGGGCATTTAAAATGCTGAATTATTTTGATGATCACTGCTTTTATGATGCTAATTAATTTGAGCAACTGGTCAAGGACCTCTTCAAATCACCTTTCGCCTCATAATGAGTCTGACACCTTCTTCAACACACATTATTTTGTTCTCATGTATATGGATGTCTGTTGAAGGGAAAAACGGGGGTGTGTAGTGACAACTTCTTTTCAGGGGCAAAACAGTGCACTTTTAAGGGCAGAACAGGGAGGAAAAAAATGCATTTTCAAGGCACTTTCAGGGAAAGAACAGTAACGTGTGAAGTTTTGAAGTGGCACATCTGTACATTCGGATAAACATGAAAGCTTATTTACCCAATGTTGACCACAAAGGGAGGTTTTAGAAGCTCTGGCACATTTGCTCAGTCAAAGAGCTCCAGACGTTTTGCCCAGCACACAGCACAATAGAGAGTTATAAGGCAGAGATAGCTTTGAAAGAGGCAACTTTTTGTTTGAGAATTAATTCTTCATTCATCTCAAAGGGATCTCAATGGGGAAATTATAACGAGTCCCCAATTTTCACCATGCATTATTATGGCTGTGGAAATGTTATGTGGATGATGTGTTTATGATTTGGCAGTGTTGTGAGGATGCTCTAATGGAGTTTTTTCTTTTTTTTTTTTTTTTTTACATATTTAACCCATTAAGACCTGAGGCCATTCTTTAAAAAAATCTAAATCCTAACATTTTTTGGAAAAAAATCTAAAAAAATATTTTTTCACGATTTTTCAAAAATAGCAGATATACAAGCTCATAGCGCGGCACCGAGTGCCGCGCTATGAGCTTGTATATCTGCTATTTTTGAATAGCCAAAGACATCTAAAGTGACACAGATGCGTTCCAGGTATCAATGGGTTAAGTGAACATCTGCCACCAAAATGGCAGACTTCAAAAAAGCAAGCTGGTTCAGAAATAAAGCATTATCCTGAACAGTGGATCAGTACACCCACGGATAAGTACAAAGATTGTATACAAGAACAGTGTCACACCAAAAATGAAGAACACCAATTGTTACAAGTATCGTACAGTAGCCTACATGTTGTTCTCGACAATTAGTTTCCCCTGGGGAATACGTTTGATAACACTATTAGGCAACATTGGCATCTAGTAACTACGCAGAGACACACAATAGGCTCTATGCACAGCAGCCATATTGGACAGAAATTGGGCCCCTTACTTGCTTCCTTCATAGGTGTTACCAATGACACTAATGAAGGCTCTGTTCCATTTAGTGTAGCACAGTGGTTCTCAAACTTTTTAATAACTCCCATAACTCTGAGAGTGTACAAATGGAACCAAATGGACCCGGGAGGGTCCATTTGGTTCCATTTGTACACTCTCAGAGTTACACCCTCTCAAGGAACCATGAGGGTCCCTGGACCACACTTTGAGACCCACTAGTATTTCTAGTGAGCCAACATGCACAATATCAGCACCCTGACTCTGTTTGACCAGAATGGAACAGAGCCTTCATTAGTATCATTGGTAACACCTGTGAAGGAAGTAAGAAGTTTTCTCCAAAATGGCTGCTGTGCATAGAGCCTATTACAGTATCTAATATCTTTAAAGACTCCCCCCCAGAAGCAGTCCATAAATACCCTCTGAATACAAGGCAAATGTTTGTAAAAAATCTAATTTGCCTCCTGTAAGACAAGGCATTTTTCTACATGATATTCTGGAGGTCATTATGGCTCAAGATGATGCATGTCATTTTACCGTAAAGTGTACAGTGGTCACCAGTCCAATCATGCGCGATCTTCAAACGGCCGCCTATTGGCCGCCATAGGACTCCATCAGCGCCTTTAGGTACCTTTTAAAGTTGACGCCCACAGATTCTTAGCGCCTCCCATTGAAATGATCAGAACGTGTAGTGTGGCCGTTAAGCCACGAGGTGGCGCTTGGTACTGAAATGTACTTAAAAAAATTAAGAGTAAAAGTACTCGTTATGCAGAAAGTCCCTTTTCACATGTTGTCAAAATCGTCATGTCATAATAGGCTACATTATAGAAGGTATATGTCTATTTATGAATAGATTAATTTAAGTAAATACATTGATTCATTAATGTAAAAATAATCTGGGCTAATAATAATAATTATTATTATTATTATAATAATAATAATAACTAGGCTACAAAGTATTGGCATCAAACTGTGCTTAGTTCGTTTTCAAATAATTGTAGTTGAGTAAAATAACTTGTGGTTAATGTATGTTTTGTAATAATAATCAAAATGTGCAAAGTAACTTGTAACTAAAGTTTTCAAACACTGACTGCGCATCGCATGCGTCTGTATATAGAGTATTAGTACCTCTTCAACACAGATCAAATAGCCTAGTGGTTAAAGCTAAAGTTCGGCGATTGGACGGCCCGTGTTCGAATCCCACGCTATGAAATTGAACTACTTTTTTTTAAAAGCTAGAAACTTGAACCGTGAAGGCCTACGTACTATATGTTCCTCTACAAATTAGACAGCCTAGTGGTTAAAGCTGAAGTCCAGCAAATTAACTGAATAAAAAAATGTCCTGTCCTTAATCAATAAAATGCTGGAAGTGGAAATGGTGAATATGATACAGTTGCGCAGCGGAGCGCACTCGTCTATTAGTTTGTATATTGGCCAGCGCGTTATAGATATATGTATGTATAATGGATAGGGATGGAGCTCGAAAACCGGGCCCATTAAAGGCTGTAAGCGTCCATTTGGTTCCATTTGTACACTTTGGGTGGTTACGTCGTTGTGTTTACATGTGCGGTGGTGAAAGAATGGCGTCAACTAGTGAAACGCTCAAAAGTCTCACTCGTCGTCCTCTTCTACCCAAGGTAGCAAGTCTCCGTTGACAATTTTAATTATCCAATTGATAATAATCCGTTTGGGATCTCCCTGTGAATGAATAACTAGTGTTGCTTGAGAGCGTGTCGTCTTCTCAGTCTATCGTTGCCGAAAATGGCAGATCTACAAGCTCACAACGTGGTGCGAACAGACGCAGTGTGAGCTTGGAGATCGGCTATGTTTGGTGCGTGACACCGTTGTACGATGAAGTATAAATTGCACTTTTAAAGTGACGGTACACCAGTGGTGGAAAAAGTACTCAAATGCTTTACTTAAGTAAAAGTACCAATACTGCTATATAAAAATACTCTGTTACAAGTAAAAATCCAAAATTAAAAATGTACTTGAGTAAAAGTACAAAAGTATTGGCATCAAAATGTACTTAAAGTAAAAGTACTAAATATTTGAAAATAGCCAATCTACAAGCTCACAACGCGTCGCGATGAGACGCGTTTTGAGCTTGTAGATCGCCTATTTTCAAATAGCCTATGTATAAAATAGGGCTAAAGTGGTTAATGTATGTTTCATTATATCATAGTTTATATCTGAAAAGTAACTAGTAACTAAAGTTTTCAAATAATTGTAGTGGAGTAAAAGTACAATATTTGCCTCTGAGATGTAGTGGAGTAGAGAGAGAGAGAGATAGAGAGAGAGACACAGAGAGACAGACAGACAGAGACATGTTGTCCCACGCATCACTAGGGGGGGTCCTTGGGCGTGTTCCAGGGGTCCCCAGCAGCTAAACCACTTTAGCCTACATCTATTTGAAAATATCCAATCTACAAGCTCACACGTTGTGAGCTTGTAGATTGCTATTATCTCTCTCTCTCTCTCTCTCTTGCTCTCAAAAGTATTGGTATCAAAACATACTTAAATTAAAAAGTATAAGTACTCGTTATGCAGAATGTCCCGTTTCACATGAAAATAGCAGATCTACAAGCTTGTGAGCTTAGTTCTGCTATTTTTAAATAGCCAACGTTTATATAAGGCTGAAGTGGTTAATGTATGTTTTGTAATAATAATCAAAATCTACAAAGTAACAAGCAACTAATGTTGTCAAACAGTGGGCATCGCATCTGTGACACACAAGCCACCACAAGCAGGCGGACCTATATTCACACCTCAGACCGCCTGGATCATTATTATATTGGGATGACTACCCCCATCCCCCTCTAACCGCTGACTGTAGCCTACATGTGAAGGTCTAAAAGTCACCAAAGTTGTTCTGTGACAACAATAATCACTGAATGAAATGACACAATAACGCAACCAGTGTTGCCATGTATCCTTATTATAAGCGACCTGTTTTCCTATAAAGTTGCTTGTAAATATATATTGGTAATTGCGGGCTGCTTTTTATTTGTTGAGAGAACACTGTAGGTTTATTAAGTATATAGTGCTCAAGTGGCCTTACTGGCCACGTCTTTTGAGCGTGTTGATTGCTTGGGCTTGTTTTCATAGACCTGATTGCTTATTTCTCTCGCAAAATCTGACAACCCTGGTCGCAACACGTTACTATATTTGTAGCCCAGACTGATAGGGTGTCGTTGATAAAATGTTCTTAAAAGGGAGATTTTTTAGGTTGACATCAAGAAGGGCCGGTCAGCTCCCTTCACGGCACACTGAAAACAACAAAGGAAAGCTATTCCTTTCTCGCTTCAGTTGAGAAGTGCTGTGTGAGGGGGAAGGGGTGCGGGGAGGAATGCAGCCGCTCTCTCTACTCCAGTGGTTCTCAAACTTTTTCATGTCAAGGACCCCCAAATTGACACTTATTAGCCCGCGGACCCCCATTTAAAAAGATATACCAGGGACCCCCATAAGAGAAGATGTTTTACAGCTCTGGCAGTGATTCTCAACCATTTTAATTTCAAGGACCCCCCAGTTTGACATGCATTAGGGCTACAGACCCCCATTTAATGGCATTTCTATCACTTGGACCGCAATTAATATTGTAAAATCTATGTCAATTTAACTCTGAGAGTGTATAAATGGAACCAAATTTGTACACTCTCAGAGTTACAGACCCATAAGGGTCCATTTGGTGCCTAATCTATCATTTAGCGGGGGACCCCTGGGGGTCCCCGGACCCCACTTTGAGAACCAATGCCTTAGACGAGAGACGCAACGGATTAGATATACTTCTCCATTCCATACAACGGTGTTTTACCGGAGTTGTGATGCTGAGAGAGAGAGAGAGAGAGAGAGAGAGAGAGAGAGAGAGAGAGAGAGAGAGAGAGAGAGAGAGAGAGAGAGAGAGAGAGAGAGAGAGAGAGAGAGAGAGAGAGAGAGAGAGAGAGAGAGAGAGAGAGAGAGAGAGAGAGAGAGAGAGAGAGAGAGAGAGAGAGAGAGAGAGAGAGAGAGCCTCCGCTTCCAGTAGACTACTGGTCCATTCCAGTGGTATGCAGTATGTTGTCCAGTGTAGTTATATTATTTTATTTAGTCACCCATGTACCTGTATAAACCATGTGCTGTTGCATGCACATGAAAATGTAGGCCTACTTCAAATCTCAAAATCGGCCGGGCTGGATTTGCATCTGAACAAATACATTGATAGAACACCCCCCTCCCCCCTCAAAGAAAGCCCTTCCCTTTCCCCAATAATGTTTGCAGATGGGCAATTTTCAGCATAGGCTACTGTAGTATTGCCTATAGATAAGACTGGGGATTTTACAGTGTAGCCCAGACTGATTGGGTGTCGTTGATAAAATAGACAAAATAGCAGATCTACAAGCTTGTAGAGCAGCTATTTTTGGAGTTATAGGTGTGTAGAGGGGAAAAAGAGCAGCAAAGGTTTATCTGAAACACAATTTTATACAATGTAGAGGGGGTCCCTGCTTCATCTCTCTCTCAAATAGGGGGTCCTTGGCCTGAAAACGTTGAAGACCCCTGCTCTACAGGGAATTACTTGATATCTGGCTGCACGGACAGACACAAGAATCACAGCTGCCATTAATTAGTGTTGAATTTTTTTTTTTTTTTTTTTTTTTTTTTTTTTTTGCTTTTTTAATAAGTTACAGTAGTTCTTACTGTATATGGTGTGTGTGATATGAAATTTGAGCTTACCCTAATCACAATAATCCCCGCATATATCGGTATCGGTTGATATCGGTATCGGTAATTAAGAGTTGGACAATATCGGTATATCGGTTATCGGTAAAAAAGCCAATATCGGACAACCCTACTGTTCAGTGTTGATTGCATAGTGGTCAAATTGGGGTGAACGAGCCATCGTTAACTTGCTTTGAAGTTAGGCTGTAGTTAAGAGCAGCACTCTCACTTTCTCTCCCTCTCTCTTTCTCTCTCTCTACGTGTCTGTGTGTGTGAGAGGAGGGGGAGGAGGGGGGAGTTTAGCAGAAGCTCGCACTGCCCTGAGACAGAGAGAGAATACTTCTCCATACGGCGGTGTTTTACCGAGATTTTTCATGTTTTCTGCACTCTGTCTTGTAATCCGCGGACGGCTTTGAAATCCACGGATGGCCTTCAAATCCGCGATAATTTCCGCGATCGCGGAATCGCGGATTCATGGCAAAAAATAACCCGAAAACCTACCACTTCCATACAGAATGGGAGGAAGACTTTTTTCCCCCCATTCCAAGTGCGTTTGTCTTATATGCAACGCCAGCGCTGCTATTCCAAAGCCCTGCAAAAAAACACAAAGTAGGGGCCTACAAACGTATTTAACTAATACATATTATAGTAATATTGACTATAATAATACTCATAATAAAACATATTTATTTATCAAATGGCCGAAATGTATATAGGGCTGAAGTGTGTTTTGTGATAATAACCAACATCTACAAAGTTGGCTACTAACTAAAGTTTTCCAATAATTATAGTGGAGTAAAACATACAATACCCCCCCCCCCCATACTGTATCATATCCACCATTTAACTTCTACTTCCAGCATTTTACATTTTATTTATTAAGGACAGGACATTTTTAATTCAGTTCAAACAAGAAAGAACAGCTTGTAGATCTGCTACTTTTGTAGATAAATACTTTACCCTGTACCTTCACAGTTCAAGTTTCTAGCTTTCAAAAAAGAGCGGTTTGACAAGTTCATCACATGGGATTCGAACCCGGGCCGTCCAATCATGTAACATTATCTATAACCACTAGGCTATCTGATCTGTATCAGAGAACATATTGTACTTATACTATATATACATACGCATGCGATGCACAGTGAGCGTTTGAAAACTTTAGTTACAATTTACTCAGGCTATCTGATCTGTATTGAAGAACAGCACGTACTAGTAGTATATATACAAACGCATGCGATGCTTGAAAGTGTTTGAAAACTTTTACTTTTTAATTTAAGTAGCCTACGTTTTGATACCAATACTTTTGAGAGAAAGAGAGAGAGAGAGAGATAATAGCAATCTACAAGCTCACAACGTGTGAACTTGTAGATTGGATATTTTCAAATAGTAATAATACGAACTAAGCACAGAGTTTGATGCCAATCCTTTGTATTGGCTTTGTAGCCTAGTTTTACTCAGTAATATTTTTAACACAGGCCTTTTACTTGTAACAGAGTATTTTTATATTGTGGTAAAAAACGGGACATTCTGCAATATATTAATATTACATATTACTTTTTAGTTACTTAAAATAATTGAACAATTAAATAATCTAGATTTTTTATTATTATTATTATTATTACCCTTATTATTATTATTATCCCACAGATTACTTTTGTGACACAGAGATGGCAGATGAGCAGGCAAGTCTAGACATTTGCTTTCCTCTTTAAACATTTTAGCTCTCTTCTGCCACCCACTGTCCACCTACTGTATTACAGCAATGAAAAATTGAAAACACGCCCCCAAGGATAGCCACACCCCCAACCTTTCACAACCTCAGGATATGTTGGGTAATGATAGGTACCTTTCAGAAACTGCGAGGCAAATGTGAACAGGTCACCACTGTACTACATACAACTACCCAAACATGTTTAAAGTAACTAAGTACATCATTTACTCAAGTACTGTACTTAAGTACAATTTTGACTTTTACTTTACTGGAGTATTTACAATTGTCTATAGTTTTACTTCTACTCCACTACATCTCAGAGGCAAATATTGTGCTTACAACGTACGTAGATCTGCTATTTTCAATATTTTTTGTACTTTTCTTTTGTACTTTAAGTACATTTTGATACCAATACTTTTATACTTTTACTCAAGTAAATTTTTAATTCCGGACTTTTACTTGTAACAGAATACTTCTACATTGCAGTATTGACACTTTTACTTAAGTAAAACATGTGAGTACTTTTTCCACCACTGCCAAACACAAACACAGAAGAAAACGAGAATATGAGGAACTATCACATGTACTCAAAATAATGTTGTTTATTAATGAAGTGCCCTTGTGGTCTTGCCTATACAGTAGGATACTACAACAAACCTTAACCCATTGATACCTGGAACGCATCTGTGTCACTTTAGATGTCTTTTGCTATTCAAAAATAGCAGATATACAAGCTCATAGCGCGGCACCGAGTGCCGCGCTATGAGCTTGTAGATCTGCTATTTTTGAAAAATCGCGAAAATTATTTTTTTATATGTTTTTCCAAAAAAATCTTAGGATTTTGCATTTTTTGAGACGCTGCCTCAGGTCTTAATGGGTTAAGACCAGGATAGAGGGACACAGAAGCAACATAATGCACTCGAGATCAACACAGTCCAGTGACCTTGCATTTCACAGAAGCAGAGCACAGTGACACATTTTGAGGTGCACACTGTAAGTATAGACAAGACAAGTGAAGACAACCTGTCCTTGACAATCCATTGCAGTAACTCAGATGTTTAAGCAAGACACTTCTTATGAATGCTAGCTCCAGCTAAGAATCTGGTTTGTTAAAAAAAGAGAATTTCTGTGTAATTAAAATGTGTGGCTTTGTGCATATTCCTCTTCTGATTTAATGGAATCAGCAGACCTACAGTCGATACTGTGATATCTTGATATGCCTTTTTTCTTTCTTTCTTTTTTAGCGTGCATATATGCAAGTCATTTCTGATGTATTTAACCCATTGAGACCTGGAACTGTCTCATTTTTAGATTTGAGCTAAAAAGCATTATTTTACACTTTGGGCTATTCAAAAATAGCAGATATACAAGCTCATAGCTATGAGCTTGTAGATCTGCTATTTTTGAAAAATCGTGAAAATGTGTGCAAATCTTTGAATATATATATATTTTTAAGCGAACATTTTTAACTCCAATCTTTGCTTCTGGGGGGTTCCTGGAACAAAATATTTTGATGGGGGTCCGCGGCCAAATACATATAATTTTGGGGGTCCTTGACATGAAAAAGATTGAGCACCACTGATATAGAAACATAGGTTTTTCAGAATACTGTTGAGACTTAGGAGACATGTAGAATCGGCTTCAGGTCTCAATGGGTTAATCTTTATAGATTTGTTTTATTTTTTTCCTATTATCCTAACTATTGAACTATAACCCATACTGTATATGCCTATGGGCATGGTCAAGGGGAATAGCTAACACATGCGGGTTGGGGGCAGTGCTGGTTTGCTGGTGGGTAGTTTGTGAAAGAATTGAATCACCAATGTTGAACTCCACCTGCTGAACCCACCACCCCTTTGCTCCCATATGGAAGTAAATGGGACACTGACACTTTTGACGTGTATGTGTGAACGTGCCCTAATGCAATAAAAACTTCCACCTGTGTCCACTCTTGGAGTGACATCATAGAGCCATCCATCATGGACTTGAAACGTTGTTTGGTTGGATTAATGAAGTAGTCTAAACCAGCTGTGTAAAAAAACATTGTTACAGTACATGACTCCCGACATCATGTGCACATGATTTGGTGAAGATTGGTAAAAAATGAAAGAAATACGTTTTTTAATCTAGGGTGCAGTGTCTTCCTTCACCCTACTGGCAGCACGCATGAGACATTTGTCGATGATTAGTCCAGTAGTTCGTGAG
Source organism: Gymnoscopelus microlampas (assembly GCF_963454915.1). NCBI lineage: Eukaryota > Metazoa > Chordata > Actinopteri > Myctophiformes > Myctophidae > Gymnoscopelus > Gymnoscopelus microlampas. Next base: position 13,892,300 of record NC_139949.1, read on the forward strand.
ATTAGCTCCGGGGAGAAAGACAAACTGACAGGGGTGAAAACATAATCTCCATCCCCAGCCTTTGGCGTGGCGGAGATAAATATACAGTATATTTAACATTTAATATGGTGATATGTGGGGCCTTCTCTGAAACCCACCATAAAGTAGAAGGCCAAAAGGGCCCCCCACTGTCACCAGCACAGAAAGATCCAAACAGAGATATTTTGTAGTTGTCTTCAAGAATGATGATTAGGGGCGGCCATAGCTGAGTGGTTAGTGAGCCCGCCTAGGGAGCCAGAGGCCCTGGTTGCCCCAGGTTCGATGCCAGGCCAGCACATGTGTCGATGAAATGAAATTTGTCCCTGAGCAAGACTCTTAACCCCTAATTGCTCACAGGTTCTCATTGGAAACAAGACCGCAAGGACTTTCATGAACGACCTGTTAAAAGGAATTATCCTTATGATGATTAAATCCCAAAAAGGATTCTTTGTGAATTCACATTGTTACCAGCACAGTCAGAAACATCAAAGTAGTGCAGCAAATGTAAGCAGCCTTGGGTGGCACTGCCCTATCTGTATTACTTAGAAAAGGGCTTGCTGGTGTCCTTGCTGTCCGTTCTTGTTAATTTGCCTCAAATGTGATGGCATTCGAAACAGCCCTTGTGCTGTTTTCTGGACCTTCTGAACAAAAGTCAAGCCAAATTGCGCTAGAGAGAGAGATTGAAAGAAGATTGAAATTGACTTTTGTCCAGAACACATCTCATATTCCTCAATCAAAACCGTTCACAGAGGCCCTGCGCACTTCTCATCTTCAGCAAGTTGACACCGTGACAAGACCCAAAGGGGCTGGGTGTGTGTGTGTGTGTGTGTGTGTGTGTGTGTGTGTGTGTGTGTGTGTGTCCGCGTGAGTGTGTCGGGGTGTGCGTGGCTTTCGGAGCGAGACTTTTCCACTTGGAAAGAAGAGGAGTCATAGGAGATAAATGTTTAAAACATGTTTAATACAAAAAAATGTCTAGATGTGGCCCGAGTCGACTCACTGACATGTACTATGTGCAATTATTAAATAGGTTATAACTGATATAATACAGTAACTGTCGGTGTGTGCCTGCCTTGTTTGGAACGTGATTAAATAACTCAGAACGTGAGAACACTTGGCTGGCTCATTAACTATTCATAAGTCTTCCCCGGCACTCTTAGGAAAAAATAACTCAACTCCATAGTGAAAAGAAACTCATTAATATTCGTCATCCGCGTCGGCTAAATGTTGTCCCTGTGTAGTTGCCATTGTACAAGTCCCTTTGTACCAGGCGAGAGGTCTGGGAGGTGAGAGGTGTGTGCGATGGGAGGCTCCTGGCCGCAGCATCATTACAGGCTTGCACTTCACACACAGGGCTCAAGGCAGCTTTTCTTGGAACGCCTGCTTTGTTTTCAATGCCAACATTTTCATTGAGCCCAAACGGTCCGTTGGTTCGTACTCCTTCGGCATCAACGCGGTATGCAAAAAGGCTACGCCGGCGTCGTTATAGCGAGGCTAGGGTAGCCAATCTCATCGCATAATTATCCCTCTTTTTCTCTCTCCCTCACGCGCGCACGCACGCACGCACGCACGCACGCACGCACACACACACACAAACACACACACACTGCAAAGTAGTCCCTAAGTCTCACCGTCCCAAGGGGCAGATCAAAAAGGAGATGGACAGAGTGCATGTTTGTATTATTCACTAACCCCGCGCTGACGGGCACACAGACGCAGTCAGTCAGTCAGACAGACAGACAGACAGACAGACAGACAGACAGACAGACAGACAGACAGACAGTGAAAGCTTAGAGGTGATAAGTCTCTGGTGGTGAGATTTGAAACGGGCCAATGCGTGGTAGTGTGCATGTGGGTTCTGGAGGAGAGAGAGAGAGTCTTAGACACTCATTAAAAAAAAGTACAAGTCCTCCCTGCTCAGTCATGTTCATTTAGACCACTCATCCAAGTGAACGGCGCCGCAACCGCATGAAAGACCACAGTGACACATCAGACTCACAAAGCCATAGTGTGGTTATATCATATTGGCACTGGTATCTCATGCAGTGGTGGAAAAAGCACTCACATTTTTTACTTAAGTAAACGTATCAATACTGCAATATAGAAATACTCCGTAACAAGTGAACGTTCCGGAATTCAAAACGTATTTGAGTTAAAGTACAAAAGTATTGGCATCGAAATGTACTTAAAGTACCAAAAGTAGAAAGTACTTATAATGCAGAACGTCCCGTTTTCAAATGTATTAATGTGTTTTCAAAATAGCAGATCTGATGCGACGCATTGTGAGCTTGTAGATCGGCTATTTTCAAATGGCCGAAATGTATATACAGGGCTTAAGTGGTTAATGTATGTTTTGTAGTTTTTACTAGTAACTAAAGTGTTCAAATAATTGTAGTGGAGTAAAAAGTACAATATTTGTCTCTGAAATGCAGTGGAGTAGAAGTGGTACTTGAGTAGAGGTACAGTGCTTAAGTAAATCTAAATGGTGTTTTCTCCTCACTGGAAAGCACGTTGGATCAACTCCTGTTGTTTCTGTGAGTGAGTACATTACGTTCAGCATGTGTGTGCATCTGTGTGTACTGTATGTGCATTGTGCAAGCATTATTTGCTTGTGTGCGTGTGTGTGCGTCTGTCTGTGTGTGTGTGTGCGTGCGTGTGTCTGTGTGTCTGTGTGTGTGCGCGCGTGTGTGCGTGCGCGCGCGTGTGTGTGTGTGTGTGCGTGTGTCTGCGAGCGTGGAATCGTGACCATGCATACATATGTGTGTCCAGTACAACAGCATAATTTATAAAACAACCAGTGTGTGTTCCAGGCGTCTGTGTGTGTGTTTGCCTGTCTCTATCTGCATGCGTGCATGAGTGTGAATCCCTGTGATCCCAGCCTACCCTGTTAGTATCAGTTGGAAACAGTCATTCCACATGAATATTAAAAAGCTGAGGGCCCCGGCCGTGCACTCTCCCTTTTTAAATAATAAACAAGGTCTAATAATTTAACCCATTAAGACCGGGAACGCATCTGTGTCATTTTTTTTATTTCTTTGGCTATTCAAAAGAAAACAGCAGATATAGAAGCTATGAGCTTGTAGATCTGCTCATTTTTTTAACGTTTTTTTTTAAATCGTGGAAATTTGTGCAAATATTTGAATATATACTTTTTAAAGCGAACATTTGTAACTCAAATCTTTGCTTCTGGAGGATACCTGGAATATAAATATTTTACAAATGTTCGCTTTAAAAAATATATATTCAAATATTTGCACACATTTTTAATATACTTTTTCAAAAATAGCAGATCTACAAGCTCATAGCGCGGCTCTCGGTGCCGCGCTATGAGCTTGAAGATCTGCTATTTTTGAATGGCCAAATATATCATAATAAAATGACACAGATGCGTTCCCGGTCTTAATGGGTTAATGGGCCTGCATGTTGACATATCCCATAGGCCTCCATACTGTACTATAAGAGCACTGATGGGAGAGGGAAAAAAGGATGAAGGGTAAAAAGAGACAGTCAGGCCTTGACAAATGAAGGGAGACAGCGAGGGAGAGAGCGAGCTGAGAGAGAAACAGCGGGCGCGGTATCCATTTATTTCTAGAGAGCCTAATCCTTTTTCTGAGTCGCTCTCTCGCTCTCTTTGAGTTTGCAGTTCCTCTGTGCCTCAGACCACTTCCCTCTTCATCCCTACTTCATTAGGTTGATAAAATAATAGCCAACACTCTCTGTTAACCCTTTTAGACCCGGGGAACGCGTCTGTGTCATTTTTAGATTTCTTTGGCTGTTCAAAAATAGCAGATCTACAAGCTCATAGCGCGGCACCGAGTGCCGCGTTATGAGCTTGTTGATCTGCTATTTTTTTTTAAAGAAATTGTTTGAATAAACATTTTTAACTCAAATCTTTGCTTCTGGGGAAAAAAACGTAAGTTGCTATATTCAGTTGTTCTCATACCTTTTCATGTCAAGGACACCCAAAATGATATGTATTTGGCCGCGGACCCCCATCTCAAAATATGTAGTTCCAGGGACCCCCATGAAGCAAAGATTTGAGTTACAAATGTTCACTTTAAAAATATATATATATTCAAAGATTTGCAAAAATGTTTAAAAAAAATTTGCAGATGTACAAGCTCATAGCGCGGCACTCGGTGCCGCGCTATGAGCTTGTATATCTGCTATTTTTGAATAGCCCAACGAAATCTAAGATGACACGGATGCGTTCCCGGTCTCAATGGGTTAAGCTCATGTTGATAGGACGCTGTAAGGACTGCCTCTCGCTTCTGGAACATTATCTAGGCTGTAAAATGTAACGGAGGGCAGCTGAGACTCAGTCGGAAGTGAATCACTTTACTTGAAAAACACATGAAGAGTGGTTCATAAAGCCATTCTAAGCTATAACATCGTTCTATAAAGCTTTGAAATATCCCCCGGACAAGCATTTCACTTTGCTAAAAGCATCAGAAAAACACATCAGTAGTGATTAGTTAAAATACTGTATATAATCTCCCATAGTCCCTAATGTACGTACTGTATGTGTACTCACAAGTTATATTTATTCAACTTGACAGCATGAAAGCTTAAGTTATAACAGTGGATCTATACTATGGAGCTATGCTATAATTCAAGGAATATTTGTCTGTCTGTGTGCGTGTGCGCGTGTGTGTGTGTGTGTGTGTGTGTGTGTGTGTGTGTGTGTGTGTGTGTGTGTGTGTGTGTGTGTGTGTGTGTGTGTGTGTGTGTGTGTGTGTGTGTGTGTGTGTGTGTGTGTGTGTGTGCGCGTGTGTGTGAGATAAAATATTTTCCCCAGCATAACTCCGTCCACCGTTCGGGTCTCAAACTTGGGGTGTGTGTCTCATATAACTCCAAGGTGTGCAGAGCCAAATGGCAATTTGGACGGACCAATGGTTTCCGAGAACCGAAAAAACAACAACAACAACAACAACAACAACAACAACACGAATATCTGTATCTGTCGGCCCGCGGGTCTGAGAAGGAGGCAGAAATTCTCATTGTGTTTGGGAGAGTGTACGCATCGGCTTCCCTGATTGACCAACCCATACCGTTGGCTTCACGGATTGGTGAAGTGTCATGTCACGTTTGCGCCGCTAAGCCAGTACAAGTCCCTGATTGGCTAACCCGACCTGTTGGTGGTCGATGCAGTATAAATAGAACGACATGCATCGTTCCCAACGTGCCCCAAATAGGCCGGCGGCTGAAGGACTAGTATCACTAATGGTCTGGATACAGTAGATGGTGTCATACCACATTACTGATATTAGTACAGTATATCTATGCGTATAATAATCATTTACAAACATCACAGGCTTCAAGGGATACATTAGCAGAGACAGGATCCAAAGCTTTTATTTGCACGAACATGGGTTGGCTATTCTCAAACACAGATCGGGGCAGTGTTGCCTGAGTCTGTGAGAGAAACAAGCGACCGGGTCTAGGAAAACAAGCCCCAAAGAAGCGACTATGGATCACATGAGCACTTTAAACATATGCATCGGCTATTTGAAAATAGCAGATCTACAAGCTCACAACGCGTCGCGATGCGACGCGTTGTGAGCTTGTAGATCTGCTTATTTTCAAAATTAAACCTTGGGGGGGAATTATAATCAGCAGATCTGGCAACACTGGCCCTGGGATCTACTTAAGCTCGCATCATGGGCGTGATCTTGTAGATCTTCTGTTTTTCAGCGCGGGACATCGTGTACCATCGTACAAACCCAGGCCAGCGCTACTAGGCATTACACATGCCATGCGTTTTACTGTTACCCTTCTGTTTCACACTTTGCTCTCCACACCTCTATGACATCACCCCACCCCACCCCCCCCCCCCCCCCCTCCCCCCATGATTGCAATCTACCTCCCCCTCACTCCCTCTATCCGCCGATACTGAGGATAGGTTTCAGCTCCACATGGCAGGATTGACAACCTCTTTACGCGCGGACACGCGCGCGTGCGCACACACTCACCTCTATATCTATATACGTACACGCTCACATAAACATACGTCCGCACACGCGCACACCTTTTTTTATGTCGGCTCCCCTGCTGTGCTCTCATACCTCATTGACCGCGATGTAATACTTCATTAGCTATATTGCAGGTTTTACCCTTCTAAGTGAGATTAGCTTCCTTTGTCTCGCTCTTGGCCTAAAACCTCGCGGTCATAAACCGCACTTTCCTGCACATAGTTTGCCCACCAAGCAAATAACAACTTCAATGTCGAGAAGGCGACGTTTGCCAAGCCATTTCTTTCTTCTTTTTTTCTTCTGCTTCTTTTTTTTCCCCTTCCTTTTTACCGCAATCCACTCTTTTCTGCCTCAGACAGCATATGTGCTGGATAAGCTCCATGGGCCACAAATGATTCATTACGACTGAGCCAATGAAAGCTTTGATTCGGAATTTGGGAAATTGCATAATGAAGTATTGCCGTGACGGCCAGAAGCTTCTGTTTCATTCGGTGTAAAATGGAGAAGACAGGCACACATCTGGCGCTCTGATAGAGGTTTACGGTCTAAATTGACAGAAAAAGCGGGATGACTCCACTTTGTATAACACTAGCACTAAATACAAAATGAGTTTTATACAAAGCAGCGATGAATATAACAATAAACTGTACAATTCTCAGTGTTGAAGTTTTGCTCCCCCTGAAAATCAAGTTTTTTTGTTTGGTTAATCTTGGTTAGTCTTTTTGAAGCTTACTCGTTAAAGTCTTTGAAGTTTCTTTGGACTCATATGCATATCTCCAAAGCATTAATATAGTGTTCTACAACCAAAATCTGGTCTTTAGACACAGCATTCACTGAAAACAGTTTTGACACGGGGCAGGCAACGCGGATGGTTGTGTCATCACACACCAAACGTTAATCAAAGCATGCATGCATTAGTAAATGAAGTATGCAGGGACGTTGAATGATCCAAAACAAGCGCTCCCCTGTCCCAGACGCGAGGGTCCCGTCATTGAGGAAGACCGGCTTGTTATGATTTTGTCGTGGTGCCAATGACGGATTAACGCACGGGCAACGTGGCCACGAGCCCATGGCCCTGGAGCCAATGGGGTCCCTTGGCCATAAGATGTATTAATGTAATACTTTGTTGGAGTAAGAGTAATAAATATTGGGGTAAATGCAATATTGAAAATGGAGTACGACTATGAAATAGTTTGAATGTTTTGTAAATCAATGATTTAATCACACAATGGCGTACGTATGGCGCCATTGACACCACTATTAACATGGAGAAACATGCGCTTAGCAGGTCGGCAAAAACTTAAGCTGATTCACTTAGATCTTTCATTAGACCAGATGGACTGAACATATCTCCATCAAAACCTCCCCAAAAACAATGCTCTTTTGTGGATTACAGTCAACATGTCCCAATGTGGCCAATATAGATTGTATTAGGACTGTGTCTGAGGCCTCCTGTCAGCGACCGCGAGGGAGAAGGGTCCTTTTACAAATAGGATTTAGTCCAGGATGAGAATGACACAGAGACCTGGACATCCTGTCACTCTTGGCCAGTGAATCAGAACATGTCTGGGAGTTGGACTTTGATGACTTGATCAATTACTTCTCTTCAAAGAAGGCCAGAAGAAAGTACAGTGCATTTTGGTAGGGTATTATATTTTCTGCCCTGCGGTAAGAGAGTTTATCTGCTTAAAACATTAAGACCTGGAACGCATCTGTGTCACTTTTTGATGTGAGCTAAAAAGCATTATTTTACACTTTGGCTATTTCAAAATAGAAGATCTATGAGCTTGTAGATCTGCTATTTTTGAAAAATCAAGAAAATGTGTGCAAATCATTGAATATATATATTTTAAAGCGAACATTTGTAACTCAAATCTTTGCTTCTGGGGGTCCCTGGAACTAAATATTTTGAGATAGGGGTCGGCGGCCAAATACATATACATTTTGGGGTCCTTGACATGAAAAGGTTTGAGAACCACTGACATAGCAACATACGTTTTTTCAAAAAACTGTTCGGATTAGAAGACATTTTGTAGAATCGGACCCTCAGACCTTAATGGGTTAATATTCTGATAAACTGGGGTTTTCACTACAGTTTTATTTAAATTAAGGTGTGCTTGACTCCTAAGTATGTCATTTAGAGAACAAACTAGACTCCATTTATTTTGTTTCCCGAGTAGGCCTACTGTATGTGGTCTTGTTTTTGTTGAGTTCTGTCTGGACCTGAGTTATTCTCCTTAAAAGTTAGCTGGCGCTACAACAATGTGCTGTATAATGCACTGTAGGCTATGGAACGAAACAGCCCCATAATGGCGGAAATTAACATAATAACGAATATAATTTCAAAGTAATACTGGATTACCCAGATTCTGGTGGCTCAAATATATACATATTCATAGATGCTGAGATGCTAAATTAGCAGAAGATAGAGCACAGCTCCTTTAGGGACTTTTTCTGTTTCGAGGGGGAGGGTTTACTGTGTTATCTATCATATTTAATCGCGTAATTGTACGCACACACACACACACACACACACACACACACACACACACACACACACACGCACGTGCGCACGTTTATTTACTTGTACTGCTATCTTTGTGAGAAACAAAGATCCTCACAAGGAAAGAAAGATAAGTAAAACACGATGGAAAGTGAGGACATTTAGATGGTTCTCACTTTTTAAGAGGCTGTTTGGGGTTTTGAGTCTCTCAGAGTTCAGTTAAATAGAGGGGAATTTACGGCGTAGTACTTAAGAGTTAGAATCAGAGTTAGATTACAGGTTAGAGTAATGATTAAAGCCCCCGGGCCCTCTCCAGCCCATTTTACTTTCTGGTCTGATGTCATCACTTGGGTGAAAGAAAGAGGCTCTTCCTTACCCTCTCGTTTTTTTCTCTCTCGCACCATCTCCTTGTCTCTATCCATCTCTCTCCCCCTCTCTCTTGCTGATCGAGCTCTGTTTCTGACATCACAGACAAAACCAACCATAGCCTAAACCACCGATTTACACTGACATCGGGGATCTCCATATGGGCATGTGACCAGGGTTGCCAGATCTGCTTATTATAATTTCCCGGAAGATTTTATTTGAAAATAGCCGATCTACAAGCTCACAACGCGTCGCAATGCTATTTTCAAATAGCTGATGTATATGTTAAAGTGCTCATGTGGCCCATAGTCGCTTCTTTTGGGCTGGTTTTCCTAGACCTGGTTGCTTGTTTCTCTCACAGAATCTGGCAACACTGCATGTGACGCAGTCAGACACAACAGAAAACCGTTGCCTCACAGCGTCGATTTCTGCTGACGGCGTGCATGTCCATATTTGGGCATAATGTGCCCGCCTACCTGCCACAGACTCAAAACTTGAACTAAATTTGGGCATAAATTGCCCGCCCACCTGTCGTGCGTAATAACGCTGATTTGCACTCGGCCTGTCACAATTATTACATAATCGCCTAATCGCAATTATGTGAGATGATCGGAATTATTTTTGCATAATCGTATCCATGTTGAAAAATGTTCATACATTTTCAAAAAATAGCAGAAATAGCAGCTCTACAAGCTATTTCTACTATTTAGAAAATTATTAAAGGTAGGGTAAGTGATTTACTTTTGTTAAAATAAGTGTTAAATAGCTCTATATTGTGATAGTACTCTTGCTACTGTATATGCCCATTGCTATAGAGTGTTTGTTCAGTAAAAGGAGTCTCCCATGTCTCTCCAGCTCTTTATTAAACAGAAAATGCATTTTATAATATATTCTGTTTACTAAAGAACTGGAGAGACCCCTGTGACCAAACAAACGCTCTGTAGCAATGATTACTATCAGAATATAGTACTTTAACCTTTTTAACAAAAATAATAAAATTACCAAAAAATACCACCCTTTAAATGTGTCAGTAATTTCTTTGTATATTTAAGCTATTTGTCATATCCGCCCTGTGTAGTTTTTTATTATGAAGCCTAAGAGGCAAACATGAATTAAACTTTTATTCATAATGTTCCACAATGTTCAATGCCAAAAACACAATTCAATCGCTAATCGCAATTATTTGCGTGACAATTAATCATGAACTTAAATTTGTAACGGTCACAGCCCTAATTTGCACTGACCTTAACTTTAGATGCATCATAGCTACATCGTCCATGAATGACAGACTGGCCACATGAAGTCCAAGGTCGACATGGAAGCCACGTCGTTATGAGACCCCGTCTTGTTTAACCCATTGAGACCGGGAACGCATCTGTGTCATTTTTAGATTTCTTTGGGCTATTCAAAAACAGCAGATATACAAGCTCATAGCGCGGCACCAAGTGCCGCGCTATGAGCTTGTAGATCTGCTATTTTGTGAAAAATCATGAAAATGTGTGCAAATCTTTGAATATATATATTTTTTTAAAGCGAACATTTGTAACTCAAATCTTTGCTTCTGGGGGTTCTACAAATGTCCTCTAAATCCTAACAGTGTTTTTGAAAAAACTCATGTTGCTATAAGTGTTTTTTTTTCAAGGACCCCCAAAATTATACGTATTTGGTCGCGGACCCCCATCTCAAAACATTTTGTTCCAGGGGCCGCCAGAAGCAAAGATTTGAGTTAAAAATGTTCGCTTTAAAAAATATATATATATTCAAAGATTTGCACATATTTTCAAGATTTTTCAACGAGCTTGTAGATCTGCTATTTTTGAATAGCCAAAGAAATCTAAAATGACACACGCATGCGTTCCCGGTCTTAATGTACAGGACAGGAAAAGTGTAGACATACAGTAGTAACAGGACGACAGTTAGGCTTAAAGTCACGAGCCTGTCTTTGAACCGATGACATTGTGTCTCTCTCTCCCTTGGGTGGTTTGCATACTAACCGGCGCTGGCTGCCACCCCACAGGACGTCCCATGTCATTTCATTCCATTCCTACTCTGCTCTCTCTCTCTCTGCTCATCTGTGTTGAGGAAGGGACCAAAAAAAAACGCGGGGGAAGCACAGCCTCCGTCTGAGACGACTTTTCAGGAGACATTTTCAGCACAATTGATCTTTATACTTCATTTCACTAATCGGAGAAGCCTGGCACACACACACAGACAGGGGGGGACTGCTGGGTTTGTGGGAGGCGTGCAGGCAAGGACGGGGGAGTGGAGGGGGGGGCGGGGGGGGGAGGAAAAGGCCAAACAACAGCAACAACACCAGCAGCGTGACAGCTGTGTGGGCTGGTCCGTGTTACGACCCGAGAAACATAAAATGCGTGCACACAATGGACACGCACACACACACACACACAGGCGCGCACACACACGCACACACACACAAGCACACACACACACACTCACACGGTATGTGCATGTACAGTATATGCCCACAATTTCTATAGTGCACTGTATACACATAAGGTGCACGCACGCAAGCACGCACGCGCACACACACACACACACACACACACACACACACACACACACACACACACACACACACACACACACACACACACCTCGGTTGCCCTTTCCACCTTCAAAACGTATCCGGTCTCATCTGAGTTGTGACTCATGTAAGGCATCCCAGCCTCTGTCTCTTGCTAGGTGCTGAATGCGATGTATTAATGTAATGGGGTTCAGGGTAACTCGCTGCCGAGTGTCATTACCGTGAGCTCCCCGTGACAGTTTGCTGGTTAAGGCATATGCCTCACCCACTTATGACTGATTGAAGCATTGATTCTGCAGGACGGGCCTGATCAATGTTGGCCACGAAGAAAGAGAGATAGAAAGAATCTTAACCCATTGAGACCTGAAGCCGATTCTACATGTCTCCTAAATCTCAACAGTTTTCTGAAAAACCTGTGTTTCTATATCAGTGGTGCTCAATCTTTTTCATGTCATGGACCCCCAAAAGTATATGTATTTGGCTGCGGACCCCCATCAAAATATTTTGTTCCAGGGACCCCCCCAGAAGCAAAGATTTGAGTTAAAAATGTTCGCTTTAAAAAATATATATATTCAAAGATTTGCACACATTTTCACGAATTTTCAAAAATAGCAGATCTACAAGCTCATAGCGCGGCACTCGGTGCCGCGCTATGAGCTTGTATATCTGCTATTTTTGATTAGCCCAAAGTGTAAAATAATGCTTTTTAGCTCAAATCTAAAAATGACACAGTTCCAGGTCTTAATGGGTTAAAGTGAGGGTCGAAATTCCCCACAACCTCAAAACACCTGCATGTAATCCCCTCAGTAAATCTCTTGTATTATTTACTTACTCGCCACCATTTGCCCTGCGAAAACCTTGCGTTCCCACCACTGTGCCAGAGGGCTCTTGTTTGTGGAATTTCTGAGTCTGAACCACCATGCTCAATCATAACGCCATCCCTGCCTTGGGAACCCTGGAGGACAGATAGTTGTCGGAGTATTGCACCATGGTGACGCCATTTAGTGAGACCAGCCAAGAATTCCAATTTGTGTCCTTTTTTTTCCCGTCACACAATGCCCACAGAAAAACACATTTTGAATAAAAATGACTTTAGGCTGGAGGAAGCATCTTGCACTGTCCATGGAGATATCCCTGCTCTCATTATACTAAGGATGTAACTGCACATTATAAATGATCACTTGGGCGTTGGCGGGCGCTTCCAGCCCCAGGTGCACAGTGGTTGAAAGCAAACCGTCTTTTAAAGGCAGTGCAAGTGATTTTTTTTGGTTGAAAGAAACTGTTTTTTTGTTAACCTATTAAAGCCTGAGGTTCCGATTCTACAAAATGTCTTCTCGATCCTAACAGTTTTTTGAAAAAACTCATGTTGCTATGTCAGTGGTTCTCAAACATTTTCTTGATTTTTCAAAAATAGCAGATCTACAAGCTCATAGCGCGGCACTCGGTGCCGCACCCTTAGTTCTGACACTGTGGGGGCTGGGGGCTGGGGGCTCGCGCGTGCTCCACATGCACGCACCGTCAGCGGCGGTCTTTAACGCCTTAAAGTTTAAAAACAATAGCCTCTCAAGGTTCGCGCCGTCAGTGGCGAGCCGTTCTCAATAGCGTCTACCTGGCTGCTTTGCATAACATTAGGCTACTCGAGAAAAGACACGGACTTGAATTGAATGTGTTACATTCTTCTCACAATGAGAGACAACAGTCTCTGCACTGCAAGGTGTGAAGGGGATCGCTTAGCAGAGGACCCAGTTCTCTGAGACAAGACAAAGACAAGTTGTCTGATTATTCTAACTATGTGTGGGTGAGTATATGTAAAGGGCTTTTATATAAAATTAAAAGGAAAATAAAAGAATTAATTTGAAACAAAAATAAAAACAACAAATTAACAATGCAACAACAGTGATGTTGCTAGGTTTTCAATGCAATGGGTCCTGGGATGCAAGGGTGGTCTTTTAGATGGGTCCCAGGGACATTTTATGGGTCCCACAAAAATGCACAGCGTTTAATTCGTGTTTCATCTTATATGGTTATATTCATGTAGAACATGTATCTGAAAGAAAAGTACACAATTCCAAATCCGAAAACTAGTACTTGATTTTTTTTTTTACATTAACCACTTGAATCCTAGCATCCCTTTTCTGAGGAGCAAGGGCGTATCGTCATAGAGGCCAATGGGGCCATGGCCCGGTCTGGAAAACTCTGCTCCCCCAGGGGAAAAAAACAAAAAATCAACATAACAACATTAGCACCCCATCACCCATTCTGTTGTAGCCAACCACATAAATTCGCCTTTGTTTTCAAATCGGGCTTATTTGCATTCGGCCGGATTGTTAATGGGTGGCCATTAAAAACCGGTTTCCCCGTCAAACCATCGTTGCGCGAGCCCCCCCCCTCCCCGTCAAACCATCGTTGCGCGAGCCCCCCCCCCCCCCCCCCCCCCCCCCCCCCGCGGGGGGGGTTTTAGAATCTGGCCCGGTCCACGTTAGAACCCACCATACGCTACTGCTGAGGAGAACTTTAGCCAAAAATAGCAGATCTACAAGCTCACACTTGTGAGCTTGTAGATCGGCTATTTTTGGAGTTATAGGTGTGTAAAGGGAAAAAAGAGCAGCAAAAGTTTATCTGAAACACAATTTTATACAATATAGAGGGGGTCCCTGCTTCATCTCTCTCTCAACTAGGGGGTCCTTGGCCTGAAAACACTGAAGACCCCTGCTCTACAGGGAATTATTTGATATCTGGCTGCACGGAAAGACACAAGAATCACAGCTGCCATTAATTAGTGCTGTTCAGTGTTGATTGCCTAGTGGTCAAATTGGGGTCAACGAGCCATCGTTAACTTGCTTTGAAGTTGGGCTGTAAGTTGCGCAGCACTTTCACTCTCTCCCTCTAGCAGCAGCTCGCAATGCCCTGAGACAGAGTGAGAATACTTCTCCATACGGCGGTGTTTTACCGAGATTTTTCTTGTTTCCTGCACTATGCCTTGTAATCCGCGGACGGCTTTGAAATTCACGGATGGCCTTCAAATCCGCGGTAATTTCCGCTAAATTGTAGTGCGTCCCATGGACGCAACGAGGGTGCCGTGAATGCGTCCTTTTTCAATATGGTGCGTCAGAGACGCAGGACGCAGGCCTATGAGCATCTCTGCAACAATGCAACAAAATAATAATACATATAATTACATTAATATTAATCACATGTTGAATACAGTATTTAACTAGCACTGAGCTGAGTGGCTATGTGCACATGCCTGCGCACGTGCGCATGCGTGACGTCATAAAATACAGCACCCTTAGTTCAAAAATCCACAGCTCACCACTGGTAATCATTCTATAGAGTTTGTTTGTTCAGTAACAGGGGCTCCCCGTTTCTCGAGCTCGGGAAGAAGCTGATAGATGAGTGGACTCGTCTATCAGCTTCAATTTTATAGTGTTCCAGATCCAATTTCTGCTCACTGTCTGCTCACTTCTTTGTGTTCTATCATATCCAACTTCACTTGTTTATTTGTTGTATGAGTTCTCTTTCCTGGTTGGATATAATTGGGAAACCGAGCTAAAAAATACATTGACTCCTTACTAAAGCGATGGAGAGACAGGGAGAGCCCTGTTACTGAACAAACACTCTATAGCAATGATTAATATCCCAATATAGAGCTATTTAACACAAAGATCTTTAAGTCTTATTCATGATTTTGCAATAAAGTATTATAATGTGACAAAAATGACGAACTATACTGTCTGTATTTTGTATCTGAGCAAGATAAGGTCTAATAATGGCATGGCTTCGCCTTCATGTGGATCTGGGATGTCTATGACGTTGGTTTATGATGATCTCTGTAAGGATAAGGATAATTCCTTTTAACAGGTCGTTCATGAAAGTCCTTGCGGTCTTGTTTCCAATGAGAACCTGTGAGCAATTAGGGGTTAAGAGTCTTGCTCAGGGACAAATTTCATTTCATCGACACATATGCTGACCTGGCCTGACTTATATGACTTATTAGCTATGACATATATAACTCCATATTTGCTCCAGGATTCAGCCCAGTTCGACCACCATTACCTTACATTATGCAAGTTAAATATTTAAAACAATTATCAAACATGGTAGGGGAGGTACTGTACTTCCATGGCCTACCGGCAGTGTGCACACCAATTGTGGCGCGGATCAGTCCAGTGGTTCGTAAGATTATCCCACACACACACACACACACACACACACACACATAGATACCTCACACATACAGTACAGAATAGATCCCTTTCTGACATGTTACACGTCACTTTGTCGCCGAAGCATAAATCACGCTTTATGCAGTTCCTGTGGCTTAGTTGGAGCATTCCAACTAAGGAGTTGAGTTTGCAACAAGGGGTTACAGTTGTTATCTAATTATGCAATATCAATCACGTTGCACAAATATTTCAGAATTGTGGGTTTACTTTGAAGTGAAATTCTCTTCACCATTCTGCCAACCTTTTAGCTACAGAATAAAGTACCACTAAATAAAGCAGAGTTACGAACGGAAATATTCAATATTAATGTTAAATATTAGTATTATTTGATTGTAGACAGTAAAATACAATCATTTGTATAATGCCATTTGCATTTTGTACTTGACCTTTTTGTGTTGTGCTTTTAAGCCTTGTAGCTGAAGCACTCTGCATGTACGCAAGTGATATATTATGATAAAAAGTTGTCCGGTCATCTATATTTTAAATCCTTGTCAGTTTGGGTGACTGGGAGAGGGTTGAGAGCTCATTCACTTTTGAAGTGCTCCCAACACTACATCTACTGCAGAGTCCTGAGAACTAAGCAGCCTCCAGCAAAGGTCTGAGAAGAATTCAGTAAAAAGAGACACAAAATAACTTGAGAATGAATTCAATATTCTGCCCATGTGTATGATGGTGGTTAAGGTGCTGTGCACACAGCTAAATGGGATTTGATTCCCACTGGGCATCCACGCAAAAAGTGTGTGTGCTCGGGGTAGAATGAATTTTGAATAAAAGATACACTGAACTGCAAACGTGAAGTGGCATTAGTGTGCATATGGCGGCATATGTAATGGATGCCAAACTAAGCACATTAAAAAACACTTTTAAAAAAATCATTTTACTGTACATTCCAAAATATTCTACAATTAAATAACGCAAATAGCAGATCTACAAGCTCACAACGTGTAACAATGTGACGCGTTGTGAGCTCATACACCTATATTGTAGTTATAGACTACATTTTTGGGATTTTTTAAAAAGATTTTCCCCTATATCACATGCTCAAAATAGGGATGACAGCTTGAAAGTGGTTAATATGTAATGTAATGTTAAATCTGGAATTAAATAAACTAATAATCTCTAAACTAACTCTCTAGCAAAACAATCCTTTAAAAAAATGTATTTATGAATACATTAATAATAATGTAAAAAGAAAAAGGAAAACAACTTTGTTAACCCATTAAGACCTGGAACTGTGTCATTTTTAGATTTGAGCTAAAAAGCATTATTTTACACTTTGGGCTATTCAAAAATAGCAGATATACAAGCTCATAGCGCGGCACCGAGTGCCGCGCTACGAGCTTGTAGATCTGCTATTTTTGAAAATGTGTGCAAATCTTTGAATATATATATTTTTAAAGCGAACATTTTTAACTCAAATCTTTGCTTCTGGGAGTCCCTGGAACAAAATATTTTGATGGGGGTCCGCGGCCAAATACATATCATTTTGGGGGTCCTTGACATGAAAAAGATTGAGCACCACTGATATAGAAACATAGGTTTTTCAGAAAACTGTTGGGATTTAGGAGACATGTAGAATCGGCTTCAGGTCTCAATGGGTTAAAGGGCAATACCGGCATCACTATTCACAACTTCGGCCGCACATCGCGCATAAACGACCATTTTGAAGTGAATGGCTTTCTTTTTCAGATTGCTCGTGTTTACGTTGTCCTTACTCAACCCCATCCACTGCTATTAATGATGAAAGGTTGTGGGAGAACTTGCAAGACTTGAAAACAGGGATTCAAAGACATGAAGGTTGACAGGAGAGAGAGCTACCCAAAGTCAGGGAAAAAAGTCAAAACAAAGGAAACAGAGTATACTGTATGTACAACCATGTGAGAAACGCCTGTGTTACTCTTACATGAATATGAAATCATATTTAACATACTCAGATCAAGAAGAGACAGGTGGATTGAAAGTTTTTATTTCAGAATTTGACAAATGCTATAAACCCATTGAAAGCCAACAGGATGATGTATATTACAGAGAAATATAGCCGTATACAATTCCCTATTCGTAAAATATTAAGACGCTTTGGCCATTTTCACATCGAGTTTTAGAAATACAGTATGGTCTAAGCTTGTATCGATTCTCTTTTTACTTTTTATAGCAAACTCTCTTTTACTATTTATATACACTTTATATTTGTATTCATATTTATACCTGTTGATAGCTCATACACAGTGGTGGAAAAAGTACTCAAATGTTTTACTTAAGCAAAAGTATCAATACTGCAAAGCAGAAGTACTCTGTTACAAATAAAAGTCTGGAATTCAAAATGTACTTGAGTAAAAGTACAAAAGTATTGGTATCAAAATGTACTTAAAGTACCAAAAGTAAATGTACTAAAATGTTTGAAAATAGCCCATTTACAAGCGATGCGATGCGTTGTGAGCTTGTAAATCGTCTATTTTCAAATACCCTAGGTATAAAATAAGGCTAAAGTGGTTAATGTATGTTTTATAATGTAATCATTTATATCTGCAAAGTAACTAGTAACTAAAGTTTTCAAATAATTGTAGTGGAGTAAAAGTACAATATTTGCCTCTGAGATGTAGTGGAGTAGAAGTAAAAGTATTGACAATTGGAAATACTCCAGTAAAGTAAAAGTATCTGAAAATTGTACTCAAGTACAGTACTTGAGTAAATGTAGTTAGTTACTTTACACCACTGCTCATACAACATGCATGCAAAACCGGGGCGGTACACGTACGGAGGGGCCAAGCAAGGACCCTAGATTTTTTTCCCTATAATCCCTGCATGTTCTCAGGACATCTGGGAAAGATCTGCTTCCTGTCCCTAGAATCAAAACTAAGCGTGGAGAAGTAGCGTTCAGTTTTTATGCACCACATATCTGGAACAAACAAAGAAAGAAAGGTTTGCTACAGCTCTCCGTTCTTTTAACCCATTAAGACCTGAGGCCAATAAAAAAATGTTTTCTAAATCCTAACGCTTTAAAAAATAAATATATATTAAAAGATTTGCACACATTTTCACGATTTTACTAAAATAGCAGATCTACAGTACAAGCTCGTAGCGCGGCACAGAAATCTAAAAGTGACACAGATGCGTTCCCGGTCTTAATGGGTTAAATCACAGCTAAAAACCTTTCTGTTTGCTTTTTTTTGTCTTACTATTTTATATTGTGTTTTTTGCTTTTTTGCTTGTCCTGAATAGGTGTTTTCTATTAAGGAAACACCTTTCACTATCCTTTCTTTTCGCTGAATTCAAATCTTTTATAATGTGTTTTCTTTGCTCTATGTTCTGTGTAAAGCACATTGAATTGCCCTGTTGTTGAAATGTGCTTTACAAATGCCTTGCCTTACTGTTTAGTCTTATTTTGTACTATTATTACTATTAATATTTCTATTTATTATTCTTAGTTGTATCTCTTCTTGTTCTTTTTCTGTCCTGTGTTTCACACTGTGGTACTACTTCCATGAAAACCGCATTTCCCTGATGGGATCATGAATGGAAGGAAATCAATCATAAGTCTGTCTGTCTGTCTGTCTGTCTGTCTGTCTGTCTGTCTGTCTGTCTGTCTCTCTGCCTGCCTGCCTGCCTGTCTAACCTATCTAAACAATGGATTGTGCACAGATGAAAATAAAGTTCACCAAACATCTATTCTCATTTAACGTTACTTTAGTCTGCTCCCTCCTTTCTGGCAGGCTGTGCGTGCTGTGCCTGTATTATCGGCACATCTGAACGATTGCAAATTTGTTTTGTTGATTGCAGAGTTGTGAACGCCAACGTTGATTGTGGGCAGAAAAGTGGGCCTATTGTGGAACTGCGAATTACTGTGCCATTGAAATGGCTGGAGGAATGGAAAAAGTGTATCTGCCTGATACAGTAGCCTTCGGCTGAGCAAAAGCTTATATCGGGGCTGAACAGCGTGGCCAATTTCTAGCACTGATACACAGCAATGTTCTGAGTGATAATTTAACTCTAAGAATGTACATATTTGCACCCCTAACCCTGCAACTTCACCACATACTCCTACTGTAGGTTTGAATCTGACTCAGGAATACCTGTGTCACGTAACATCTCTCTCAACCTGCTCTCACGGCCCCATCACATATTAGGAGGGCAGTATGAGTCACCAGAACCAAGGACGGGTGTTTTCAATGAATCTGTCATGGTTAAAATGGAGTTTGAAGTTACACTGATGAAATGAATATCAAATATTTAAATACTGAATCAAGCAACTTAAAAAACTGTCTGGGGGGCTCACAAAAGCCTGACTAGACGATAAAATGACCCAAAATAAATTTGAATGTGAAATATCCCCTTAAGCCCTATTCCAAATAAAGAGAAAATAGCAGATCTACAAGCTCACTACGCATTGCAATTTGCACCTTTGAATACTTAAACATTTTTAAAAGCTTGCACTTTTGAATACTTAAGTACTTCTAAGAGCATGTACTCCGGTACTTCAACTCAAGTACAAATTTGACTGAGAAACATTCACTTGTAGTTGAGTAATATTGGAGTGTCGATACTTTGACTCAAGCACTGGGGCTGAGTACTTTTCCCACCACTGAAAATAAGCATAAATTGAAGTTGGAGGCCAACATAACATTTGCTACAACAGTACATCAGGCCAATCTCCATTAAGCCACCCCTCTAATCACGGATCAGTGTTAACGATAAGAAAAGCATTTACGATGATACCTATCTGGTATCAAGCTGTCTCTGCCCAGACATGTTTATGGGCTCATGTCTCCAAAAGTCTTTGTCATTCTGACACCAAAGGCTTATTTCGTATAGCTGTCGGCTGTAAAGGAACCTTGTACATCCAAAATGTTTCCTTTTTCATTATTACGATTATTTTAAAACATTTAGAGAAAATAGCCGATCTACAAGCTCACAATGCGTCGCATCGCCTCACGTTGTGAGCTTGTAGATCGGCTGTTTTCACTACTTTTGTGCGACACTCTTGTATGATGAAGATTCACAGAAACACATACAAAGTCAAAATGTGGAGATACAAGGTTTCTGCCCAACAGCAACGATTTGAAAAATAAATATATATATTTATTTACGGAGTGAATTTATAGGAGGCGAGCCGTCTAGAAGAGGGTCAGTCTGACTGTCTGGCTGTCTGTTTGTTTGTCCAGGGCTAATCTCAGTAATTGCTGGACCGATCAGGGCCAGAGAGTTCTTGTGCATGCTGCCAGTAGGCCAAGGAAGTACCTGCATGCATTTCTTTCCTCACGTTTTATATTCTTTGAAATATTTCACTTTCATTTTTATAATTGAAGTCAGGGGTGGGATTTGAAACCTTGCACAAATTTAGAGCCATATGTCATAGATATGTCATACGGCCACATAAAGTCCCAGATCCACATGCCATGCTGTCATTATTAGACCCCATGTTGTTGTGAAACATATAACAGTTGTTCAACGAAGCACAGATTATTAGCGTTGTGTGTTGTCTCTCCGTTTCTCTCTCTGTCACATTCACTCTCTTTCCGTGACTTCCTCAATGTCTCTCACACACAACTGCGCGCACGCGCACACACACGCACGCACGCGCACACGCACTCAGATACACGCACACGCACACGCACACACACGCTCTCAACTCTGATTTTTGCTTGCTTGCTTGCTTTCAAACCCCATTCTCTCAATGCAATTTGCTCTATCCCTGTTTCCCTCACACACACACACACACACACACACACACACACACACACACACACACACACACACACACACACACACACACACACACACACACACACACACACACACACACACACACACACACACACACCTGCACACACACACACACACACACACCAATTGCTCAGTCTGTCTCTCGCTCTCTCTCATTCTCCCTGTCCGACCTCATCAGAGCAAAGCAACAGATCCCCTGATGTCCTCGTCTCTTCATTACTGCCCTTTATACCTCATCGCTCATCTGCTGCTTCTACCTGCCTTTCTGCTTCTTAATTTTTCTATTCCGGTTTCACCCTGATCTACCAGTGCATCATACATTTGTGTGTGTGTGTGTGTGTGTGTGTGTGTGTGTGTGTGTGTGTGGGTATGGGTGGGTGTGTGTGTACTGTATGTGTGTCACGCAGTCTCCTTATTGTAATAGACCCAGACTTAAACACTTAAAACTCTATATATTTTATTGACCGGGGTCTACACTAGGTCCACTAGTATTTCCCAGTACACCAAATATTTTCGCTGAAAATAGCAGATCTGCAAGCTCAAAACACGTCGCAATATGACACGTTGGTTATAAATAATACATGCATATATATATTTATAGCCTTTTAGTTAATACTTTCTTCTGAATCAGAATTATTTTTATTTTCTTTGTGAATTGTTTCTGTCTTGCCTTCTGCCACTCTGTATTTTAGGGGTGTGCCGATATATCGTCCCGCGATATATCGCGATACGTTTTCGCGACGATATGTATCGTTTTGGGGGAAAAAAATATCGTTTTTGAAAAAAAAAAAAAAACAATTTTTTTTTTTTTTTTTTTTTTTTACAATCATAATAATCAGACATGCAAACGGCCCCGAAGTGAAAAGAGTGACAACATGTTTTTTTTTCGGGTCAGGTGTCATACTATTTGGATTCAAAACGGCTATTGTAGCTGAAAAGCTACAAGTTTGCATGTCTGAATAATGCAAAAACAGAATTATTTGTTTGCATTTTCTTTTTTTCTCCTCCATATATTTTCATAATAAAAAAAGTGCGTATCGTATCGTATCGAAATCGTATCGAAGTTGTGAGCCAAATATCGTATCGTATCGTTTCGTGAAATTAGTGTATCGGCACACCCCTACTGTATTTGCATACCTCTAATCATGTGTTTGCTAATCCTTTGTGTTTGATCAAACTCCTGTACAATTTAGCCTCTGCCAAAGACTTCCCTCCCCCATGCAAAAGAAAAGAATATCTTCTGCATGTTACAAAAATGGCTGGAAAATATATCCTCTCTGTCGGGTGGAAACCTTGTATGTCTGACCATTACTTTCCAGGATATGGGGGGGGAAATAGATCCAAAATGGGTTTTTCAATAGATCCAAAATGTATATCATTTAGTCACAAGCTCTCGTTAATACTTTTCAAGAGATAATGTGATAACATCCACAGACAGACTTAACCACTTTCACTTGAAAAACTTCTGGTACTTTGGTACACGACAGCAAAGAAGACCGGGAACGCATCTGTGTCATTTTAGATTTGAGCTGTAACCATTATTTTATACTTTGGCTATTCAAAAATAGCAGATATAGAAGCTCATAGCGTGGCACCGAGTGCCGCGCTACAAGCTTGTAGATCTGCTATTTTTGAATAATCTTGGACATTTGTGCAAATCTTTGAATATATATATTTAAAGGGAATATTTTTTTATCAAATCTTTTCTTCTGGGGGGGAACAAAATATTTTGAGATGGGTGTCCACGGCCAAATACATATCATTTTGGGGGCAATTTTGACAAGAAAAAGTTTGAGAACCACTGATATTATAGCAATATACGGTTTTCAGAAAACAATTAGAGAAAGACTCAGGTTGGGGTTAGGATTAGGATTAGACATTTAGATGTTTGGTTTAGGGATTAGAGATAGAGTTATGCCTGGTTTAAACTTAGTTGCGCACTTGCGCCATGCACCGAAAAAAAATCGCCATTCTGCAACGCGACCCGTTGTGGGGCTTGTAGATCTGCTATCATGGCAAAATATTAAAAAAATGTCATTCACAAAATCGCCTTCCTAAAATGATTATGTCCTCACAAGTATAGTAAAACAAACCTCTCTCTCTCTGTGTGTGCGTGCGTGCGTGCGTGCGTCCGTGCGTGCGTCCATGGATGTATATAATAAATGTATACAGTGTATGTGTGTGTGTGTATGTGTTTATGTGTGTGTGTGTGTGTGTGTGTGTGTGTGTGTGTGTGTGTGTGTGTGTGTGTGTGTACGTACAGTTTGTATACCAAAGGCTGTTTGCATATTGCAGTCATTACTGTGTGATGCTGCGTTTGCTGCAGCCACTTGACAGCACTAAACTGCATTCCATTTACATGTCCTCAAATCAATCACTTGACACACGAGACGTTCAGGCCGTTATTGTTGTTAAAATGTCAAGTTTCCTCTGATTATGCAGTGCACATTACATTCATTTATGTTCTTCTGTTCTAACAAGGTAACGACCGAATTCCATTAGTGATAATTTGTAAGTTCCAAGGCTGTAATTATTTATTGAACAAAAAAAAACACACACCTCAGAAAATATTAATTTGAGGGGAAGCTTTTTTATGTTTCACAGACGGCACAATAGAACAAAAAGACAAAAAGCACCACATTACTGAATGTGAATTTTCGGTAAGACCTTTAAAATTCACGGGGCATCGGTGTAAATGACAGCGCTGCGTCTTTCTACAGAGAACAGACAAGCTCCTGGAATTTAAAGAAGGAAGGAAGGGGGGAAAAAGCCAGTGATGATTGACAAACTGGTATTTAATAATTGCTTTAACAGGGAGCGTGTCGCGATGATTCAAAGGCTGTCTACTGACTCAAAACAAAGAAATGTGTCTTTATTGTTCACTGAAGTCTGACGCTGGTCACCCAGCAGTGGTTTGATCTTAATTATACAGGCTTTGTTGTATTTGTCGCATTAGACCAGGCATTATCATTTTCGGGCAGTGAGATTTACGGACGTACTTTGGAAATACTGCTGTGGTTTGTTTGGCTGAGAAATGGTCAAGTCAAGCTTTGTTTATATAGTGCATCTCCTAAAGCGATGAAACGCAAAACACAAAACTTAAATATATGAAACCAGCCATGAAATGCATAAAAAATACATATCACTTCACATTATATGCCCCAGGATACATCCACATCGCACTAGGGTGTCCATTCATGCACAAATGCTCACCACACAAATAAAAACATATGAAGGTTTTGCTTCTGTAAAAAAGTTCAGAGGTGGGGCTCATTTATTTAGAAATATGCTAAATTATTATTGATAACCAGATCATGTACTGTGTGATCTACCATGGAAATATAATTGATGATACTGTGTATAGTATAATGCATACATCTTTGTTTATGGTAGTGCCAGAAGCCACTAAGAAAGCTCTCAGCACTCAGCATGAAATGTTACGGGGCCAATCTCCCTACAGCTGCGCATACCGTAGTTCAGGGAATATTTAACACAGTGAAACGTTCAATTAAAAGTAAGAGTTCAAGGAGCTCAAAGCAAATGGGACTGTTTACATTATCATAACGACCGACAGACATATAATTGCAGCTGCAGTATTATGCATCTACAGGACAAGACACACCACCACGTATTTGGTGTTATGACTTGTTTCTGAAGTCCTCCACATACAGCACATACTCAACTCAAAGTAATGGAGTTGAGTACGTAATTGCCACCAGCATTATGCACGGGGAATTCTGAGAGAAATCAATTTCAAAACCTGTCCTCTACCCCATGGCTTTGTTAACTTGACAAGCATGCAGTGAAGCTGAAATGGAAATGACAGACTTGCCTTCGCACCCATAATGACTACATGTGTATGGAATCCATTTTATAAACGTCAATATTGATCCAGAATCTCGCGATACGGAACAATCAATGTTTCTCCACCTTGCACCACCGCTGTGGGTGGACGGCTCCCACACAGCAGACAGCTATAGCATAGTATGGATCCCCTTACCATCGCCGACACGGTCGGTACATAATGAAGACCACAATACCCCGGTGGGAAGGGCGGGGACGACGTGACGTGTGCTGCGTGTGCTCGGGATATTAAAAGAGACAAGAGAGGCCAGCCTCGTATGAATTAATCAGGCTTCACTTTTTATGATCCTACTGTATGTGTGCAATATGCTCTGTGAGCTGGCAAATATGTACACTTGGCCTGGCATGGCCGCTGTACCCTACTGGCAACCAGCTGTCACTCGGGGAGGAAAAGAGAACACGAGAGGAGAGGAAGACCACTGAAGATGGAAAGACCTTGAGATGATGAGATGTTGACATCGTCGCTTTCGGGCGGAAACCTTGTATGTCCAAAACATACAAGGTTACAGTTACTGTACCTTTCAGGAAATGTAAGAAGAACACGTGTGTTCCAATGGATGTCGTTATTATTTTTGTAATACTTTTCATTTGGTTAATATTTATAAAAACCCACAGGCAGGTTTCACCACTTTCTAGGGCTGGTAAATTAATATTCCAATTTTGAATACTCCTTGAATATGGGGATATTCGAATATGAAAATAAGAATTCAAATAAGAAAAAAAAAATGGGACAGGGACAATACAAAAAACAATGTATCAAGTTATAAAGACAAACAAAATATATGTTTTATTGGATCCGAGCACTTGATACATTGTTTTTTTGTATTGTCCCTGTAAATATATATATATGTATATATGTATTTTTATAATAACAATAATAATATTCGAATATATTCGAATATATGGCAATTTTTAAGAATATTGAAATATCATTTCTGAGGAAAGTTACGAGCCCTACTGGCGTCCCTGTTTTGGGCATGTGATTAAAGTGTAGAGTAGGTGAAGGTATTCGACAGTTTTTCAAAAATAGCAAAAATAGCTTATGTACAGCCCACAACAAGATGTCGCGATGCGCAGCGCTGTGAGATCAGCTATTTTCACACAACACTGTCATAGACACTGTCATACGTACAAAATAGGACATTAATTTGTGATACAAGGTTCTGCCTGACACTGATGCTACTTATTGTATCAGTTGCCATACAAGATAAACTTTGCTAGTAAAAAGGAAATTGGGTAATAAGACTTTCCATTTTTCCCCCTCACTCTTGCTACCCATTCCCTCCCTCCTGGTGACAGCCAGTCCGACTCCCACCTTCCTGTCCTCTGTGTTTGTCCAATAAACCAGAGACGCCGTCAAGAAATAAGAGTTTTCTGTTCGCTGAGAAACAGCCCACATCAGGTATACTACAAAGCATTGGGAGCATGAATGTGATCTACGGTATATATAGGGATGACTAAAACCTTTTTATAGGTTTTAAAAGACTAAATGTAAAGGAAAGGCCATGGCGTAGCACTGGTATGATTGATGCATTTCACCCCAAGGCCTGCTATGACATTTACG
The DNA here is from genome assembly GCF_963454915.1 of Gymnoscopelus microlampas. Lineage (NCBI taxonomy): Eukaryota > Metazoa > Chordata > Actinopteri > Myctophiformes > Myctophidae > Gymnoscopelus > Gymnoscopelus microlampas. Next base: position 13,919,076 of record NC_139949.1, read on the forward strand.
ATATGCGACAACGTTGGATTATTATTTGCAACTACTGGCCAGTGGCCGTGCCAGCCAGGGCTCTCAGCACTTGCCCTTGGACTGGCTTGAACCGAGAGCCATCATCTCACCGAGCACCACATATATATATATACGCTAGCCAAAAGGGCTGAATACACACAGACTTATATATACCCAGTCAGCTACCTGAAAATGATACCATTCAAGTGGCAAAGGGAGGCTATTATATACAGTCTACACCAAAGGGGCCCATGTCACACAGCATCAAGTACATCACGTACGCATACTGAATACATATTGAGTATCCCAGATGACAGTTTTATCCACCGTCTGTTATTTGTTCATCCCTGTGCTAATTACTGCAGGTTTAACGCGTTACAACTGGGAAAGCATCCGAGTCATTTTCGATTTTAGCAAAAAAAAAACTTGGGCTATTCAAAAACAGCAGATCTACAAGCTCATAGCACGTCACTTCTACCGCGCTACGAGCTTGCAGATCTGCTTTTTTATCGTGAATCTTTCAATATACATACACACACACACACACACACACACACACACACACACACACACACACACACACACACACACACACACACACACACACACACACACACACACACACACACACGTAACGTTTGAGAACCACTGATATAGCAATTTAAGTTTTTCCGAAAACTGTTAGGATTTAGAAGACATTTGTAGAATCAGCCTCAGGTCTTAATGGGTTAAGTTTGCAAGAATGAGTGCTGCGTAGCTCTGCTGTTGAAACACAAGGCTCCTCAAGCTGCTAATGGGCAAAGGTGTCACCAGCTAAATTAATGTTGCAGTTTTACTCCTTCCAATGTGTGATACAAAGTAGGAACCCACATTATTGCCTGAAAAAAAAAAAACACACGACATTCACGAAACATTCTAATTCCCTAATTAGACAAACACTGGCCCTCGTTTAATCATATAAGTGTTACAAACACTATGGTGGGACGGTCATGAGCAACTTGTGACAATTTCCCACCAATACGAGTGAAAGAAAACGGTCTTCTTCATAGCACAATAACACACCACATTCAATCGGCAGTGCCCTGCAATGGAATAAGATAAAACTTTATTGATCCCTGTGGGGAAATTGTGTAAATACACAGATTGTATGTAGTTTTACAAGCAAATAAAAGTCAATCGGGCTGATTTGCATTCTAGGTTTTACAGAGATGCGTTGTCTTTTCTGTGGAACCTATTGCAGCCTCGTGCTCATTGCTCATCTCTGTACACTTACTTCTCTGTGATGCAAATAGTTAGAGCCAGACGGATATATCGGACACTATTTGACTCTTTTGATGGCATCGGTATGAGCACCAATTATGCAGCCCATGTGCCCCGGCTTTTTACCTTTTCAACCTGGCATTCTGGGAATGTCATTATAGGAGAAAAATGTCAAGGGTTTTCAGAAGTTTTCCCCCCAAAATTAGCAGATCTACAAGCTCACAACCCGTCACATTGTGAGCTGTAATGTACATCGACTATTTTTTTATTTTCTGTTTTTGAAACATTAAAACTGGGAAAGGATCTGTGGCATTTTAGATTTTAGCGTTGGCTATTCAAAAATAGCAGATGTACAAGCTCACAGCGCGTCACTTCGTGCCGCACTGCAAGCTTGTACATCTGCTATTTTTGATTTTTTTTTTTTTAAATCTTGAAAGTGTGAGAACTACTGATTCAGAAGGCATTTGTAGAATCGGCCTTAATGGGTTAAAGGTAGGGTAAGTGATATTTTTTGGTTAAAACAAAAAGTATTTTGTTAAAAGGTTAAAATACTATATTCTGATAGTAATTATTGCTATAGAGTGTTTTTTCAGTAACAGATGTATCCCTGTCTCTCCAGCTCTTTAATAAACAGAAAATACATTTTTCGGTAGGTGTCAAAAGCTCAGCCAATCAGGAGAAAGTACCCATTTTTAAGCTTAATTTGTATAGCGTTCCAGTTCCAATTTTGCCTGCTCATTTCTTAGTGTCATCACTTCCAATTTCACTTGTTTAATCTGTATCCTGATTGAGTTCTCTGTCCTGGTTGGATAACATTGGAAATGAAACTGAAACTGAAACGAAAATGCATTTTCTGTTTAATAAAGAGGTGGAGAGACAAGGAGACTCCTAATACTGAACAAACACTCTATAGCAATGAGTACTATCAGAATATAGAGCTATTTCACACTTATTTTAACCAAAGCAAATCACTTACCCTACCTTTAATCAAATCTACGTTTTTCAAATTGATTAGAATTGATTTTGTACTTATTGACAAAATATCGGTAATCAGTGGACGACTCTCCAAAACCGAGATCGGCATCGTTCCCAGAAATCTGCCATCGGCTCTTCAACCAGTAAGTAAAGCCTATGCTTACAGCACACCATCTCTATCCATTACAGGGATAAGTGGCAAAAAGTTAGATCAATAACACATTAGCAGCAAGACTCACAAAAAAATGTTTTTGCCACATGCTGTGATTGTAATAGGAATTGCAATTCATGTGGACTTAACCACTTTCAACCTTTTGGGCAGAACATTTCCAAAACCTTTCAAATATCATATTATATACCTACCGTATATACAGTACAGTGAGTGTCCCTGCAGTGCAACGTGTTGTGAGCTTGTATAGGCATACCACCTTGAAAAGCTGTTAAAGTTTATTTTAAAAAATAGCATTTCTAGATATTTATAATGCATCAGTGCCATGTGTTGTGAGGTTGTAGGTTGTAGATAATATTTGCTTGCATTTAATGCAATGAAACATGTTCTAGTTCAAAGCCATTCTTTTCTGCTCAGTGGTCATTTGTTTTCACAATCACAATAAACCACAGATACAATAAAACCACAATCACCAAATTAAGAGGACGGTTAAAAATTAGTCATTTAAAAGTCTTATAGAGACAAGGAATCATTTCAAAGTCTTAAATAAAAGTCGGTTTGAAGTCTTTAAAAAGTGTTTATAATAAATAAATGTCCATCAGACCCTCGGGAGGAGGATGATGGGTGTGGGGATAGGGAGGGGGCAGTTAAGTCTGATTTATAATTTGTTATACGCTGGTGTCTTGCACCGAAAATAGACAATCTACAAGCTCACAACACGTCGCCACTTGTAGATTGGCTGTTTTCGTGCGCAGTACTAGCACGCAACTATGAATATATCAGGGGTTTCATGCCACTCACTGCTCCTTAAACCCTATACTTAGTTGACTTAGTCCCCCAAGGGTCTATACTAGGCTCCCTTTTGTTTTTGCTCTACACTAAACATCTTAGCTGAAAATAGCTGATATGCAATCTCACACCGCATTGAGTTGCGACGTGTTGTGAGCTTGTAGATCCAGCTAATTTCAATGAATGGTCCCCCCCCCCCCAAATAGGGATGCTGAGGTTCATTTGCAGGTTCGAATCTTTCTGAAACATTTTTCCTTCTATAAGGGAAAACACACCTCCACCACAGAACCACCAGGAATGGTGATGGTGCTAGAACTCAGTGACCAAAAAAAAAAACTGCACCGAGCAGCACTCAGTGAACTTCAAAGTTCTGATCTCCCCTGGCATACAAACTAGTGTTCAACATTCCTCTCAGGGACTCAGGTATACCACCTTGAAAAGCAAGGCCAACTATCAGGAATCTCTCATGCTGAAGCCCCTATATCACACAGCTTGCAGCTGACAAACACTATTCAGCCACAGATGAATGGTCACTGCGCGTGTTTTGGACAGAGTGAAAGTAAGGACACAGTCGCACAGAATAAAAATTCCGAAGGCACCGGCAGAAGAAAAGCATTAATGTATTAACATTTCAAAGACATGGTTTGCGTTTACCTTCACAGACTGGCGCCAATGGGTGTATAATGGGGCACTGTATTGCATGTTAAATAGACAAGTGATATTGAACATTGCCTTTGGCTGCCTGTTATGACGCTCGTTATTGTTGCCATTTTACTATTATGTGTGGGCTATTTGAGGGTTTCCATTCTCAGATAATTTGTGGGTTATATGCTGTATCATTAAATGAAGCTGTGAAATTCTGTGGTCTCTCTTTCATGAAATTCAAACAGATTTTAATTCAACAGAACTTTGACACTTCAAGAACATCGCTCTTGATCAGATGTCTCGATAAGATATACAATTATACCACACAAAGGAATAATTTCTCGCCTCTGTCACTGGTATCCCACTTTTAACATTTACCCATGGCTGTGCCGATTTCAACGTCACCAACAACATGGGGCTAATTGGTGGGAAAGTCATCCACTGCACACACACGTTTAATGAGAATAAAATAGCATAGGGAGGCAGGGGAGGGAGGGCGCTTCTGCTTGGACTGGCTCACGAAATTCAATCATCTCTGCTTTGTGCCTAGCCTGGCTGAGTTTCACTTTTTACAAGGTGAGTCAAAAAATCGGGTTAATGCATCTTTTGCTTATTACGACTCAAATGAGCATTCTATGACGTGGAAAGTAGAAAGTAAAAAATATGGTAGGCCTGTTTACAACATTTATTCCGATACTATTTATATTCTTATTTGAGGCTATAACCCCACATATACAGTACAGTAAGCATCAGAGGTACGTGGCATTGTTAAACCCTAGAATGTATGAGAGGGATTTCAATTGTTACAGTAGTTACTGTGTACTTACACAGTAATGTGCTATGTACTTTTCAGAAAATACATTAGAATAATATAATTTCATTATGCATTCTACACCCATCCCTAACGACCACGTACACAATTAAGATAGCACTTCTCATGTCCATTTGTACTTATTTGCCTTGGAAGAGCTTGCAGTGAATATGGTGATATTGCGTTTCCTGCAGTGTCAAACATCATTAAATAGCACTTGTAAAGCCCAAACATCTGCAGTGCAGATGCCAGCGAGTTTACAGTAAAAGTGCGGATAAATTAATGGGAGACATGGCGCTGCTGCCTCATTTCCAGTTCAAGCCTTGAATTACTGGTCAGAGAGTGCTTCGTGTTGTGATCTTTTTTTCCACCTTGTTCTCCGTAAAGCACTTTCTGATGCCGACCCGTTTTTTGAAAACTATTTGATTGAGCATCAACTAAATTGATCTGACAGGATAAAAAGTTGCAGGACGAATCGAGTTGCATATCAATTACCTTATTAATTCACATTCATCAACATAATGTCAGACGTGAATGACATAGATGTTTTAAAGAGACACTGATTTAATTTAAAGACATGTCATTGTCTTTGACCAAATGACCACAAACTAATTATCTCTGCATCTGCATTGGTAAACAGCGGGCTAAAATACTGCTGGCAAACTGAGGTTCATTTAATCAATGCAAGCTGACTGGCTTAGAGACAAAAGATTGTGACAGGTCCTCCCTCTCTCTCGATCTCCCACCCCCCCTCTCTCTCTCGATCCCCCCCCCTCTCTCTCTCTCTCTCTCTCTCACTCTCTCTCTCCTCCAAACAACCTCCACTGGGCAGTGGCTGTCCAGCTGAGAACCTAACCCTAGCTAACCCTATAAATATGTAAAATACTTAAAGGAGAATTTTGGACTAAGGTTTTCTTACCTTTTCTATGATGTTATGATATCTTAGGATGAATGGTACAGTTGAAAAATGTCATAACTCCTTCCCGGCTCCTTCCTGACTTAAAACGTGCGCGGATAGGCCTTGCGCTAGATCACATATTTTAATAACTTTTATTTTTGTTTTTAGATCTGACGTTCATAGTGACAGAACACTATGTAACAAAAAAAACAAAAAAAAACAAGGACTCGCTAGATGAGATTTCAATCTCGAGATTTCAATCTCGTCTAGCGAGACTTCTGTCTTTCTTTCTTTTTTGACAGTGTTCTGTCACTATGAATGTCAGATCTCACCTAAAAAATAAAAAAAAAAGCTATTGAAATACGCGATCTAACGCAAGGCCTATCCGCGCACGCTTTAAGCTGTGGCAGACCCGGGATGGAGTTATGACATTTTTCTACTGTACCATTCGTCCTAAGATATCATAACATCATAGAAAAGGTAAGAAAAACTTAGTCCAAAATTCTCCTTTAAAGTATCTAAGAAACTGTACAAAAAAGAAAAAAGAACAAGTAACATAACTAACTCTAACTTACCCTGTCTAAGTAAATTGGTAAAAAATAAATAAAAAAAGGAACATAATTACCCTAACTAACCCTACTGTATACATAAGCACATATATAAAACAAGTAACTAAGTAACTACTGTAGGTAAAAAACTAAGCAACATAACTAATCCTAGTAAGCAAGCAGCTATTTAAAGTAACTACTAACTATTACAAAACTAAGTAACAAGACTAACTTTACATAAGTTAGAGCATGACGTAAGTAAGTAAAATAACTGATGCTAACTAACTGTAAAGAATGTAAGTAAATAACCAAGTAACATAACGAAGTAATTAAGTAAAATATTATTCAAAGAGAAGCTTTATAAACCATGGCTACAAAACATACAAAAATAGGAAACCCATCCAATGATTGCTGCTGGCAGATACGTCTCACCCCGCAGCGCCACCAAGGGATGATGCAGAAAACAAATATTTTTTAGACATCAGACTGACAGACAAAAATGTAATCCCTTACGTCTCATGGACCCAAGGGGAACGAGACAAAAAAGGCAGAACAATAAAAGACGGATCAGGCCCATGGCAAGGGCATTGGAGACAGACGAGCTCTCACTCTCTCTCCGCTGTACATCGCTCTTACCGAGGTATAAGGATTGTCATTTATGGTGCCCCTAGTAGAAAATGGCTCGAAACAGAGAGGCCTGTCTCACAAACTTTGGAGAATGATTACCAGTAGGTTCAACACTCAAACAAGTGTTGGTGGAGCGACAACAATAGTGGAGCGACATTCTGAAAATAAGAATGAAGGAGTGTAGCGCCCAGGATCACTTAGAAAATTGGCACCGGGTGAAAAAGATTACAAAATCATGGGATAAAAAACATTTAAGAAAAAAAAAAAATTGTATTTATGTTTATGGCAGCCTCATACTGAAAAATATAGACATTTCTAAAAAATATATATATTTATTTTGTTCTCTGACATGGTGGCAGGAGTGCTTGAACTGATGATAACTCACCATGGCTACAATACCTTTTTATTAGGCTATCTGTTGTTGTGGATAGAATGGCCACGTAGATGTTAACATCAAAAGTCTCAACTTTTGCTAAGATATTCTGAAAACATTGAGCATGATCACATGGTGACATGTTCTCATGTCATTCTTGATGGGAGGACTGAGAATGTCTAGAAGGCTCTAGAAGAGCAAAATGGCCACCATGTTAATGTGGCCAATTTCAGGACCTGTTGCTCACTACTTTTTAGACAAAAGACTTTTGTGATAAGTATTTCAGAAATATCTTAAATATATATATTTTTAGATGTTCTATGTTTAATCTTTGGATGTAAAAGAAAAACCCACCTGTGATATAAAACTGAGAGCAAAACATTGGAAGCATTTCATTTCGCCTCACCAATCAAGTTAGGTTTTGTTCACACAATCTTAGACTAAGTCTATTTTCTCCTATTGCTCAAAAGAAAAAGACACTTGGGACAGTATATAGTTAACAATGCAATTTAGATGTAATATATTTTATTGGAACGAGCTGTTTTATAGTAATCGCCTTCTGAATATTTATGCTTCCTCATGAATATTGATTAGGCCCTGCTGCTCACATGACATTTTGCCCATTGCCACAGAATGATCATAGTGTTCTCACTGATTATTCATGAACCTCCTCAGTCGATAAGTACTGACGCTAGCATCAAGACTGGGGTGATTTCTGTGGGAGGCAGGGACTGTGGCTTTGAAATTAAAAACGCCAGTAAATAAGTATAGCTATATTTGACATCCAAACTAAGGAACACCAACTTAGTATGGGGTCTTTCAATCTACTTCCCACACTGTCCTGATCATTTCCACTGGGGAATGCTGCCAAACATTTCTCAGCAGCAATGGGGAGCTATAGGGAATGGTGAGCCTGACATTGCTATAGAGTTGTTGTGCAGTTATGTTCTAAAATCACGACGTTCACAAATTCCCAATGCAGAACTATACTATAGCCACTATGGGGAGAAAAGCTACAGCTCCCTTCCATGGAAACATTACCATTTCTCTTTGCCCTGTACAATCTCTAGTGTGTGATTTTCACATCTCTTGTGTTTACTGAAACTAAGTTCAACACCGGACATCATTGTTGTAACGGATGGATGTTGAAAAACAAAATACAACCTCAGTTGGTGGCTGCACACATTTACACACTGCACAAATCTCTAGCCTACCATTTATTTTGCATACATACAGACCTGCATGTAAGCCCACAGTTCCATGACACGTAGTTTGTAACATCAGGCCCATGCAGGCCATCTGATTGCTGTTGTGAAATATGGATCTTTTGAAAAGGTGGAGGTGATGTCAGCATTACAGTATGGTGGGCAGCATGGTCAACTGCTGTGAAGGCTGCCAGACACGGGCATCGCTGCCAACAAGAGGGTACTGCATCCAAGGATATCTCTCTTCCAATATTCAGAGGCTGAAATCATTTGGGGGGCACCATCTGTCCGTCTATCACCCTGCCCTGCACCATAGACTTGAGTTAAACCAATATAGCACAGAGTGCATGTGCCTCTCCGGTTCCTAACGTTGTGATTTAAATCTGCTGTCTTGTGTTCTAAAGGCAGAGGCGCTGATTCTTAAGTGTCTTTCCTAATTGCTATTGGTTGAACCTTAATCATAGGTCCTGATTGGCTGACAGCCAGCTGCTAAATGTAGGCCTATGTTGGGTTAAAGTAGCCCATTGGCACAGTTGCAGGTGTTATGACCTGAGAAAAGCCTTGTTTAGCTGTTGACAAATAAAGTCATCATTCAGATGATGAATTGCAATGTTTTGAATTCCAAGGGTGCAATTTTCTTAAGTTTTTTGTTCTCCTTTGTCTAGTATAAATACCTCTATGAACATTTGCCAATGTTTCTCACTGTAATTTTACCTTCATCCTGGATTTTTGGCAAACGCCTATCTAGTCAACTTGCAAAGCACCTTTTGGCAGAAAGAGATGCAACTTATCACTATCTGACCAACAAAATTGGACACTGAACATCGGAAGCATCTATTCAAATAGGCATAGGCAATGAGCACAACTTTAAACTGGGGTCAGTGCTGTCAAGGCGGTGTCAGCTCTCAGGAAATTGAACAATATTTCTGATTTGCAATTAACATTTATGGCCATGATCCACGCATGCGCACACATACAGAAAAGGGGTGAGAGAGGGGGGAACATTTTTACAATGGTCTCTAGACCCTCTTGAATTACCCTTGCAAACTTTTCAGGCAGTATGACACACCTTTCAAATATATCTATTTTGAACATGTGTTTTTGAAAGGTTCTTAAGGCACCACATATTTTGGCACCACTTTGGAAACTCTAAACATATTTACTCTCAGATAGATTCTATAGCCTGCCCAACACACATGTGCAGTCAGATATTTTACAGGTTCAAACCACTGCTTGTCCTCTGCTCTGCCAATCAATTTAGAGAATGAAAAGGCTACATCACTCTGGCTTTTGATGGTGGTTCTATTCCTTTGTTTGATTTTAATTGGGCCTTAAATTAGAGCACAAAACCCAAATCAATGACTATTAGCCCTCCATGCCTTCACATCACGTATTTTCAATCAAGCAGTTTGGAAAACGCAAATTCCCCGCTACAATGTTGCACAGCCAGATAATTACGGTAATCTTTTCCAGCCTTGCCTGGCTTTCACGGACAATGAGTAAAAATACTTGTTGGACACATATTGACACAATGAAAAAAACAGCAACCCATAACAGTGTTCCGAAAATGTGGCAGCCCGATAAAACAACAGCGTTGTGCCAATCCAATTCATATCAATCAAGATTCACTTACCGGATAGTCAGTCCCCCTCGTTTTCTTTCTGTTACGTGTGGAGCAGCAAAGTCCCTCAGCTTTTGGCCACCACCGTTTTTCACATGGATTCCCCGGTGTCCTCCCTCCGAGACAGCAGGTGAAACAACAATTTTGCTTTTGTATTCCCATATGTTGACGGCAGTGCAATTAGGAATGCTCGGGTTCATCAGTCACTGGATAGCCCGTGATCATGCGCTGCCAGCTCCTCTCTCTCGCTCTCTCCGTCTCTCTCTATCTACCGCTCTCTCTAGTGCTTTCTCTTCCCTTCTCTGCTAACCGGAACGCTCGCCCCGAAACACACTCGCCCCCATTTCTTTGGCGGACCGCTCGCCCCCGGCGGTTCTTGTATTCTTGTATTCGTTTTACTGTGGTCAAGGTTAGGTATAAGGTTAGGTTTAACCGTTTAGGCATAGTTTTACTGAGGTTACGTTTAGGAATAAGGTAGGTTTAGGCATAGTTTTACTGAGGTTATGATTAGGAATAAGGTTAGGTTTGTTTAGGCATCGTTTTACTAGCCTGGAAACCAGACAAATGTGCCATTGCAAAAAAAAAATGCCCTCGGCAGATTTGGTCTGGCACCGCTCAGTTGTGATTAGATCTCACTCCCTCCGATGTAGTGAGGGACCAATCAGGGCTCAGTATGCAAATATGGGGTGGGTTTATCACGGGAGGCATTTTCTTAATTCACCCCTTGGAAATGCAGGTTCCACATAAAGATTCCAGACTAATATCTACTTGCAGTGATATTAGTCTGGCCATGCCAGGCTATTGTTTTACTGAGGTTGACAAATAATCCTATTATATGTTAATCTACCTGGTGTGAGTCGGGATCCTTTGTAAAATGTTGAATTTAAAGTAATTTAAATCTATGCGTGTGCCTGTGCGTGCTCCTGGTCAAATAGAGTCCTGCACGGAGTGCAAGGCCATCCCATGAGCAATGCAATACGATATGATATGATATGCTCGACATGTGCATGGTAGCTCACAGTGGTCAGGGGTGCAATGCTCACTGGACGGCCTTGCACGCTGTGCCGGAACCTATTTAACCAGGAGCTGCACGCAGGCACAGCATAGATTTAAAACTACTTTAAATTCAACAAAGTTTTCAAAGGCTCCCGACTCACACCTAGCGAATTAACATAGGAATAAGCCTAGATGCATATCAATTGTCCATTGTGTGACTTGCAGTGTAGGTGTTAAGCGACGTGCGCGTCACGTCATTGAAATAGAGTGCAAGAACATACCAAATGAAATGAGCATTGCATGCCTGCACATGGTCAATGGATGAAATGGTTAGAAGAGGGCTAGGCTTTTTACAAAAAAAAATCTGCATGTCATACTACGTATAGCGTAACACGGTAGAACACACCACTGGGTTTATAGTCATAGTTTTACTGAGGTTACATTTAGGAATACCTTTATACTTTTCTGAGGTCACTGGCCATTTGACCCGGGGCTGGCGTGTTTTGGGGCGAGCGTTCTTGCATTCCTTTCTCTCTCTCCCTCTCTCTCTCATGGAACGGCTCCCTCCTCCGCCCGCTTTCCCCTCACATCTACCCGCTGCGGCACTGTGTGGCTGTGGTAATACAAATAAATAAAACGAGCTTGACATGTTGGAGAACTTGCGCTTTAAATTATGAGTCGTTTGATCAGCCCTGTTTGTTTGTTCACCCGTGCACCGCTTTGCAAGCAAATTAGTCCCTCAAATTGCGCTGATGGGGGAGACACGTCCTATATATTTCCCGAAATCACCAATCTCCCAGCTGACGCTGGAGGATTGGGGTTAGAGAGGGTGAGAGAGTAAATAATGGTAGGTTTTTAAACCAGAGCAAGTACGCAAAAATACAGTCGGGTGGACCGGTGGATTTAAGACTTCTCTGTGAACAGTGAGTGAGGTGCACATTTTCCAAAGATGTTCTCCCCCACTCCTTTCTCCCTATTCCTTACCTAACCTCACCTTTCTCTCGAGTTTCTAGAGCTACAGTACTAGTGTTACATTTACATTCATTGAATGGTGACGTCTCAGTTTAATCATAAACCCAGCCAAATTAATTAATTAATTAATATATTTATGGTTGATGATGATGAATAGATATAGGCTGGCATCCAACCTAAAGCTGATATAGGTGGATTCGTACCCGAGTCTCACCCACGTGGCAGACAAAATTTCTACCATCCTGCTGCCTGGCCAGGGGAACTATTGCAGTTATGAGCTTGAGGCAGTACTACTTGTTAAACTGTAGGTGTCCTACCCAACATCAGGGTCTAAATGTCTCAATGGAAGAGAATGGTATAGGGTTAGCCTATATTGAATTAATAATACTACTTCGGTCTGCACTATTTTGCTGAATATTTGCATACACAGTGAAATGTGATAAACTGCATTTAACCCATCCTAAGTATCAGGAGAAGTGGGCAGCTACAGGGGCAGTGCCTTAAGAGAGCACTTACGGCTTAAGTGTCTTGCTCGGGGACCAGGGCTCGGATGCGACTCGGATGCGTTTCCCAGGTGGCCTCTCTACCCACTCAGCTACTGCCACCCCCATACTTCTACAGCTGTATGACACCAATCTGTATTCCTACACATTAGTTAAAATCAAGTTCCATTCAAATAAGTTCCACATTTCAGCTTTTGTGTGGATCTTAGACTGACTTGTGTCAACCTTTTAAATTAATAGGCTATATATCATCAGTATTTAGATAATTATGTAGACTAGACCTGTGTGCAAACTACATAGGAGAGCCACTAAAAATCCCCCGGCTGACATCTGGAGAGCCACAAATATGTTGTTCCACATCAATTCCCACGTTTGGCAGACAGGCGGATAGATTTCTTCCAGTGTTCCTTTCCATTTAGGCCACTCTGGCAGCCAGAGTCCCATGCACTTGATGCTATTCCATTCAATTATGGCACTGTTAGTCTGAGCTAGTACACAGCGCCTTCGAGGTGGACCTCAAATTGGTCAGACATCTGTTCTACTCCCCTGAGCTGAGGTGGACGTCCGTTCACTGTCTGTTTTGGCTTGGCTTAGCGGGATGAGGCTGCCAGCATGACAACTGTGCTGAGAAAGCTACGTGGGGTCAAGCTGCAACCGGCTGTTTACATTCAAGCTAGGGTTTTAAAAAACACTCAATATACCTGTCAACGTGGGAGCCACACACACATCAACCAGTAGGATTATGTGTTGTACAAGTCTCACCTTTGACCCTCCATGCACTGGCTCGCGTCTTGTCTTACGAAAGCAGTTACTGATTTATTTGTTTTTAATCTTGCTCTATGAGTCTAGTGATCATATTTCTCCAATTTGTAACTTAGTTACAAACAGTATGCATTTATGTTTGATTGTCCATTTACAGTCACGTTTTGTGCTCCTATCTAGAGCAGCTTGTGATAGACTATTGTAGTCTATGTAACAGCAAAATACAGAGTATTAATTGAACTCTGAAAGTGTAAAAAAAAAAGGACCCAAGTTCAGTTAAATGAACACTACAGAGTTTAATTGTAGGGCTTCAATGTGCACTTGCTCAAGGACAATTTGACAGAACACAGCTGCAGTGGGAATTGAACCTGGGTCCTTTCCATTAAACTGCTGTGACCACTACTCCATCCAGCCTGAAAAAAATACCAACTTTGTTATTTGAAGTCTGTCAACTCAACTTCAAGTCAAGGGACCCAGAACATTAAAGTGTGCATAAACCTAATTTAGATTGGGATCACACAACTCTTACATTAAGATGTGTGATGTAAAAATGGGTCTCTTTTGATAATCACTGAAACAGAACAACGGCATACACAACAGGGACTTCCTATTATGTATGCCTAGGGAATATAACATATGGTTGTCTGGTAAAATAAATCACTAAAACATATTGTAACTCTCCAGGGGGAAAAAGACATATTTTGTAAAATAAATAGCAATAAATGTGTCCTTACCCGTTAAATGCATTGTAAGTATCATCATGGAAGTCTAATAATATAATAACAAAAGCTGCATTGTTGATGCAAAACAACCAATCAATTGTCCATTTTTGTTTGGATGAATAAAGCTGTGTCGCAAGAGACGTGCGAATGATGCATTGGCACGGGGCCCTCTTGTCTGTGGGGTGGCCTACCTTCTGTGTCTGGGCCCTTTTTCAGAAAACACAAGCATAATTCAGACAATGCACCTTTTTGGATCGCTAGCATGCATCCTTTCATTGTGTTCAGTGGCAGCACACATTCTGCTGCTCGTGACATACGCAGTCAAATCCTGCGTTCATGTATCCATTTGTAAACTGTAGTGAAGTTGACACTGAGGATTTTGCTTTGTAACTTCTGCTCAATGTCATTTGATGCACAGTAAACCATTTTCCTTGAGCAGAGTTTTTGCTGAGATATGAGGACTAATGTTTTCCTGCTACTCCATTGTGATGCTGTCTATTATATCTGTATCTTGTTACTGGCTGCTGTAATGACCCATTTCACCTCGGGGGATCAATCAAGTTTTGTTGCAGTTGTTTTGCTCAAGAATATTTTTGGAGTGAGTTTCAAAGTATGTATTACTAGCCAAAACATGATTTTTGCTGAGCTTGTGTTGATGAGGAGTACTCTACAAGTAGTAGTAGTTAAAGCTGCAGTCCTAAGTTTCATGTCCTAACTGCTGTTTGAACCCTAATGTGGGAGATTCAAATGATTTCAAATCAAATCAAAAAGCTCTTCCAAGACGGAATCCCACTCAGGCCATGGGGAGATATTGTGCTTATGAGCTTCGGGTAGTACTACTACGTAGTACTACCCGTAGGTGTCCCGCCCAATAACAAGGGTCCAAATGTTTCCATGGAAGAATAGGGAGGCCACCTCCAACCACTGCAGGTGTGCTAGGTTTATTGTATTAACATACTCTACCATACAGATTGGTTAAAATACAAATGTATTCATTTGAATAAATGCTGAATTGCACCTTTTAAAATGCTCTTTGCATCGTCGTCTCTGAACTCCCCACCATGCTTTTAAGTGGTACAGTATTCAGACTCAGACTAAATATCCTAAACCTGAATGGCATGTGTCATTATGTTAAGCTGTTACAGTTTCATGGAGATGTTGCATCAAAATAAGATGATTATCGTCAATTCAGTAAGCTGTGATAATTTGGCTTCCTGGGCAAATTCTTATCATCACAATCGTCTTGCCCATTTAAGCTTGGTGGGCACGTGCCCCACCAGATTTTTGAT
>NC_139949.1:13939240-14006740 GCF_963454915.1 Gymnoscopelus microlampas
TTTTATATTACTCCTAGTCCTACAGATTTTATCCAACCGTCATGCAAATCGGTACACAGTATCTCTACAGTCATGTCATCAACCCAGATCTGTCCGATTTTCCACCCTTTTCACATTGGCCTGTTATAGCGCCACCAGCAGGTCTAATTTAGCAAAACACATTTTTGGCACAAAATGCCACAAATCATGAATGCAGTGTCCGATTGGCGTGAAAGGCCTAAGAAGAAATGGCACCCTTTTCACTTATATTATAGCGCCACCAGGAGGCCACAATAACGTACCTGACCTGGCGGAAACCTGTGCTCCGAGGAGCACTTTTTCTAGTTTTTGTCTTTCTGTTTGCCTTGCTGTTGAAATGTACTGCAAAGGGCCTTTCGGTGTGGAGTTTGCAGTTTCTCCCCGTGTCTCCTAGGGTAGGTACCCTCACAAAAACATGCAGTAATCCTGGTCTCTATACCGCCTCCCCCTTGATAGCCTGGGCGTCTGATGGAGGGGAAAGGAACT
This sequence comes from Gymnoscopelus microlampas, assembly GCF_963454915.1. Classification (NCBI taxonomy): domain Eukaryota; kingdom Metazoa; phylum Chordata; class Actinopteri; order Myctophiformes; family Myctophidae; genus Gymnoscopelus; species Gymnoscopelus microlampas. Next base: position 13,939,745 of record NC_139949.1, read on the forward strand.
GGTTGGAATAACGTGTTCCTTCGACACGCTACGTCCTACCGGGGAAACCTCCCCCTGTCAGGTGATAAGAAGGTTGGCTCTCATGCATTGAAGGAGGCATGAACTCGGCTCTGGGCTCCCTAGGCTGGCAGGGGGAGTGTAGTGCCCAGGATCACTTAGACAATTGGCACTGGGTGAAAAAAGGTTGCAAAATCGTGGGATAAAGAAAAAGAAAAAAGAAATGTACTATACAAATAAACTTGCCTTGCCTACATCCATCACAAGAAAAGAGTAAAGACCACACTATTAGTTTATTTTTTGCTATTTTTGTGTGATCTGTCTGATTTTTACTATTCCATCCTCATTGGCGAATTCCGAGCATTGCTGGCCCACAATAACCTACCTGACCTGGTGGAAACCTGTGCTACGAGGAGCACTTTTTCTAGTTTCATCCTTTCTTTGTCCTTCTTCATTTCTCCTGTCTCTTTGTTGTCTTCCATTCTAGCAACTACCTATCAACACTGTTTCTTCAGTAACAGTACTGTCTAGTTTGTTCTCTTATTTATCAGTAAGGAGAAGAGATAGTCTTCTGCTCTGAAAGGAGGGAGCTGTGTTGTTTTTGTATATTGTTGTTTTGCTTCCTGAAATCAGAATTTTCAGACTGTACTTTTCTTCCACTATACCTTCCCACTGTCGGTGTTATGGTGTTCATTACCTGGTACTGGTACAGCACTACACATTGTACAGGCAGGTGTTATTCATTAGTGGGCTAGGCTGGTTGTGTTCATCTGGCTAAAATCAATACATTTCATAGTGTCTGCAATTGATATGAACATTGCGCTTGCATCTTGAACATTTTTCATTAGGGCCAAACGATTAATTGACTGACAGAAAATTAATCAAGTCACATTTTTTAAATGAGATTATCTGTTTAGTGATCTATCATGTAAAACAAACTCATGTGCTATTTATTTACAGCTTCCCCAGTATGTGAATGCTTGTCTTCGTTCCATATTATCAACCAGTTTAACCACATTATTTTACCATCATGTTATTGTCTAAAATGTATAATATTCAGTAAGAATAATGATTAAAATAAATTAGTTGCAGCTCTAATAGTTAGATAGTTTAGAAAGTTTCTTTGGCTTTTACAATATTTGCTCACTGTATTGTTTGCTGTGCTCCTGCTGCTGATATTTTGTCCTTGTAAGCCTTGTCACTGTAACCGCCTTTTGTGTTATCCAGATGGCAAAGTACTTTTATGATGAAGCGGCTCTGGACACATGGTCCCTTTAATGTGAAGCTACTCTGCAATACGTGCATTGCCTTTTAACATAGCCATTTTGCGTCGGCTAATTATGTAATTTTTTGACTGCAGGTTGACTAATAGCCCGGTTGTTACGACACCTGCTGGGTAGTGCAGAAGGGGCTGTCCCAGTACCACCTGGCAGATAGCAGTGATAACTGAGCTGGAGGGATGTGTTTTTTTTCAGCAGCTGAGGCAGAAACCATGATAAAAGACAGACTTGAATGGCAAAGGATGCCTACAGCCTTCTGTCTGACGCAGGACCAAAAAAAAAAGGGAAGAGGTAAGTAAGAGTGCAGTTTGATGGAAAGCAACCACCACTAAGTAAACAGACCTGTCACATGTCAATGTGACACAACATCTGCTGGAATAATAACATGCCCCTCTCCACCCACGTTTCCCCCTTTTTCAGCCTGTGCACTGCTCAGGAATATTGGATCTGTCTCGCTTTCTCCCTCTGTATGCACTATTGTGTAGAGATCTGTAGTTGTTCTCCTGTTCTGTTGTGGTGCTGTAAGGCGCGGGGCAGTAGTTCTTTTTGTGTGTTTTGCAGTGGAATGCACATGTCCTATGGCTTCTGCAGGAATTCAAAACATTTTTCAGTGCGTATTGTGATATCTTGCCATTGTTTTTTATTAACTTGTCATTCTTATTGCATGCAATGAAGATGTTTATTGATATGCGCATGTCTTATTAACCCACTAAGACCGGGAACGCATCTGTGTGTCATTTTTAGATTTCTTTGGGCTATTCAAAAAATAGCAGATCTACATGTAGATTTAAATCGTGAAAGTTTGTGCAAATCTTTGAATATATATGTTTTAAAGTGAACATTTGTGACTCAAATCTTTGCTTCTGCAGGGGATTCTACAAATGTCTTCTAAATCCTACTTCAAATACGTATGTTTCTATATCAGTGGTTCTCAAACTTTTTCATACCCCCAAAATGATATGTATTTGGACCCTCATCTCAAAATATTTTGTAATAGGGACCCAGAAGCAAATTTGATTTGAGTCAAAAATGTTCTCTTTAAAAATAAATATATTCAAATATTTGCACAAATCTTCACAATTAAAAAATAAAATAGCAGATCTACAAGCTCGTAGATCTGCTATTTTTGAATATCCTAAGAAATCTTAAAATAACACACAGATGCGTTCCCAGTCTTAAAGGGTTAAAGTCATATGAAAAAAAAAGAAGAAATGTAATGAATTTTAATTAAAGTTTTGAGAATGACCCTTATATCCCATGAAGTGGGAGGCAAGCACAGTCCCACTCGCTGCAAGTAAACAAAATAAATCAGGTATCTAATCCCCTCATGACATCGTACACCTCCCTGTCCTCTCTCCCCTGCCACTGTGCTCTATTGATGCTGGATTTCTTCCCTTCTCCTCTCTCTCCTTGGTGTCTCAGTGGGAGTGTGCAGTAATTACGCAGTCAGACGGTGTTTACAGATGCAAAAGCGCCTTAATTTATTCCAACAGTTTGCAGTAATTCCCCGGTTTAATTTATAGCTCCTCCATGCACTGGGAGAAGGGAGGGAACCCGAGAGTCAAGGCAAGGGGGGAAGAGAGAGGGAGCATACGTACATTATAAAAGAGAGTACAGAGGTCTACCACTTACGCTATAAAGTCTATTAGCACAAAGAGACATGCATTCGTCTTTCTCCACTATTTGAACAGTTTTTTTGTTTTGTTTTGTTTTTGTTTTTTCAATCTGTGGATGGATCTCGTCCCACTTCATAATGGAAAGCATGCAATGAATAAATATTGTCACGGTAGTACTGTTTGGATATGAATACCATTTGCGAGGCTTGTTTACCGTTGGTATCGTGTCGTGCAATAAAGAAAAAAAGAAATGCAGTGCCCACTAGAGAAGCTGTGTGTGAGGTGAGTTCCTAAGCAGCATTGTCCAAGTTGATTAATTTAACTCCAGTGTTAAGCTTGCCATTACTGTACTTTTCTAATTGAATAAAAGGCAAGAGAGTAAATTATATTTTACATGAAGATTACTTTGCAATCTTCTTCAGCACATAACTTGGAACTGTCACATTGCAAAATCGTCAGTGTTAATTGAAGCCTGAGAGTGTAAACAATGACACAAATTAGAGTTAGACCTGCAAAGGTCCATTTAGTCCAATTTTACACTCAGTTAAATTAACGCTGAGGATTTAGCTGTGTAGGGCTCCTTCATCTACGGTCACCCTTGAATATTGCAATATTCAGTTACAACAGTTTGTCACTGGCTAGCGAAAATAATCCATTTTCTACACACCTTCACCGTAAAGCCTTTCTGATTCATCGTGGAATGCCACTTTCTTTTCAGGTCTTTCAGAAAGCATTTCCTCTACTGCTGTCGTGATTCAAAAGTGCCAGCAAACTGTGGCGAGAGAGAGACTGTCAAGACTAAAGTAGAATCTGTCAATGGAAATGTGGTGATTGACATTGAGATGTGGATGGCCATCCTCAGAACAGCCCCAAGGGCCCTTAATGGCCTTGTCCAAGCCACCTGAGGCAGAGATATAACCCCTAATCCAACTCCTACAAGACCACATGTCTTTTTTGGTTTCTCATGGTGAGGGTACCCAAGGAAGGCAATAACCTTCAGAGCTGTGGCATCTGGCATGGTAACGCACTCTCTTCTGTCCCCCATCAGTGAATTTCATTGCTTGTACTCCTTGGTGGGAATTGATTCTGCTGTTGACAATGAGCTGAGACAGAGAGAAAGGCAATGAAGATCAAAGCTAAATATAATGGAAATATCGATCCAAGTAAATTGATTTGCCCATTCATAGCACACACTGAGCCCTCTTGAAACAAAAAATGTTTCTTTAGGGAACCATATCCTGTCTGATTAACTTATTGCATTTTTTTCTTCCTCTTTTTTTCTTTTTACCCTACTGCAGTATTATTGTTAATATTTTTGTATTTACATATTGATTTACTTGTTTTCATTTAATCTCTTGCTTGTAGCACTTTGAGGTGAGGGCTTTAGTGCATCATGAATACATTGCCTAACACACATTTCTTCCAGTTCCCTCTCTGTTTCTATATAATGCTCTGCCAGCCTCTCCTTTCTTTGTTAATGTATAGTATACGTAGGTGACAGGTGAAACAAACAGCGTTGGGGTAAAAACATGCCAATCGATGCTGTAAACAACAGTGAAAAGAGACGGCAGAAACAGCCATTGTTGGCAGCTGAGAGATGTACTACGACAAATGGGTGAAGGCGGGAAGGAGTTCATTTTTCATTCCGGGCTTTAATATCTCATTTTCCTGTCAGTTCAATCAGCAGAGGCATACACCCCATTCTGGCACTAACACATTCATTTGGTTATGCTTAATTCATACAGTCATATGACTGTGTCGCTCGGCGAAAATAGTCGAAAAATAGCTGATTAGCACTTCGGCTAATTTCGTCATGGAATAGAAGCACAATGATGTACTGTAGGCTTATAAATCAGTCTTCATGGATCAGTTTGAGGGGCTGAGCAATCTGATCCAGAACCAGGTGTTGATTATAAAATGTACGACTAGAACCCTATACATGTAAATGTGATGAGCTGATAATTCGTTATTCCTAACCTTTCAGCTTGTTTTCTCTCTGCTTGTGTGAGAATTAATCCTATTTATATCCAATGCCACACTGGCATTGGTCTAATCTATTATGTCTGTCCTTGTTTCTCCTACCTGCCTAAACACTCCTGGGAGTTATTGTCAGCCTGGATAGCTATACTTGAAGTTGGAGTGGGGGCTGCTGTTTGCTGAGTCAGCTCTTACTCACTGTACGGTACATGCCCACCTTTATGGAGACATTACACAATGGGAATTACATTGAAACAAGGAACTTCCAGGAGAACAATATATACTTAAATCAACAGTACATCCTGATTAATATTTGAGAGAGAGAGAGAGAGAGAGAGAGAGAGAGAGAGAGAGAGAGAGAGAGAGAGAGAGAGAGAGAGAGAGAGAGAGAGGATTTTCTGGGATCGGTTTAAACATTGGCTGCACAACATCTGAAATTGGATATTGATATTTGATATTGATATTATCTTTTGCTCAAAGTTGACATTGTGGCCTGAGGTTGGCGATGGAGGAAAGGGTCATGGGTCGACCACAATAAGTAGGGTTCATCCTCGCTGGGCACGTTCAGTTTAATGGCAATCCACTCATTGTCTCCGCCTGGCCGAAAGGCATGACCGAGACTATGTTTTGCACCCTATCTGTCCGTCCGTCCGTCCGTCCGTCCGTCCGTCTGTCCGTCTGTCTGTGAGCGGCTAATCTCCGGCACCGTTGGCCCGGTCGCTGTGAAACTGTGCACACACACTTCCTGGATGCCAAAGCCAACCTCTGCCCCAATTCTTCAGATTGGCCTGTTATAGCGCCACCAGGAGGCCGATGTTGTGCAAAATGTTTTTCTTTATATATTACTCCTACATATTTGTCCAAACATCACACAAATCGGTACACAGTATCTCTATAGTCATGTGATCAACACAGATCTGTCCGATTTCCCACATTCCATCCTGATTGCCTAAGATTGCTTCCAAAGATTGATTTGTTTTGAACAAAATGCCTCAAATCATGAACGCAGCATGCAATTTGCAAGTGACATTGTGCACACACATTCCCACTAGGCCGTGGAAGAAATGCCACTTGAAAATTCTCAAATCAGCCTCATGGTAGACTGAGAGAACGAGAGCAATCGATGGTCTCGAAGGGCGGATCCAAAACCATGCGGCCGGAGCAGTGCGCGTCCTCCGATTGCTTCACCAATCTATGAAGAAATGGCACCCTTTTCACATTGGGCTATTATAGCGCCACCAGGAGGCCACAATAACCTACCTGGCCTGGCGGAGAGCTGTGCTCCAAGGAGCACTTTTTCTAGCTATATAGTGAGATATTGTGTGTGCAATTCACACTCGAGCAAAGGCCATTCAGTCGCCAAAATAAGTAGGGGCCATCCCCCGGGGAGCATGAATGCACTCAACAAGTTTCATGGCAATCCACCCACTAGATTTTGATATACCCTACAGTATATGACAAAAAGCCAGTAGACATCCTTTCTAATTAAGGGTCCAGGCTGAGATACTGCTGGAATCCTATTGTAGCTGTTAGGATTCAGAGTCTAAGAATCAGAAAACATAACAGCTGCATTTCTGGCAGATCGGTTGCAAAATCTCATCCACGAGTCACGACTCAGACAAAACTAATTATATCGATTGGCCAGATGGTTGTGCTATAAAATGTTTTTGCCTCTAACCAGAGACGGTATAGATAAAACCAAGAAGCAAAACAATTACCTGTAGAGGTAATAGTCGGTGCCCTGATCCTCTATGAGACGATCAGCTTCGATCAGTTTCGATCAGTTTCTTTCACCCCATAATTACTCACAGAAGTAAATATCTGACAATATTCTGACACTACAGTGGCATTTTTCAGACAGACAAATCAGGAGAAAAATGTACTCAGCAACATCTGGCACATTGCAAGATCTGGCAACATAGATCACAGGACCGCGAGCACTGACAAGAAACGAACTATGGGGTGACCGCACCCTCTTAGGAGGCTAGCAGTGTGTATCATTTCATACCATTGAGTATTGAGTATGTTTGCTCTAACTTTTAAATTAAAGCCAAGTCTCACAAACAAAATTCCAGACGGTCCAGGAAATCTATCCATATCTGCCAGACGCATTGGACCCAGATAGATTTTCTGCCATTTTTTCTATCTATCTTTCTTTCTTTCTTTCTTTCTTTCTTTCACCCTAAAAGTATCTGGGACTCAGAAAACCTTAAGAGCAAAATTTCGAGCAAAAAACGCCTCTCACTATAGTTTTAGAAGCCAATTATAAAACAAGTATGGAATATCAAAAAGCAAATGGCCAATACAAATTTGAATCGTAACAAAATATGTTTGACACTCATTGTCACATGACTCCCCAAATCATGTGTACCTTATTTGATGAAGAAATCCTGTATCTGTAACAAACGGTGACAATTGTCAAAGTTTGATGTTGACCGTTGCAGCGGTTTGTGAGATTAGATTAGCTCTAGATTCATTGACAGACAGACAGACAGACAGACAGACAGGCAGGCAGGCAGGCAGGCAGCACCCACCCCCACACACACACACACACACACACACACACACACACACACACACACACACACACACACACACACACACACACACACACACACACACACACACACACACACACACACACACACACACACACACACACACACACACAGTCCACAGCATTCGGCCTGGCTAAGATTGGAAAAAAAGGAGAGGTAATAAAGGTGCATACGGACAATTTAAAAACATGAGCACTCCTCGGCAAGCAGTTGTCCAATTTGTTTGTTAAAATGATCAATTTCAATGAGGGAATCTAGCTTCAAATCTTTTTGTAGTTGAGAACGGTGCAGCATAGCTTTAAGCATGTTTCTCAAATTAATTTCTCACAGCGGGAATTGATATGATAATTTTGTGATCTCAGGGTGTAATGTCAACCTTGTTGAATGAGTAATGTGCTTATTGGTATTATAGCTGCCCTGGGATAACTTTGTATATAAACAAATACAAATGAGACTAGATATGGTGGTCAGCGATGACATGCCTGACAATTCATACAAACCACTGTGTGTGTGTGTGTGTGTGTGTGTGTGTGTGTGTGTGTGTGTGTGTGTGTGTGTGTGTGTGTGTGTGTGTGTGTGTGTGTGTGTGTGTGTGTGTGTGTGTATACACACACATATAATTTATATACTGTGTATACAGTATTGTATATATATATATATATATATATATATATATATATAGAGAGAGAGAGAGAGAGAGAGAGAGAGAGAGAGAGAGAGAGAGAGAGAGATACATCCTATATTAAAATTGGTCACACTCATGTCACTATGACTCAGCCATAACCATATAATAATAATAATAATAATAAACTGTATTTGTATAGCACCTTTCATGACATGAAATGCAGCTCAAAGTGCTTCATAGAGCAAGAATACAATTACAGAAAGTGCTTCAACAATAGAGCAAACAAAGAAAAGCAAAAGCATAAAACAACATTAAAATAATAGCAAAAAAAAGGCAGTGAATCAGGCAAAACAGTGAGGACATGAATAACAACACCGATATTTCAAAAACAACTAAAAGCAAGAGTGAAGAAATAGGTCTTGAGCTGTGCTTTAAAGCTATCCATAGAGGCTGCCTGTCTTAGGTGTAATGGGAATTTATTCCACGCCGTCGGCCCCCTAGAAGCAGAATGCTTCTAGGCACTTCATTGAAGGCACTTCGAGCAGGTCAGCACTAGAAGACCTGACGGGGCGGTTTGGAACATCTCCAGGCAGGCAGTCATAGAGGTAGAAAGGTGCCAGACCATTGAGAGCTTTATAAACAAGTAAAATAAATGTAAAATCAATTCTAAAAACAACCGGGAGCCAATGTAGTGCCAATGTAAAGCTAAAACTGGAGTAATGTTACTCGAGTTCTCTCATCTTAGTTTTAGTTCAAACTCTGGCTGCCATATTTTTATTTTTGGCTCCGCCAGGCCGAAAGGCATGGCGAGAGAGTATGTTTTACCCCCTTTCCGTCCGTTCGTGTGTCCGTCCATGTGTCCGTGTGTCCATGTGTCCATCTGTCTGCGACCAGCTAATCTCCGGCACCGTTTGCCCGGTCACTGCGAAACTGAGCACACACACTCCCTGGATGCCAATTCAGAACCTCTGCCCCAAATTTTTCACATGGGCCTGTTATAGCGCCACCAGGAGGCCGATTTGTGCAAAACCCATTTTTGGATATTAATCCTACAGATTTTATCCAAACATCACGCAAATCGGTACACAGTATCTCTATAGTCACGTGATCAAGACGCATCTGTCCGATATTTCATATTCCATTCTGATTGGCTAAGGTTGGCTTCCAAAGTTTGCAGGATTGGTCCGTTTTGAACAAAATGTCTCAATTCATAAACGCAGCGTGCGATTTCCGTGAAAATTTGCACGCACATTCCCACTAGGTCAAGGAAGAAATGCCACCCTTTTCACATTGCCCTGTTATAGCGCTACCAGCAGGTCTACTTCAGCAAAACACATTTTTGCAACAAAATGCCTCAACTCATGAACGCACGCACATTCCCCCTTGGCCGAGGAAGAACTGCCACCCTTTTCACATTGGCTTATTATAGCGCCACCAGGAGGCCACAATAACCTACCTGACCTGGCGGAGACCTGTGCTCCGAGGAGCAGTTTTTCTAGTTTTTATATATATTTTTTTAACTTTTTCTGCCTTTTTTATTGGATAGTATTAGTGAAGAGAGACAGAAAACGGGGAAAGACACACAGGGAATGCGACACAGCAAAGGCCGTCTGGCTCGGACTCGAACCCACGACGCGCTGTCAGGCTACATTGAGCCTAAGTGCCCGGACCACTAGACCAGAAGTCCGGGCCGCATTTTGAACAAAGTTGTAATCTGTCAGTTGTTTTCTTTGGCAGTCCAAAGGAGTTCCCAATGCAGCTACACCCAAATATGGAGTGTGTGTAACCTCAATGTGTCGTCATGGCATCAGGCGCAAACAAATCAGTCAGCTCCATATATGGGCACAAAAGGGGGCATGCCCATATATGGGCATACTGTATACTGATGACATCAGCAACCTCCATATATGGGCATAAAAGGGACAAGGACTGACGGATACGGAGATCTCCATATATGGGCATATTGCGACATAACTCTAGCACCTGTATATATGAGGAGCCCACAACAGGAGGATGCAGCGCCTCTGTCCCACTCTCCTCCGATTCAACACCTGCCGCTTAATTGTGCCACCGCAGCCCATAGCAGTACGTGCAGCACACTGCTGTGCAGTGTAGGAGCCCAGGGCCGAGCTCATACCTCCTTCAATGCATGAGAGCCAACTGACCTTCTTGTCATCTGATAGCAAAGAGGCGACAGCCAATAATATTTGAGACGGTAGGCTATATGAAGGTAACACAGCCCATTAGCCTATGTGCACATTACTAATAAATAGGTCTACGTGAGAATTCGTTAATATGTAGTAATTTAGTTTAGTATTTTTGAGTGGTGCCAACCACTCCTATATCTGACTTTGTCCGTGTGTCCGTCCGTCCGTGTGTCCGTCCGTCCGTGTGTCCGTCCTTGACCAATCAGCACGGCTGATTGGTCAAGCTTCACGTGACACGTGACAATATGTTGTCACGTGTCACGTGACAACATATTGTTGCTGATTGCAACACAAGGATGCAACCAGTTACACTTTCGAAGGCACCACTCTCTTCACACTGGGTGTGATTTTTTTTATACATTACTCTGATATTTTATTGAACAGTTTTTTTCATGTATTCGCCATCTGTGAGCGGCTTTCCACACCATATTATCTTCTGAGCTGCCACAACACTAGCAGCACTAGTGGCGTTTGGAGATGTGATCTAATTCTTAAAAGAACATTTACTCTGCTCTGTTTTCTTTATGCAGTTCTGAAATCACTCTCTTTCTCTCATCCCCCAGCCAGTTACTTTTATCAGCAAATGCAAGGTGCTTGTTCTCCAAATGTCTTTCAAAATTATTCTTTTGTTGTTGTTGTTTGCTAATTTCTCACTGCAGATCAAGCATAAGCCAGTGGAACTTGGTGAAAGTAGACATTATGTCCACGCGTTATTCAATTTTATGTTTTCCCTCAAGACATTTTGTATTTTTATTTGGTGTAGGCAACACTTTTACAATTGGAGAACGTAAGAATAATTTAGGCCTACAACAATGATAAATGAAAGTGTAAAAAATAACGTATACATTTCCATATGTTTAAACCCATTGTAACTTCAAACTCCATTTTCACCATGTTAGATTCATTGAAAACACCCGTCTTTGGTTCTGGTGACTGATATTGGCCTTCTAATTATGTTTATTTTTTTATATATAAAAAAAACAAAACAAGGACAGGTGTTTTCGATGAATCCATCATGGGTAAAATGGAGTGTGAAGAGTTTGAAGTTACAATGGGTTTGTATAGGAAGGGGGCGTTTCTGATAAAAAGTGCACATTAATCAACATTTCAGTTTTCACATCCATGTAAATGAGCCAGAGTTAGCAAAGAGCTGATCTTCATCTGTAGTCCGGCTAGTCCCTAAACAGGCTGTTCAAAGTGGTGATATAACTATCAATACAAAACAGACATATCAATACAAGACAAGTAAACAAAGTACAGGAGACAGAACAATTACGTTATAATATGAAAAATTACACCGGTGACAAATTGAGCTGATAATTACCCATGATTACAAGTTTGGTTTGCTTGCTTGCATTTTAGTTATTTGAGGAATAAAATAATTAAAAAAATAAAAAAATCACTTACCCTACCTTTAAGTTTAATTTTGATATTAAGTTTGATTATTTTATACGATATAGAATGTGTTTTGTAGTTTAGATACAGCCTTAGATATGGTGGGTGCAGAGCAATAGATTATGGTGCCATCTGCATATTCTGCGGCTTTTGCGTCATCAATGTTCAGATAACTCATTTACATAAAAGGTAAAAAGTTGTGGACCCAAAATTGAACCTTGTTGTGGCACTCCTGTATTTACAGTTAACTTATCATCAGAGATTGCTCCATCTGTGTGCACATGATCATTTCTAAACAAATCAACAGATTTGCAGACAAACCCATCTCAGACAGTTCTGTAGCTCAGACCGTCCAAACACCCGAATTCAAACTCGGTACGCGTGTCGCCGGCGACCTGTGGGAAAACAACTAGAGAAGGGTAAAAAGAACACAGCAGGCTGCAAAAGGCTGACCTTATATTATGGCATCATGTAAGCAACGCAGCTGCAGTTAATACAATGAATAATGGTTGTGGCACGCTGGCATAAACACTCTATGCAGTTGTTTGTGGCAAAACCCTGGGGTGGGTGCACATGACCCAGTCTTTTCTTTTTTTTGTCAACTAAAGGTTGCTTATATATTAGTCTCCGCCAGGCCGAAAGGCATGGCGAGAGTATGTTTTACCCCCTGTCCGTCCGTCCGTCCTTCTGCGAGCGGCTAATCTCCGGCACCATTGGCCCGCTCGCTCCGAAACTGTGCACACACACTCCCTGGATGCCAATTCAGAATTGTTCACATAGCCCTGTTCTAGCGACACCAGGAGGCCGATTTGTGCAAAACCCATTCACTCCTACAGATTTTATCCAAACGTCATGCAAATCGGTACACAGTATCTCTATAGTCATGTGATCAACACGGATCTGTGCGATTTTCCATATTCCATCCTCATTGGCTAAGGTTGGCTTGCAAAGTTTGCAGGATTGGTCCGTTTTGAACAAAATGCCTCAAATCATGAACGCAGCTTGCGATTTCCGTGAAATTTCAGACGCACATTCCCACTAGGCCGAGGAAGAAATGGCACCCTTTTCACATTGGCCTGTTATAGCACCACCAGCAGGTCTAATTTAGCAAAACACATTTTTGGAACAAAAGCCTCAAATCATGAATGCAGTGTCTGATTGCCTGAAAAGCCTAAGAAGAAATTACACCCTTTTCACATTGGCCTTTTATAGCGCCACCAGGAGGCCACAATAACGTACCTGACCTGGCGGAGACCTGTGCTCCGATATGCTTTTTATCCCCTATCCCAAAACTAGTGTTATCAATTTAATATGGAATGAAAAGAGAATCTTTCATAACATGTAATAAAGATTTTATAAATATATACATGCACACACCAAAAGCATAATTGAAGCAGCTGATTGAACAGCGTTCAAATACAGTTAGTCATCCGTCTCGTGTCTTTTGGAAATGTTTTCCACTGCCTTGTGGTTTCCTGGTTATCAATTTACAGTTTCAGAGTGTTTCATCAAGCCCTACAAAATCAAAGTGAAACTTAACTGGAAGTGAGATTTATATAAATTTATATAACAAAATTGCCTGGCTTTTATACTGTTGATTTTGTGGTGGCTTTCTATCAAGCAAAATTGGCAGAGTGTGTGGTTCAATCATTCCCCATCAGAGAGCTGGCGCATCGACTTCACCACATCTGTCACTGTTGCCGCACATTGGCATTACCTCACTTTTGTAGAAAAAGCAGTGTGTCCCATATTATTAGAAACAAGCCCTTTTACAACTAATTGTCTCTGCCAGGCCCGCGGAAACTATGTCTTCGCTCCTGTCTGTCCGTCCGTGTCTGTCTGTTAACAGCTGATCTCCGAACAGAGTGAAACTTTGCACGCACACTCCCAGTAGGCCAAGAAAGAACCTCTGGCCCACATTTTGCAAATCACTTTTTGCTGCTACTCCTACACATATTGTCCAAAACTCACGAAATCGGTACACATTATCTCTGGTGTCATGTGATCAAGATGTATCAGATTTTTCACATTCCATTCCAATTGGCTATGACTGACTCACAACATCTGTGGGCCCTGGGTGGGCAGCCCGGCCTGGGGGAGACCTTAATGTCTTAGAACTGATGTTCACTTTGGAAAACACAAAGAACATGTGGCACTGCTAGAGCAGCACAGTATTGGAGGAATAATACATCTATATTCATATCATTATTTTAACATTTTTGTTTAATCAGTCACGGACATGCCTGGCTAACCATGTATCGGCCCCATCCCTTATAACTAATAGTTTCTACAGTAGTCTAGCTGTTTTGTATGTGTGTGTGTGTGTGTGTGTGTGTGTGTGTGTGTGTGTGTGTGTGTGTGTGTGTGTGTATGTGTGTGTGTGTGTGTGTGTGTGTGTGTGTGTGCGCGCGTGTGTGTGTGTGTGTGTGTGTGTGTGCGTGTGCGTGTGCGTGTGCGTGTGCGTGTGCGTGTGTGTGTTGTACGTGTGCAACATTGGAACATTCTGTCTTTAGATCCTGTCTGCAAAAAAACTGTTTTCTTTTTTCTCATTATAGAGCTAAGGAATGTTCAAGGCTTTCTTGTACGTGCGGATACTTCCACTCAACCTGTTTCAGTCCAGAGACGTTTGGATGGGATGACTGGCTTCTTTCCTTGTCGCAACTGCACAGCATGTGAGAATTCTAAGAGAACTCTAGCTACATGCACTTCTAAGTCCTATGACTTCAGACAATGTCTCACATGCACTTCTGCTGGGGTCACATACCTTCTCTCATGTCCTTGTGGGCTACAGTATATAGGGAAAACCAGCAGGCCTGTGAAGACACGTATCATAGAACACAAAAGTGCTATACGGAGAAAAACACTTTCCTTTCATGTCATTGAACAGAACGCGTAGAGGGGGTGATGTCAATCAGAGACTGCTTCAAGCTGAATGCAAATGTTTTTTTGATTTTTTTTTAAAATATGAAGACATTGCAAAATGTTTCTCTCTCTTGCTTTTTGTAAGATCCTTATAACGGTGCCACTTATTTGTATACAGGTATTCACCAAAACTGTGGCCTTTTCTATACTTCTGAAGTTACAGTATATCATTGAAACGTATTCTTCTTTTAAGTTGTAAAGTTGTGTAGACGACTTATTAATAAGATTTGCTCTTCTTTAAGACAATATTGGATTGATTCCATGTTTGTATTGTACACTATCTGTGTCAGTTTATTTCACTATGTGACTTTTTGCACTTTTGTAAGTAAAAGACAATTTTTGCATCCAAAGATCCTCAATGTAAATGTTCCAGTGTGCAAGCCTTATTGTTGTTTATGGACTTTCATGCTGGCCTCTCACACCTGTCTTCAGCCCTAGTAGGCCTTGAGTTTAGAGCGCAATCTTCCCTACCTCTTTGCCTTTAACAGATGATAAACTGTGTCAAAGTCCTTGGACACAAAGCAGCATAATTGCATTGCTGTTTGGACTCCAGTGCTTTAATTATGTCATTTATAACTTTCATTGTGGCTGTTGTAGCGCTATGCCCCTTTCTAAAACCTTATTGGAACCTGCTCAGGATACGTTAGCTTTGTAGGAATTATTTTTAATTGGTCACTAATGAGTGTTTCAAAGACTTTGGCAATGACCGGTAATTTGGAAATGGGCCGATAATTATTTAGGTTTGACGGATCCCCTCCTTTTAACAGGGAGATAACTATTCGCTTCCATTTAGCCACAAGACCATTAATGAGGTCAGATACTGATGTTGGACGATTAGGCTTGGCTCACATTTGGCGTTTTAATTCATTCCATAGGTGTTTGATAGGTTATATGGTGGTCAGGGCTCTGAGCAGGCCAGTGACAAGTTGCCACAAAATGGAAGCACACAATAAGATTTCCGTTCAATGGAACAAAGGTCATTAATTAGAAACACTAATCAAAAAGGGTGTCCACTGAGTGATACAGTACATTGTATGTGGATTTTTTGGTGGCTCTGGTGGCTAGCAAGAGCATTTGGGCCACCAAAATCAGTAAGGATCATGATCTGAGGAGCATGAAGGTGCAAAGCAAATCCCATGGCATCCAGCCAGTAGTTTTTTTTGTTATCTTATGATAGGTGTGTGGTCAGCACACAGTCTGCAGTTATATTCTAAAATGTGTCCAAGTGAAGAGTTTGGCCTAATGGCGGCGCTAAAAGAAAGTCTACTGGTTCGCCAAAATCATTAGGGGTCATCCTTTGGGGACCTTTAACGTCCACAGTTAATCCCATGGCAATCAAGCAAGGAGTTTTTGAGCTGTGCTGTTTGGGAGGTGTTGTTTGACAGGTGTGTGGTCAGCACACTTGCCAGTTTGAGCTACTAGAGAGTTGCACGTGCTGCTCGAGAGCTGCAGAGCGTGCTGGACAACAGGCTGAGTTATGCTCGGCACCGAGCTCATCCCCCACACCCTGCTAAATTACTAATCAAGAATTCCTTCTTGATGATTCTCAATTAGAGATCTAATTTTCCACACCACTGGCTTGACTTACGCCATCCCAGAGCATACGGGACAGAAATATTGGAGGTAGAGAAGGGTGACAGAATTGGCATAGGTGCATATTGTTGAAAGAGGTGTGTGCGTGTGTGTGTGTGTGTGTGTGTGTGTGTGTGTGTGTGTGTGTGTGTGTGTGTGTGTGTGTGTGTGTGTGTGTGTGTGTGTGTGTGTGTGTGTGTGTGTGTGTGTGTGTGTGTGTGTGTGTGTGTGTGTGTGTGTTTGTACTGCTATCCTTGTGAGAACCAAATGTCTTCGCAAGGATAGAAAAATAAGGGAGATTACAGAAAGTGAGGACATTTTGCTGGTCCTCACTTTTCAAGAGGCACCCTAACACAGTGTTTTAGTGTTAGAATTAGAGGCACTATGTTAAGTTTAGGGTTACGGTTATGGTTAGGTATGTACAGTAGTGGTGATGGCTAAGTTTATGGATAGAGGGAATTAATACAGTCAATGGGAATCGATTGAAGTCCTCACAACTGCAGCAGTAAAATAATTAGTGTACTGTGTGCGACTACATGCAGACGGGTGTGAGAGGAAGCTCTCTCTACTGATACTTGCAAGTTTTGCTTGAATATCAGACAAAGTACATATAGAGCTGTGTAACAATGTAACAGTAATGTCATGGTGGTAAAAGAAGTGTGGTTCACAATGAAGACAGGAGATGTTTTGCCCCGCTGAACAATGGGCCCGGGGCTTCCATTTGGAACAAACCCATTAAAACATTTTCTTTACAAAAAGAATAAGAATGAAAACCGCGGGAGACAGAAAGAACAAAGCCTCTTTCATCTGTTTTTCATCTCTTGCAGATTCCACCTCTAAACTTGTTTGGCTCCTGACCGGGGCAGCTGGCTTTACCGATCAAAACCCAAGAACTCACATTAAAAGCATCTCAGACTTTCTCCGATCACAGCCTGCCACAGGAAGTAGGGAGGTCAGCATTTACAAACTTCTACAATTTGTGAATCCTACACAAGCATGTCCTACGGTATATAGCCTGATTTATACTTGGTTGCGCGCCAGGGTTGAACACTGAAAATAGCCAAGCTGCGATGCATTGTGAGCTTGTAGATTGGCTTTTCGGGTTGCAACACGATTCACAACCAAGTATAAATCGGGCACGGGCAGTCCTTAAAAGCTTGGTTATGCTGTTCATTTCAATTCCATTGAAGTCGGTCCTTTATTGTCAAATCACCCCTAAACAAGTGTACAGTGAACCGAAACAACATTTTCTCTGGGTCATAATGCAGAGCACTAAAACGCTAATGTAAACAAAAGCAGTGCATTAGCCAACACACAAATGGTGCCATGACAAACTATAATACAATGTTAGATGGGACTTGAGAGGTGATGAGGAAAATGGAGCTCTCGTACTCCCGACAGACAGCAGTATAAGGAAACTGCCGCACTGCATTAAATAACTACAAAACAAAACTGAGACACAGTATTTTATCGTACGTAGACATAAAGCGATCGATGCATAATGAATTTGGTTAATAATTAAGTGGCTGGTGGGGATGGGAGCATTCGGCTTCTTACAGCTCAATGCTCTACTAAATTACATATGCAGTATCCTATATGTGTAATCCATATCTAAGTTGAGTGGGGAGAATGAAGTCATAGTTAGCATATGAAGACGGATGCTGTGGCACCCCCAGTGCCCAAATGTAACTAAACTAGACAGCCTTCCAGGACGGAGGAGCACCATTCAGCACCTTCAGCACCATGGACAGTGCTCATTTCCCAACATACCATACAAGCCATTGAAGAGCATAATAGTCTAACAGTGATTCTCAACCTTTTTAATTTCAAGGACCCCCAGTTTTACGTGCATTAAGCCACAGACCCCCGTTTGATCCGATTTTCATCCGTGGGCCCCCAATATTCACAGTAGAATCCTCTGTGTTAATTTAACTCTGAGAGTGTACAAATGGAACATAATACACCCATACACTCTCATAGTTACAGACCCGTTAAGGGTCCATCTGGTTCCTAACTATCAATCATTTAGCTGGGGACCCCCTGGAACCCCCTCAAGGTCCAAGTTACAAAGTCAAAACAATAATTATCAGCACTGAAATTGAGGAAATGACTTGAGGGGTCTTGTTCTGCCAAAAGCATAGTGTATAATGTATTTAGCAGTGTTTATGGGTGTACTGTAGTTAAATAGATAATATGAAGCATTTCTACATTCATAAGCTTTGACTTTGAAAAGTCCCAAAAAAGTGCTTACTGCTATTCACCCTCATCGGGCAGATTTTGGGGCCGGTATTACAAATGTGATCTGCCCGGCCTTTGGGAATGCATCCACAGGTGCCTGGCATGCCTTTATTTTTCCTCTGACCTACTTCTAGCTCGTTTTAAGTTGAAGGAATCAGAGGAGGCGCACAGTGTGCTGAGACCCTCGAAAGGTCAAGACTGTCTGTCCTGCGGTTCCGTAAACGGTTGCACAGAACTTCAGACGCCGGGAACATTCTCTGATTATTGGTAAGTGGGCCACTGTTGTTGTTGCGGCTGTACTGGACACCGTAGCGCAGATGGTTTCCAAGAGCAATGGACTTTCTTTGTGAATTGTTTTCTTGGCAGGCATACCTGTGACTTAACCAGGGTTGTCTTTTGTTGGACCAGGGCCTGAAATCCAGACATGGACAGAGATAATCAGTCCTAGTCCAATTTAGCCTCTGTTCTCTTCTCTCTTTCCCGGGTACAACAGGGGCAGCCATCTAAACTCCCACAAGAATGCCTATACCAGAAGAAGTCACTTTCCCCATCTCCTCTGAATGCTTAAGTGTCTGGTTGTAAGTCCTCCTTATTGGCTGAATTTACATTTTTGCAAGGACAGAGGCTATTTTTATAAACTCAGCTTTATACGGATCTGAGCCGAACCTCCTTTATCACACTTAATGCATCACTGAATTGTTCTTCCCACTGAAAATTTGCTAATTTCAAATGAGGAAATCCATTACTGCTGCATCATTGTATAACAGATGCGTCGTGAGTTGAACTTGTTGGATTTATACATTTTATGCATGGTCATGCATCGACTAAATCACCGGTTTACCCCATGTCTCGGCAACTCTCCAGTTTTGGAGGAAACATTTCATCAAGGAATCAAGGTTGCCATGGATTGTCAGGCTGTAATGCTACAACTGTTCAAATATAGAACCAATTTAACCACTTGAAACGTAGCTATCCTATTCTGGGCATGTCGTAATAGGCAAACATTCTACAAAAAGACATTTGTCACAGAAAGAATTATGGGGCCAAGGATAGACTCCTGAAGGAAGTATATAGAGTTTAAGTGTTTCATCTTGATACATAGAGTATGAATCATGAGATTCTTGCATGCAACTAACATCTCTCAAACCAATTTTCTTATGTCAGAAACAACATTTTGGTCGTATTTCATCATGTTTTTGGGTGGATACGAATGCAATATTTTGTAACTGTCAGACAACCTGGCTATCCACTGAAGAAATGTATATTTTTAAACATTGAGAGGAACAAATGACGTGTGAATATCCACGTATATGAGATGTATGCAAGCTTAGGAAAACAATATCTGAAAATAACTGTAAGGCATGAGAATGAACTAAATAAGTGATGAAGCTGCTCACAGCCTGTCAAGACCCAGTCGGCAGCTTTCCCTGAATCCCAGCCAGGTTATGAAGCATGTTAAGAGGTAATTATTATGCTTTACTCTTTGTGTACAAGGACTAGGTCAGCAGTGTATTCAGTAGTCTACATCCCTCAGTGTTTTGTGGCTTGTGAAAGTTTCAGCGCATACTGTATGGAACCCCCTGAAAGCTTCATTGAAGTGGCATAGAAACGTTTTGGAACCCCTGCACCAAGTGATAGTTTAAGGCGATGTGTTAAACTCAATTCCAAGTCAGTCACATGACGGTGCAGTTTCACTTGCCGAAAAGAACTGATCTTCAAGCCAAATGCAGTATGAGTCAGCTTTAGTCACCATATGAATGGCTTTCCATTCCCACATCGGAGCAGAGCAGCATAAAGGCCCGTCATAAGAGCAGTGCATACTCCAGTCCACAATACAGTTGATTGTGTTGCCTTTGAAATGGGGGTCCTATTATTGGTGTTTTTCAATGTCCTTGTAAATGCACTCATGCACGTTGACCTACAACACAGACAGGCATAACAATGCATGACAGTTTGTCCTTTTCAATGCTCAGTGTCCCAAAAAGCAGGGTGACCCTTCACCATCCAAAAATAATATCCGGATGGCTTGCTACATTAAGCTTGTATTTCATATATTGAAATTGCCTTTTACATACTCAATATTCCCTTAACAAAGTGAATGTTGTATTTTGTTTACAATGGTCCAAGCAAGCACTTATCCTAGTTGTAAGAAACCTTTATAAAGATTTCTTACAAATGATGGCTTAATACCTAGGACATCTACGCCAGCACATTTTCCATGGTATCAGACAATCAGTAGCCTTTCTCCGAAGACTGTTTATTCATGATGACATATGGCTTCTCATGAGCATTACATGAATGATGCATGTGAACAGCTTACCCCAAAGAATTTAAAGGGACACATCATCAGGAAATAAAGCTGATTTGTTGAGCACATAAACTCACACATGTCCCAAAAACTGTCCACAGTCAGCAGAAATTCATTTGGTCTGCGAGTTAATGAGGTTAAATTTACCCTCCCGCTGGTGTCGCATATAGGACACATAATCCATACAGTGTTGTGTTATTTCACTTTGAAAGGATATTTCAATTTTTTTCCAGTGCTCATAATACCATGGGACTTCATGAACAGTCAGCCAACAGAATTGGTAACTCTGGGGAACTGTAGTCGCCATTCTTTTATTGCCTACATTTTGAATAACATGTGTAAAAAACCTAGATGGTTAATAACACTTGGTTTATTTAATTCAGTGTACAGGATCAACTTTTCAATAACGATGCTTTTGTCAATAGAAAGATTGGGCAAAAAGTGTGAGACAGTTGAGCACACAATACCCTTTTGGGTCCATTTTCACACATTCAGCATTAAATAATTGAAAATTCAATGGTGGGGTGTATGCTAGTGCATAGCGAAATTGATACATCATACAAAATACAAAAAGGTGATAAACGCAGCTCAGTGGAGTGATGGAAATCTAAACTTAGCATGGGCTCAGGTCTCATGAAGGGATTCCGCAAGGGAGAATTACCATATTAAACAATCAGTTCTAAACACTTCACAGCAAATAAGGGCTTTTCAGGAATTCAAATTCCAACAAAGCATAACAAGGCTCCTGATTTTCACAGGCTCCTGTGAAAATCATTCTTCTTGTTGGAGAAATAAATTACACTGAAAGTTGAGAGGAAATAGAGCTCAGATGTAATGGTTGAAATATCCATTCACGCTCGATGCAGATTTATACCCTGAACACTTTAGTGCATGTGATTATACTTGCTGAACTCATCCATCATGGTTGATGCTTATTCTAGGGCATAGAGATGTTTTTTATGTAACACACCTATATTAATTATGAATTCTTCCGCCTCCCCTCACATTCAATGAACACAGACTTAGCTGCATCACATAAATCTCCCTGCCAATTACACAAACCGTAAAAGTTTTAACAACTTAGAACTAATAAAGTTAATCTACCACTGCTTGGTTATTAACCGTGTTCAGTATCTTATTCTACTCCGTCAGGCATATTGATGGCGTGTTAGATTTCTGCAGTGGTGGAAAGTAACTAAGAACATTTCACTCAAGTACTGCACTTAAGTACAATTTTGAGGTTTGCTTTTACTTTACTTTTTCCATTTTTTGGTACTAGTTCCTTTGCAGATTTCTATTGTTAATACTAAACATAAAATGCATTATTATAAGTTAAGCTACCCAGCAGCACAAAAAGTAATTAAAATCAGCCCTACATTTAGCAGCTACATTAAAGTGATGAACGTATTACCATCTAAAAATAAAATTATGAAATGGACCGTTTTGCAAAATTAGTACTTTTAGGTTTGGTACTCTGTGTATATTCTGATGCCAATACCCTTGTACTTTTACTGAAGTACAATTTTGAAGAGGACTTTTACTTGTAAAAGGGTATTTCTACACTGTGGGTTTTTTACTAAAGCAAAAAAAATTGAGCACCACTGGATTTCTGTATGGGTTAGTATCCCTCTCTCTCTCCCCGGTCCAGGCTGTTCACATACAGTATGAACCCCTCAGTTCCACCAAGTCTTTAACCTTGTCAGAGATAGGCTGAAATACCATTAAGGTCCACTGATGTTTCCAGAAAGGGCCAATGCATTATGAGCTCATTTGAAATGGCTTCCATATTTAATAAACTGCTTGCAGCCCTGCAGCTCAGTTCAGTGAGGAGCACTCAACAATGCCGGTGAGACAGATAGGACATATAATTTGCATGACACCAAATTTTTCAAATGGATTATTTTTAAGACACATCAGTTTCATTAGACACAAACGCGTAGAGAACCAGGGAAAAGAGGTTAGAGAGGAGTGTTTGACGTGCAAAAAAGGTCAGGAGTTGGGGCTTGCAGATCTGTTCTTTTCTGTGTATTTCAGATTGAAGGCTTTGCTGCCAGGAGGCAATTTTATGCTTTTGGCCACTGCTGTGAAAACGCTCTTTTCACCTCAATTTACTCAATTTTATACAATTTGACTGCCTTGCCACCTTTGTCTGGTCTGAGCTGCTTCTGGTACGGCTGTCAGAAAAGCATCTATTTTTATTTATTAGAACTATATTCTTTGAGCATAAATGTCATTGCAGGCTTGCTACGGTGGGTTACAAGAGAATATGGGCGATTCTATTTCCAATATGTCATGTAGCGAAGCCTGCATAGCTAATGCAGGCAGACAACTCGAGTAGCACTGCATTACCAAGTAATGTTATGTCAGTGCAGGGTGGTCTATTTAGCTATTTTATTATAATATCCCAAAGTTTGTCATTCATGTCCTATAAACCATGATATAAGACAATACGTGCAGTGAATGCGCAAATTTGTCAGTGGGGGACTTCAGTGACCTTATATTCTCTAAAGACTTACCATAATGTATTATATTTTTATAATAATAAAAAAAAGATGAACATATTATGAATACATCTTCAGTTGGCATATTGAACATTAATAAAGTTTAGAATTCCATTCCAATATTGTGTGTGTGTGCATGTGTGCGTGTGTGTACGTGTGCGTGTGTGTGTGTGTGCGCGTGTGTGTGTGTGTGTGTGTGTGTGTGTGTGAACTGAGCAGGGAGTTGCGAGGTGGAAAGTGGAGGACGGGGTGATGATAATTGGTGTTGGGGGTGTGGGGGGTGGGACGGGTATAGGTCAGCCAGCACAACAGTGAGACCGAAAGAGCAGAGAAGACAGGGGTCATCCCTGTCTATCTCTCTCAAATGAACCATAAATGAAGGGATGACAATAATGAGGACGGAGCTTTGGAGAGATAAATAAATAAATAAATGAAGGGAGATGGGAAGAAGGGGGATTGTGCCAGAGGGGAGGGCGAGGTTAATGGAATTGGTGGAGTAAAGAGTGCAGAGTGGGGTGGAGGTGGGCGCGTGCGGGGTGGGGTGGGGGATGGTTTAAAATGGTTATGTGGATTGAAAATGCCTTTTTAGCCGCTGAATCGATACGCCGATTCCCTCTCTGAGAGCCTGTCAGTTGGGATGATCATTGGGTCAGCCCCGAAGACCCTTTTGATAGAGTGACAGGGTGCAGAGAGACGCAGTGGCTCAAGTCATGTGTGGATCACCAACTAAATGTCAGCAAGGGTATTTCTTGGAGCATGATTTGGAACACGTGCATATTGGTTCTTAACGCATTATTCTAAAAACTAAAAAAAAGGAGTGAAATGACACAAACGAGCACACAAAAAATCCACAGATTTCCACAGCTTCAGTATTGAATATTTACCTTTGTGTTATGTATTGAGTTGTTAAAGTTAAGTCAAAAAGATATCACAACAATCCTGTGCCTGAATTGAAACGGTTTGTGCTCAGAAACACTTTTCTCTCATTTCTAAAAAAGCACTCAGAAGGCTAACTTGCTCAAACAGCACTCAGCAGGAGATTAAGCCAGTCTGAGTTTATATTTTCAGGGACATCTCTCCTGACTGCGCAGGGTGAGCCTCCACTCACTGCCTATTCTGACCCATAGGTGAGGCTAAGCTCCAGCCAGCTGTTTACATTTGAGTTGTGGTTTTAAAAAAAAACAAATCCCCCACCAGCTGGGATTGGATGTGGTACGGTTTCACCTTTTGTCCTCCCTCTATTCGTGCACGCTGGATTGCATCTTAATTTGCAAAAGCAGTCTCTGGTGTATTTAATTTTGTCCTACTTGCACTGAACATTTATATAGAAACTCGGGTGCTCCACAAAGAAATTAAAAAAATACATACATTTGTGGCGAATGTACTAAGATTGTCCAATAACTAGTTTGTGCCTGCACAAACTAATTAGACGCAAACTAATACAAATGTGTGGAAATTCCATACAAATGATGCATTCTGAATTCCCTCTTAAGCCTCAAAAAAGTAATTTACTTGACCAATTATACTACATCATTCTTGCATTCAAACTCATCGTTTAGCTGAAAACGCCGACACAATTGAGCTCGGTGAACTTTATTTCAACCCTCAACCGCTTCTGTCAGTTGTTTTTTGAGCCATGATCTTTGGACCATCTTTTAGAAGGGTCATCTTGAGCGGTCAACCTTTTCTTCCCAACGCTGCATACTTAATCCAATGCTCGTGTTGATTTGTTTTGACATATCAGACATTGAGCTCACCCTTTTTTCCACCAGCAAAGATCAACACGTGTCAACAACACCACAGCTATCGTCCCATTTCATTTTGAGAAGAAATAACTTGCCAGAGGAACTTTATATATTTCCCGTACCAGTTATCTCCACAAACAAACCTGATATAGATGTCAAACAGTGTAGGTAACTGTTTGTGTGTGCGCGTGCGTGTGTGTGTGCGTGTGTGTGTGCGTGTGTGACTTATGTACACAGTGCATTATCTGCACACGTATTTTGACTGTTGCAATATTAAAAGTTTCTTGTGTAAATGTCATTGAGCGAGGGGAGCGCCATTTAAAAGGGGAAAGGGACATACGCTGAAGGATCACTCTTATTGCTGTTCTGCACGGCAGCTGGCTAATGCAGTATTCAGCAGTCCATAAAGCCATCTCATAAAGCATAAGGACACTGACACCATTGTTACCGAGTGGTATAGCAAATAGACAAGGGGGGGGGGGGGGGGGGGGGAGAGAGAGAGAGAGAGAGAGAGAGAGATGGCCTAAACAAACTTCATTAGGGAGGCAGAAAAAGAGGGGGGAATAAAACATGACTGTAAAGACATAGTATGCAGTAGTATTATAGCTTTTTCCCAAGGTCAAAAATACAATAAACACAAATCTTTATTTCACTTTGCTCAATCAGCAGCCCCGCAATCAGTCTCTTATTGTTTTTTATGTCACAGTGGTAGAGATGTGCAAGATGACCTAGCTGTGTTCATTCTCGGTATCTACAATGTCTTCATTCTAACTGTACAGTATCTGTATGGATGATGGGAAGCTGGATAATAAAGTGCTTTCCTATTGCTGGCCTTGCCACATAAGCCCTAATCTTGTTAAATGTGGGGCAAAAAACGCATCGCAACACATTTCGGTGATCTGCTCTGACATTCAAAAGTTGGAGATAAAAGTCTACCGTATGCATGGTCTGTTCACAAAGGTCTTAGTGAGCCGGGGTGTGAGTGTGTCTGTGTGTGTGTGTATTCGATCGTGCGTGCGTGCACGCGTGCGTCTGTGCGGTGTACTGCATGTGCCTGACTGAAGGCAGCAGCAGGCTCACTCCTTGGGTCAGTTCCAAGACTGCAGACTGTAATTGATGGAATGGTTTTCAGTTAGGGTTTCGGCCATATCCATCTGTGTCATGCTCAATATATTACAATTTCCTATGCAAATTGACCACTCAGGGACCATCTTTGATTAATGGCCCAATGACACATTATAGCCATGTTATCCACTGCTTCTCACTCGCTCACTGGGCTTTTTGTGCAGTTAACGCCAGGCAGCCTACTGACCCCCGGTGGTTTGGAATTTATGGTGCAGGGCCCCTCACGACTATAGCCCCCATTCATACTTCGTCGCACGACGGTGTTGCCCGTCGAAAATTGCAGACCTATAAGCTCACAACACGTCGCGAATTGGACACGTTATGAGCTTGCAGGTCGGCTATTTTCAGCGGGCAACACCGTCGTGCCACAAGAGTATAAATTAAGCTTAAGGATACGTGCAATGCTCTGTATGTACCCTGGATGGAGAACAGGTTTGTTGGCATACATATTCAACATCAATTAGTTGCTTATTAGGAAGCATATTAATAACGTATTAAATCTTTATCCATTAAGCCATTAAGTAACTCGTACATCAATTAACACTGCACTGTCTAGCACTATGCCATACGGCGGGCCTCCACCAAAGAAAGATTTCCTGCAAATGGCAGTAATAGGGGTCAGTCAGTAGTATTACTGTGACATGTAGCATTCTAGATTATAGTGGTTCCGCAAATGCAAAGAGGAGTTTGACAATTAGGCAGAGAAGTACAATTCACTTCCGTCAGTAACCGATAAGTTGAGAATACCCTTCACAGTAATGAGTGGCTACTTACTTTACCAAATTATACATTATTAAACGAATGTGTACCTTGAAGTTAAGGTTGTTGAACAGTTTTTTTCTATTTATTTTTCTATTACTTGACAGCTTGTAACAAGAAGTCATAATAAACACTGGACACAGAAAGTACAGCAAATGATTACGCAACATGTCCTGAGCTCCATAACCAGATGAATAATTCAACTACAGCCCTTGGGTCCCTCTTGTCCATCTAGAACATCTAGTCACAAAACTGCAAGGTATTTTTTTCTTCTAAGTTTTGTAATGGATTAAACATTTATTCCTGCCTGTTCCATTTATGAGCGAGGCGATACCGTGGAGTCAAGTGTCGATAACGGCATCCCGTTTGTGTTTGGGGGGTTATCTCTTTTAAACTTGAAAAAGATATTTTAACACATACATATTTCATAATACTGTACTTCATGAAAAGTTTATGGGATATACGACGAGGTAGAGCCATTTCCCCTGCTTGCTTTTATAAATAAATAAATAAACTTGCATAACATGTACTAAGCAGTGTACTCGGCACCCTGGTTGTGTGATCTATTTAACGGGACATGCCACAATAATATTGCCGCATGAGAAGATAAAACTAACAACCATGTTTTTCAAAAGTAATCTTTATTTTTGCACCAGATCTCATGAAGCACTCTCGGTGCCAAAGACGAATTACAAGTTTAGACACAGTGCATCTCAACAATGATATGCTCTAGAAAAATGTATATTACCAAAAAAAAAACATCACAAAATATTTCATTTATCACAAATGATAACCACCAACTCAAAATATAAACACCAATAAAAGTTTCTGATGTGAATTTATAATACTCCAACACAACCAGTTATTGTAAAAATGGGGATGCAACACATCACACACAAAACGAATAATAAAAAAAAAATCAATCCATTGACTATTCACATGGCAGCCAATTTGCTTTTAATTCATAGTCAGGGAGACCTCACCAACCCCTCCAGTATGAGTATGAAGTCAGAGCAAATTGGCTACCGTGTGAATAAAGTAAATTACAGTAACTTGCAGTAATGCTTCATCTTGCCCGATTTATGCTCCGTCATACAGGACCAAATATAGCAGAACTACCAGCTCTTCAACGCGTTGTGAGTTTGCAGATCTGCTATGTGTGAAACCGCTGTGCGACAAAGTATGAATCAGGGTTTTGGTGCAAACATCAGTGGATCCAAGCTCCCACGGTGTCACTCACTCGTTCTTCTCTTTCACACCCAAGCAGACAAAATACAATGCAGATATACACAAGCCAGTCCGTCATAGATCCCATTACCACAGCAATATAAAACACTTTAAAACAGATTAAACGTAATAAATACCGGAGAAAAGCACTGTCCATATAAAGCTGAAATGTGTTTAATTGATCAACTGACACTGTGCAATATCCATGTAAAAATAAATCAAAAGGTCAAATAATAAACATAAGATTGGTGTGCTTAATATTCAATGCTTCAAAACAATCATCAACACACTAAAAATACCATTTATTTATCATATCAATGATATATATATACACAAAGATACTTGAAGGGCAGGTAAGGACAGACTGATGAAACCCTTTGTTCCGATGTCTACAATGTAAACGGAAATGAACCATGAGCAAAGTCGAAAAATACTTTCTAAACTTATGTCTAACTGTCTAGTACGGTAGTAGAAGTGTAAATCAGCTAAAGTGTGGGTGATACTATGTCTTTCCCAAAATGTATGCTCTCTACACCAGTGCTTCTCAAAGTGGGTCCTTGAGGTGATTCTAAAAGGCCTGTAACTCTGAGAGTGTACAAGTGGAACCAAATGGACCTTTAACACTCCATACCAAACTGGGTGTCTTTTGAAGTGAAAAACGTTTAGAACCACTGCTCTACCCAACGGCAGGATGGCTGGGACGCGCTGTCGCGCTGGGCTTTTTTCGCTGTCTCTGGTACTCACAGTCAATATGAACATTTAACTATGGAAAACTAACCCCTCCCATAATATCAAAAGATAATTTCTATGTGATACTGTAAGCATGATTTGGTGCTGATCCGACAGGACAAGAGAAAGCTGACAAAAACGTTACTTTTCCATTGATTTACCTTACCATAAGGCAATCTAAGGATACAGGCAAAAGAAAAACGAATGGAAAAATTGCACTCACAACAGCCAGAAGTCATTTATCTCAATAATATAAATGCCTCGAGTACACTGGCATATACTCGCTTTCTGAAAGCAATGTCTATAACGAAACAAATCTTACGTTGGTTCATATTCAACACAGATTAACAGGATATTATCCCAGAAAATGATGCACTTTGCACAATTAAAAAAACAAAACAGACAGGTGCGTAGGAGAGGGCCTGAAGCCACACAGAACAAAGAGTCTCCCGTACACTGTCTATCCTTGAAATTAAAATATTTATTGGACAGAACCAATGTTTCGGTCCTCAGACATTCGTCAGGCAAATGGCTGATTTATATTTATACTGCAAGTATAAATCTGGCTAAAGAAGGCCTGAGGACCAAAATGTTGTTTCTCTCTAATTGCAAGTATTGAACAGTGTGCTGGAGTCTCTTTTTTCTAACGATCCACCAGGACACCAACGATAGATTATGGTGTTAAAATATGTCGGACTACAATCGTATTTTATCAGTGCTTCCTGGTTGTTCCAGTGGCACCTGAAACACTGACTTTTAATACAAGGAATCTTTTAAGTTGGCAGTGTATTACAGGAGCTACTGGTGAGTCGAAGAGGGCAGCCCTTAACATGAAGAGTAACCGACCAGCTTTCTACTATAATGTCATCACTTCATCCAGTGTTTCATCGCTGTCAGGCAGAAAACGTGCATCTCCATACTTCCCTTATTTGATTTTTTTTCATTAATTAATGCCCCCATTTCATACTTTGTCGTATGAAAATAAAAGAGTATTTCTTAATGTTTTTGCCTATAATGGCATGCCGAACATAGGGATAACAAGTAGGAAGTGGTTCACTTCTTCTGTGGGTTTTATAAATATTTAACCAATGAAATGTATTATATAATTGGATTATTTTTCCATTTCCTGAAAAGTAACCATTTTGGACATACAAGGCTTCCAGCTGACGGCGACGAAAAATACGATTATAGATCTCCAAAACCAATTGCCTCCTTATTAAGTCCTTACTGAAATATGAAATATGTTTCAAAGGAAAAAAGAAAAACTGCAACTGTGCAAATGTATGGCATTTTAACCAATTCATACACTTAGCACATAAACCTCATAATCCCTTTTTAAAATATATATATATATATATATATATATTGGTACCTCAACCATCACAAATCTTTGCACTTTTATACAGCATGTGCCAAGCAGAACACTTAACTTGCTGACTTATAATTTGTCAGCCCTCAATTTCATGGCCGAAAGTCAAACATCGGTGTCTGCGATAATCACAGGGCCATGTCTGCAAAACTCTGGACGGCCGATGTGATCATTCACATCGACGCATTTTAAAAGGTCATCGGCTTCTCAGTTTTTCTATGGCTTGTGCTCACTCATGGCTCCTTTTTCCCTTTTTACAACTAACACGGTCAGGCACTGTTCCTCTATTCAAAATAGGGAGAAAATACAATTCGTGATTTTCTTTTTAAAAACCTTAAGTGTGTAACATCACCAAATTGTGGCGAGCGAATAAGTACTGAGTATCCCTCAACCACAGAATTATTATTCATCTAACAAATCATCAAATCGTCTAGACTTCTTTGTGACCCGTCTTACATTCGATGCGGATGAATACATGATTGGTGCTGGGGAGAATATAGAGTGATAAATACAGTCTATCAATTGCATTGATAAAACACTCATTTCAATTGAGCCTCATGTTTTTAACACAACCAGTCATTAAATATGATCAGAACTAAATTAACCACTTAAACCCTATATCCTTAGTCGTCCCTCGGGGCTCTATACTAGGTCTGCTAGTATCTCCCTCTACACCAAATATCTTCAGCCAAAAATTGCCGATCTACAAGCTCACAACAAACGCGACACGTTGTGACCTTGTCGACGTGCTATTTCCGCCAAATGCTCGCCTCGCCCCCCCAGAACAGGGACGGTAGGGTTCAAGTGGTTAACAGAACTGGGAGGCCATACGCACTACTTTCTTCCTCCATTCCAACAATCACTTCCTGACCCTCCACACGGCCTCCTCCTCCGACCCCTCCTCCTTGGGCTAGCTCGTTTTCCGGGTCACGGTTTGGTTTGGCTGTGCTTTTTTGGAGACGGCTGCTTTGGAGACAGCTGCTGAGGCGGGCGAGGAAGAGGACGAGGAGGACGAGGAGGAGGAGGAACTCCACCGAGTCTCCACGCCGGTGCTCGTCATCTTCAGCTTCCGCCGCTTGGCGAGGGGAGCGTTGTCGACGCTCTTCAGAAAGAATCCCTCTCTTTTCCCGCGGTTAAAGGCCTGGCGTGGAAAGGCAAAGACAAGACGCGTTGGCTTTTTTTTTTACGCCATGCAAGTGCTTTTTCTTTTTCTCCTACCCACTCGGGCAAATAACAATGGACACAAAAACACAGTTTTATCTGTTTAAGAATTACATTTCACTGTCATATGACCTACATGTTTACTTAACCCACTTAGACCTGAGGTTCCAATTCTACAAATGTCTTCTAAATCCTAACAGCTTTTTGAAAAAAACTATGTTTCTATATCAGTGGTTCTCAAACGTTTTCATGTCAAGGACCCCCAAAATGTATATGTATTTGGCCACGGACCACCATCTCAAAATATTGTGTTCCAGGGACCCCCAGAAGCAAAGATTTGAGTTTTTCACAAAAAAATCACTATTTAAAAAAAAATAGCAGATCTACAAGCTCATAGCGCGGCTCTCGGTGCCGCGCTATGAGCTTGTAGATCAGCTATTTTTGAATAGCCAAAGAAATCTAAAAATGACACAGATGCGTTCCCGGTCTTAAAGGGTTAATGAAAAAGCATGGTAACGGTCTGGGTGGTTGGTTTCCAGTGGTTTGTAGCTGCAGGATAACTGCGGTTATTCATTTCACACAGAAAGATTGCGACATGACACTTGATTGACTGCTGGGAAGGTGAGCCACTATAAAATGATTAGATCAGAGGACATGAGGGAGTCGGGCCCGCAAAACACACACACGACATGCGCTGCGGCTGATTGACGTACGTGGCGAAATGCAGTGACAGAGCAAGAAATCCAAGTACTGTGTATTGGAGTTGATGCTTCTGAGATCGGGGACGGGATCATCATACCTGGACGTCAAGCGTCTTGTGTATATTGGGGGAACAGATAAGTAGCCAGGATCTGACCGATATTCCTTCCTACTATTCGTGCTGTATGAATAGGGCTGCAACGTTTAAATCGATTAGTCTGATTAACTGCTGCAGCCCTATTGAGCTTCATGGCCAATTTATGAAAAAATAAATCCCCCTAAAACAAAATATTTTTTTTATATTTATTAAAAGTATTATTTTCATTTGTATCCTATCCTACCACTCTAATTGACAAGACCTCCAAAGTACGTCCGGGGTTGGTCAGCACACGATCTCTCCACTTGCCACAGACAATTGATCAGTGCCTCTGGCTAATACCTAAGGCTTCTTTCCCCACCTTGATCAGCGATCAGACTCTCAGCTCGACTGATTCCCTGATAGGCCAATCAGACCCTCAGCTTGACTGATTGATTGGCAGGGCTTCGCATAACGTTTATGCTGGACCTCGCATGACGTGTGTGTGCACAGCTATGTCTAGGCCGGCAAAGGCAGCCGTCCTGGTTCATAAATATCTCTTACTATATTTTAGCCACAGCACCTGTCCTTCCTTTTGGTCGCAGCATCTTTCTTTCAAGAGAAGAGAAGAGAAGAGAAGAGAAGAGAAGAGAAGAGAAGAGGAGAGAAGAGGAGAGGGGGAAGATTTGCAATCTCCCTGCTTGGCACTAAGCATCAAGGGTTGGCTTGGGGTAAGTCCCTGCGACATACTAGCGTCATGTCCAGGGGGTGTACTTGTTATTATTATTATTGTACTGATTATTATTCATAATTAAGTGTAGCAGCCTTATATATTTCTTAACCTTACTTGGATGTTTTTTTTTGTGAAAACAGTCAGTATGTCATTGGCCTAACCGAGTGGGAGTGTGATTGCGCAGCAGGAAGCGATACCTTCGGTAATGCTATACATGCCTATCTGCTCCATCGTCTGCGTTTAGTGCTTTCGCGCTGCAATGTGACGTCTGTTCTCATGTCTGTGTACAGCATGTCTCAATTGATGTCTGCTTAGCATTGTGTGTCAGTGTCTGTAACAGAGCCATTCCATGACAATTCATACTGTATTCATAAAGTCCAGTTCTTAGTTCTTTGATTTTGCTTTTTTCTATTAACCCATTAAGACCTGGAACACATCTGTCAATTTGAGCTATAAAGCATTATTTTACACTTTGGCTATTGAAAAATAGCAGATAGATACACAAGCTCATAGCGCGGCATACGAGCTTGTAGATCTGCTATTTTAGAAAAATCGAGAAAGTGTGTGCAAATCATTGAATATATATATTTTAAAGCGAACATTTGTAACTCAAATCTTTGATTCTGGGGGGTCCCTGGAACAAAATATTTTGAGATGGGGGTCCGCGGCCAAAAACATATCATTTTGGGGTCCTTGACATGAAAAAGATTGAGAACCACTGACATAGCAACATACGTTTTTTCAAAAAACTGTTAGGATTTAGAAGACATTTGTAGAGACAGTAGAGTGACAGGGAAGTAAGCGAGCGACAGAGAGGGGGAAAGACATGCAACACTCTCAAGCTGGAATGATATCAACGCAAGGTTCCCGGTTTGCTCCCCGGCTCCCCCTGGGTTACTGTCAAAGTGTCCTTGAGCAAGACACTTAAACCCCAGCTGCTCCTGATGAGCAGGTTGGTTCCTTGCATGGTTTCCTCCACCGTCTGTGTGTGAATGTGTGTTTGAAGAGGTAAATGTAATTGCACATTGAAAAGCACTTTGGATAAAGGCGCTCTATACTGTAAATGCACCATTTACCATTCATAGTGGGTCTATTCACCTTAATGATTCTCTTAGCCACACTATGTAACTTTTTGGTGAATAAATAGTTTTTGTATGGTAGAGAATGTTAATACGATATAACTAACACAACTGTGGTGGTTGTATTTGGTGTCCCTGCTCTTCTTTTGGGAAATTTAGATCCTGTGGTAGGGTGTGACAGTGGTGGACTGGCCTTTTGACACAGCGGGGCAAACGCCCGTTTATTTTATTTTTAGGATCGTTACGGTAATTTCGGGCCACGCCGGCAATTACGGTAATCGGCTTCGTTCCATTTTTGGGTCTGGGCGGCCTACAAACTAAAGAGAACTCATCTAATTGGCCCACTTGGCTTGTCTCTCATCTGAAAATGGTCAATCCTTGAGTAGCACCAGCCCACAGAGCAGACAGACATCACACTGGCCCACTGGCTTGTCTATCACAGGCTATACAGTGGCCTGGAGGACTGTGAGCAGAGAGAGAGAGAGAGAGAGGGAGAAACAGCGTCTGACTGGCTGGCTCACACTTAGTGTGACACACACGTAGTTGTAGAGAGGAAAGTTAACCCCATGTGAAGGAGCCAAGGAGGTGATGTGGTAAGCAAGCACAACAGAAGGACTGCATGTCCTCCTTATCCAATAAGCATGCTAGATAAAAATGGTTTCTATCACAAAAGGCTTCAGAATGGTTGCTTAGAAGAACGTTAAATAGCAAATTGCATGTTGTGTGGTGTGTTGCAACTATGTCTAGTTATCTAAAGTATGGCAATAATAATAATCGTATACTGTCCTAATTGATTGATTAGTTGCTTTATTAACCACTTATGCCCTATTTTCATATGATTATGTCATGCAAAAATAACAATCTCCAAGTGCACAAGTCACAAAGTGTAATTGCACATTACAATTGTTGTGTCCTTGTAGATCTGCTATTTTTGCAATCAATGAAAGTTTCTGCTAATATTGACATCCCCAAAACCAGGGTTAATTAGGTTAAAGTGATATGCATCTTTCCTGGTGCCCAGGAAAGATGCATATCTTTCCTGGGCACCAGGACATTTATAACAGGACATTTATAACAATATGTAGGCAATCTAGGCATCACAATATCATTGTTTCAGTCACAGTGTTATGGTTTACTGACCTTCCAAAATATTCACAGGGTCATACTACATAGTACATACTACATTAAAAATACTGAATGACTTTGCTGTTACAATAAAACACTGTGTTTGCATACACACAGTCCGCACAGCACATTACAGCCTTCACTATGTATAAGTTAAGCATTTCCTGTTATGCCATCCTCATATAGCCTATAGGTCTATTCTAGCCTAGAACAGATGCAGTCTCAGGTCATTATAGCCAACCGTTGTTTTCTATACTTTAGCTAACTAGACAAAGCTCTGATCACATGCAGACTAATTGTTGCATGTAATCATGTTCATACTTCACCCATTCATGATAGTCCTCTACGTCTTATGTCCAGGTTTGTAATAGGTCCAACACATCATCTCCATTGGAGATCATCTCCCCAGAGTAGGGTAGCTTGATGCCAGAGCCATGATGTGCTTTAGCCAGCATCCTGCTTATAAGAGCAACACACTCTGCTTGTTTGTGAGTACTGTCTAAGCTAACTATCATGGGTTGTGTAGTTGTGTAGTAATTGTGGTGGTATTAGGGCTTGTTTGTTGGTGTGTGCCTCGATGGAGCGGGCGGTAGAATATCTGCTATCTGCGTGCCTGTTGTGGTGGGCCGGTTTGGGACAAAATGTCAGGGCCGAATTTTTTGACCCAGTCCAGCCCTGGGGTCTGAATTATACTCGTTGACAAGTGGTGTTGCCTGAAGGTCAAAATTCAATTTCTCCCCTGAATAAAGTAGGTGTGCTGCATTAAAAAATTCAGCACTTGCGCGGGGGACCAGGGTTCAAATCTCGGGTGGGAATTTAAAGTACACAGATTGCAGCTTTAAAGCCCCATTGAAAAATAGTCTGTGAGGTACGCTTACCTTGTAGGTTGCGTTGACGTAGGTGCGAACGGTCGGCCCGCTGGACTCCAGTACGTCTGGCGTGCACAGTGGAGTGGTGGACATGGACACTCCTCCCTGCAGCCAGCTGTTCTCGTTCAGGTCGGAGAGCTTGAGACGCCTCTCTGGGTCCACCGTCAGCAGGCCTGAAACCAACCGTGACAGGAGGACTGGGTCACTTATATATATATATATAGCAGTGAGATGATGGGTGATGTTTGAACGTTAAATATTTAAGGAAAAACCCGCAGCGGGCTGAGTACGGCACATTACGGATGCTCGAGAAATACATTTTTAAATCTCAGCGCAGGGGCGGAGCGGCGCAGTGCTTTTGACCTTTCCTGTATACACAGACCCTATCTCTGGATTGATCCACTTACATGCCTGCAGCTTCCCCTCTTAGCAGCTGTCCTACAAGACCGTCTTAACCCATTAAGACCGGGAACGCATCCGTGTGTCATTTTTAGATTTCTTTGGCTATTCAAAAATAGCAGATATAAAATCTCATAGCGTGGCACCGAGTACCGCGCTATGAGCTTGTAGATCTGCTATTTTTGAGAGAAAAAAAAATTTGAAAATGTGTGCAAATCTTTGAATATATATATATATATATATATATGTTTTAAAGAGAACATTTTTAACTCTGATCTGTGCTTTTGGGGGGTCCCTGGAACAACATATTTTGAGATGGGAGCAAATACATATCATTTTGGGGGTCCTTATATGATTTATTTATTTGATGTGGAAATCACAAATACATTTTTGTTCATAGTGTTTATAGCACAAGTGCTAATTTGTGTAACACCTGTCCACAGGAGGCTCCTCTAAGGCTCAGCAGCAAAATCTAAAACCCAATCAGGTAACATGAAACTATTAGGATTTAGAAGACATTTGTAGAATCCCCAGAAGCAAATATTTGAGTTCAAAATGTTCGCTTTAAGAAATAAAGATTTGCACACATTTTCAAGATTTTTCAAAAATAGCAGATCTACAAGCTTATTGTGCGGTAACGAGAGCAAAGAAATCTAAAATGACAGAGATTGCATTTCCGGATGGAATGGGTTAATATGTACTGCTGAATCTCTTGTGTGTCAGTCAGCGCTGGTTGAGCTACAGTACCAGGGCACACTGACCTTCCCACCATTCCTTCTAATATGGAACATGGATAGATTAGACGTGTATTGATCCGCCAGGGAAATTCAGGTGTCATATGACGCCATATGACCAGCTTACCTTTAGCCCCTTAGACCACTGTTTCCCAAACAGTGGGTCGGGACCCATTTGTGCGTTGTAGACACATTTTTATGGGTCGCGAGTAAATAAAACCCCATTATTTTTTGTTTCCTACATTTAGTTTTTCATTATTATTTAAAAAAAAAATGTTTCATTTGATAAAAACACATTCAAACGTTTTTTTTTTCAAAAGCATTCCACGTAGATCGGCTATTTTCACTAGTTTGGGTCCCGTGGAGACATACGATTTCTCTTTTAGGTCTCGAGCTAAAGAGTTTGGGAACCACTGCCTTAGAAGGTGCTCATCCTATGCATAACGTTTAACACACATAGGCCACTGCGAGGCTCAAAACTGCCAACTTTTTGGGTTATAGGATCACCTAAACCTGATACGTTGTTTCTATATATATAAATAAATGTATATATATATATAGGGTTCCGGTTGAGTTGCATGTATTTGCAGAGCCACGCTGACAGGTTCAGACCAAAGTTCCATTTAGCATGCTTGTGCTGAAAAAACTGCAAGGTTGCAATGTGCAAAACTGCAACTGCAAAAGAAGCAGTTGATGAATGTGGAAAATACTGCTTTATAATGCTAATATTAGCACATCTCACGGGGACTATTTTCAGCAGCATGTTGTAATTTATTTATTTTGGCTGCGTGTAAGCAAAATTAACCTTAAGGCAATTAATAGCGGCAAAAAAACAATGTTTGATTTTAATTCCCTGCTTGTTTGTTTTGTTTTGCAATGATAGATGGAACCTACAAAGCAGCCTGTGTACTGTTACCTCTTCATAATTGGTTTTGAATGGCTATGATGATTAGAGGCCGACCAACATATCGGCCTGGCTGGTATATCGGTCATTATTTGACTTTTTTTGACAACATCGGTATCTGCAATCATGCAGCCAAAGTGTGTCCCGATTTGAACCACTTTCAACCTGGAGTCCATATTTTGGGCATGTCATTACAGGCCGAGCTTATCAAACGTTTTCAAAAATCCATATGAAATTGGCTGAAGAGAGGGCGGGCGGATCTCTAACGTCATTCTGACTCAGCCATAAACAAACCAAGGCCACGTCACTATGACAACATAACCATAAACAAACCACGAGTCAGCTCCATATATGGGCACAAAAGGGGCATGCCCGTATATGGGCATATACTGATGACATTAGGAATCTCCATGTATAGGCATAAAAAGGGACATGGACTGACAGATATCTCCATATATGGGCATAAAAGAGACACAGGTAGACGGACAGAAACATCTCCATATATGGCACAAAAGAAACACAGACAGATACAACTGGTACTCTGACAAAATCCCAGACTCTACTCAGACATATTGGTCGGTTCGGCGCGGTCCGAACTCTATAGGTTCGGGCTGGGTAACGAACCTCTAGTATTAAAAAATAGCCAATCTGAAAGCTCACAATATTTCGCAAGCAACGCAATGCATTATGAGCTTGAAGATAGACCATTTTGAAAACAAATTATAGAGCTTTAGTGGTTATATAAAATAAAGTTCAGTTAGATTTATTTATTCTGTTTATATAAAAAAAATGTTTTGCTTAATAAGTTAAATGTTCTCAAATAAAAACATTAATGAAATGTTTTTGACAAAGTATCAGTCAAACCATCAGTAATCAATGGTCTAGGACTCTCCACAATCAGGAACAAACCCAAAACTCTGGCATCAATCAGGCTTTAATGATGAGAGACTGAAGCCTGGATGCAGCACAATCAAGAGACGTGAACATCAGACATGCATGGGAAGTTCAAACCAGTGTTGGCAAAGTGCTAAACGACTGAACTGGTACCATCTTTTATATTTCCTGGACAGCAACTGAATAGCAAAGCTCTGCTTCAAATGTAAGGGTGCAAAAAAATCCAGTGGGATTTTGGAGGCAACAGATATTTATATAAAAGATGTATTTAAAACATTTTTTGACATTGTGACATGGTAATAACTGCAGTTTTCACATTCTCAGTCATGGTGTGTAGAGGCAGAGAGAGGGCCAATTCAACTGGGCAAATTTAAGATCTCCATCTTGGGCTGTTGAACTGCACCGAGAACTCATGAGGTATTCACAGCAGCACCGACACATTTTTCAAATATATCAGTGTATTTAGTTTCCCCTCAGTGAAGCATTGAGCTGAGCTCAACTGCAAATGCCGTAAGCAAAACAAACTCATCTCAGGGCAGGCTGATACTGAAAAGTTAATGCATGGCTTTATTGCTAGCAGGCCTGATTACTGTAATGCTCTCCTGTCGGGTCTACCAAAGAAGGCAGTTGGTTAGTTACAACTTGTGCAGAACGCAGCAGCACGCGGACCGACAAAGACCAGATGGAGAGCAAACATTACACCCATTTTGAAATCCCTGCATCGGGTTGCCTGTTAGTTTTAGAATAGATTTTAACATCCTTTTATTGGTTTTTAAATCACTAAAGGGCAATGCACCTGCCTATTTATGTGCAAAGCTTTTTATTAGGTATGTGCCTGGCAGAGCCCTTAGATGCTCTGACAGTGGTCTCTTAACAGCTCCAAATGCTAGAACAAAAATGTATTGGAGAAGCAGCTTTTAGCTATAATGGATTTTTAGCTATATTAGCCTATGGAACAGCCTGCAGAGGATCTATAGGTTTCTGAATCTGTGGACATACCCAAGTTTATTGTATTGCTTTTATTTGTATATTCTATTCAGTTGAAACATATTCAAATGCATTTGAATTTTTGTCTAACCACTTAAACCCTATTAGTTGACCGGTTTCACGTGGGAGCACTACATCCTCTACAGGGGCATCTCGCAGGTCACGGACAAGGTCAGAGAGAGAAGGATGAGGCAGGCTGGGCACTGCGTCAGGCACCTGGGACTGATGGTGAGCCCACTGATACTGTGGGAATCCACCCAAGGCACAGCTAGGAGGTGAGCACCACCTACGTGGACATACTGCGGCATGACAGCGGAGCCAGCAACACCGCAGAGCTCCAGACTCTGATGCTGGCTAGGAAGGAATGGAGTGCGGCGATACAGGAGTCCCAAGTTGGTGTTGGCTAGTTGTTGTTTTTTACCTCTATACCAAAACTTTTCTGCATAAATGGTCGATCTACAAGCTCACGACGCGGTGCAATGTGACAAATCTAGAGCTTGTAGATTGAAATTTTACTTTCGCTTAACACATTGACTGCCTGAATTATTTTCACTGCCTATTGTTATTCATGCTAGAGATTTTTCAATGAAAAAAAAAAAAGTACTCAGGAGCCGAGATACAAAATTTTAAAGTTTTAAGTTAACAAGGAAGTGGATGAGAGTAAAGATCTTCGAAAATTCATATTTCCTTGGTCTTTGGGTCAAATTTTTTTTTAAAAAGTACAAAAAAAAATGATTTTTCTTTTTTTTTACTAAAAACTAGTTAACTCGATCTTGGCAGGCAAGTGATGAAAAGCTAAAAACGAGTTGAGCCGTTCTAGGCAGTCAATGTGTTAACATTGGCCTCGGAAGAGTGATGGTAGGGTTCATGTTATTCTTTTCCGTGAAGCGCATTGAGTTGCACTCGCTGTATGAAATGGACTATATGTATAGTACCTTTATTAGAAGGAAGAAACCCCTTGAGATGCATCATCTCATTTTCAAGGGGGTCCTTCATTTGTGCTAAATGAACGAGGCAGACATTACACAAACCCCTTCTAACATCCTGCCCTTTCTAACATTCAAGGCCCCATCCCTGAAGATGAAAGGGCAAGTGTACTCAGCCTGCGTCAGAAGTGGAATGACGTATGGGAGCGAGACATGGGCCCTCAAGGTGGAGCATGAAGAGAAGCTGAACAGAACAGAGATGAGGATGATCAGATGGATGTGCAGTGTGTCACCGAGGGAGAGAAAGACCAGTGCAGAGCTGAGACAGAAGATGGGAGTGGAGGCCATAGTGGATGTGGTGAGGAGAGGCAGATGGCGATGGTACGGACACACAGTAAGGAAGGAAGAGAATGATTGGGTGAAGAAAGTAATATCGATTAACATAGAGGGGACAAGACCCAGTGGCCGGCCTAAGAAGATATGGCAGACCACCGTGTTGGCTGACATGAAAGCACTCGGCATCGACCATGAGGTGGCCATGGAACGTTCCCAGTGGAAAAAAAACATAGCGAGAATCCAGTCCAACCCAGCGGTGCCTTTAAACCGATGATGCTGATACATTACACAAACAATACAACAAAATACATCCATGCACACACACATGACAAGAGCGCTCCCAAAGCTAAATAATCTTTGATTTGGATGTACCTTTCACTAGCTCTTTGGCCTCTTCCGACACACCCTTCCAGGGCTCCCCCGCCAGAGAGAAGTCCCCCTCTTTTATCTTCTGCATTATGTCAGCAGCATGAGATGAGGTCATCCCCCGCTGCTCACTCTGAAACGGCACCTGGCCTGACAGCATGGTGTACTGGAGGAGAACACACACACACACACACACACACACACACACACACACACACACA
This sequence comes from Gymnoscopelus microlampas, assembly GCF_963454915.1. Taxonomy (NCBI): domain Eukaryota; kingdom Metazoa; phylum Chordata; class Actinopteri; order Myctophiformes; family Myctophidae; genus Gymnoscopelus; species Gymnoscopelus microlampas. The sequence goes on from NC_139949.1 coordinate 13,981,404, forward strand.
CATTCAGGGCTTTGTTATGGCCAAACCAAAACCTAGTAAAGAGAGCATAACTACATTAACACTGTACAGTACATTAACAAAGTACAATACAGTGTACAGAAGATTTTTTTAAATGTGGCAGTGTGGCAGAGTATATAGTCTGTTACCCTTAATATCACACTAACTACAGTATACGTCTTACTGATAGTACACTATCTGCACTTACATGTATATACTGTACAAATAGCATAGTCTCTATACTATATAATTGGGTCTATTTGTAACACTTTGCAGTGGCAATAAAAAATATCAAACAGATTATCTACAGAGGGAGAGTGCTCCCTCTGTAGATAATCTGTTTGATATGTTTGTAGACACAATTAAATAATACACATTCTGGCTTTTCTAAGTAAACATTGCATGAACATTGCATACACTGTTGACCAGTTCACTAACTTTTTGGCATGTGTATTCACATATCTTAGTTTTTGTCCTATAGAGGAGAGAGTTTTGAACTCCAACTCTCTGACAATTTCCCTTCTATCGCAGCTCCGTGCACATCCTATTAGTGGCTGCTGAATCGACCCAATCTTCCCTTGGGGATCAATAAAGTTTTATCTCATCCTTAATTTAAATTACCAGGATGACCCCGAGGCTCCAGAGGTCACAGGCCTTATCGTATCCGGCGCTGTCGAAGAGCTCAGGTGCGGCGTACTGCAACGTGAAGCAAGGGGTCTGCAGGGGCGCGCTGCCCGCCGGGCACAGACGGGCAAACCCAAAATCTATCACTTTCAGCACCAAGTCTTCTCCCTCGTCTGCAAACAGCACGTTCTGCAAGGCAAATAAGAGATCATGTCATTATTCCTGTCCTCAACTCCTCCAACCTTTTTTGCGCGCAGTCTGCACTTCTTCACACTGAGGGGCAGGTTATAATGGCAGGCTGCCTCTTCAGCAATGTGAGCCGTGATAGTGCCGCCTTAAGGGAGTAAGGTGTAAATGAGCTGTGATATTTATCATTTTGTCTCAAAAATGAAAGTCAAGCGAATGTCACATTAAGCTGGTTAGTCTAATGTGCTGCCACTTATGCCAACCTTATGCAGTCCAATTAGATTACTAACAAGACTCACCTAGGTGGAGTTTGACATATTGGTTGATACACATTACTGTTGATTCTCTGTACATACACCCCTACTATATGCACATATTGCTGGTGATAGTTTGTGTACGTATTGACTAATACACATCGCTGGTGGTTATCTGTACATTTATACTTACTATATGCACATATTGCTGATGATAGATTGTACACTGATAATTATCTTTACATATACAGTATGTACATGTGCCTATATTTATTACATACTACATACCTACTGTATATGCCTATATTTATGTACATATTGGACACTCAGTACATACACCTACTACAAGCCCATTTTACTGGTGATACATTTTAAATTATTATGTCTTTATTATTATTATTATTGTGTCTTTATGTCTTTAAGTCTATCTATATCCGGCTATATCCGACTTTTAATGGCGATGGAAGGCACACAGTACTAATTCCTCTATTTTCATATACATTATGTATACGTATCCAGGCCAGGCGTAGAGGGCCAGGTCAAAAGTTAAGTCGTCTTTATACCGTCTTTTATATTGTTATCCTATTTTAACTAGTGTTATCCTACTATTTATTCTGTACTTGTTCTCTACCCTTACCTTTGTTTCATCCTGACTGCAGTGCTGCTATGGTAACTGATTTTCCCTCTGGATCAATAAATATCTGTCTGCCTGTCTGTCTGATCTACCTAAAACTATGACACAATAGTCTATTTATGGTTAATATTGAGCTTATGGTATACATTCTTTGTGCTCAATTCTATAGGGGAGAAGGAATGATAAGGTTTAGAATTGTCAGGCAAAATACTTGGACTAGAACAGTGTGTTCCAGTCTGAGTGGCTGCAGATTTTCACTTTGGTCCAACTCTCCACCAGGTGATTTCGCTAATTAGGCCACCTTCAAGCAGAGAGGCAGGAACTCATTAGTGTAGTGTAGCGTTGAGCTGGAAGGAAAACCTGCAGCCTCTAAGTTCCACACAGCACATGATATTGCAGTGTCTTGCAATATGGATACTGCATTAGTCACTATAGATCTACCCTTTTCATAGAAACCATTTTGACAGGTGGTGTAAACACAGCTGTGGGTAATAACACTGATTATGGGTGTGTTTCATCTCGGTGTAAAGGGACTGACAGACAGGAAGTGTCAGACGCTTGTGTCAAAAAGCGGCGATTGGTTTTAAACAGCTGTAGTCACACTGAAGGCGTCAAGTGGGCGCGTCAAAAGCTGTTGAAGCGCCTTTCAGAGCTTGGTTCTATTTTGAGGGTCGATGCAGGGCAGAGACCACCAAAACAGCTTATGAACAAACGCTATTTCTGAACGATTGAGACCTTTGTAAAATACCCGGCACAGGAAAATAAAAGAAGACATATCACACATTGTTTTCTGCTGTGTTGCTTTTCGATGTGTACACTGTATAATTGTAATGATGTGTCTAAGAGCACAAAGTACGTTTCTGAACGTGACAGCCTGAACATGAAATATCGCGATACTGCAGAGCCAGAAACGATACCTGGCGCTGTTTAGATGCCTCAATAAATTATACAGTTTGCACATCAAAAAAACTATTGTCTATTGCAGCTTACAGACTACTAAACTAGTAGATATAGTAATAATCATTACTCCTATATCTACTAGTTCAGGCAGTACTAAAATGACATGATTTCAATGTCGTTAAGACATTATTCAATGTCTTGACAACGACATTGAAATCATGTCATTTTAGTTCTGCCTGGCTCTGGACTGCAGCAGACGGTTCAACGTGATCTTGAACGCCTCCATGTTGACAAACGTGCAGCGAACGTGCAGCGAGTGCATGCATGTTACCGGTCATGAACGCGCGTCCATATTCAACATGGCTCTGGCAGGAGGGCTAAAACCTGGTTTAAAAGGTTGTTTCAACACATTTTTCCAGACTGTCGGAACTACAGTAACTATTTAGCATAACGGGATTATACCTTTCCTTTTTTGGTACAATACAGAAAAAGGTAAGAATTGATTGCACAGATTGTCCCCTCTTAACAACAGTTTGATCAACGAGCGAGTGGCACCCGCTGCCCACAGCTGTGCAGCGAGGGGAGAGTGAAGTGACAGACTGACGGCTAGTGTGAGAGTACAAGTCGGACTCGGATCAATGAACCTTTAATCCTCTGAAGTTGTCGGCTCTTTTCACATAAAGTAACAAGCAGGGACGCTGGAAGTCATTTATGCCAAGGGGGGCTGGGCTTGGCGGGGGACTCCCGATTTATTTTACATTTGGCCCGCGATTTTTTTCACATTTTTTCACCTTTTTCAACAAATATTTTATTCCCCAAAGTTAAATACATCATTGTTTTAATATATAAGTGTGTATATAGACTTAAAACATGATATATATTTGTTTTAATTTACAAAAAATAAATAAATCTAAAAAATAATTCAAAATGTTTTCCAATTTGTTTCTTTCTCTTCCCCACCACCAGGGGTGCTGCAGCACCCTCAGCACCCCACTTCCCGCGTCCCTGGTAATGAGGCCATTAAAATGTCAGTAACCGATCTGCAGAAAAGTGACTAGTTACGTTGCTAGTTACCACAAAAGGTAGTTACAGTAACAAGTTACTTTGTAACTTGTTAGTCCCAACACTGGTGAGTCCAGCCGTACTGTGGGCCAGCATGGATTGTAACACCCATAATTAATCTTATTACCTTCAGCTGTGTCCACCTGTCAAAATGGCCACTCTGAAATGGGTCCAATGCCATATCAATAAATGTGGAATTGTGCAGTCCGACCCAGACCCGTGTATTGTATCAGGGACCAAATGGGACACCAGGTGAAGGATTAAAGGAATTAATTAGCCTTGAATCGAATAGCCTTGAATTCATGAATAATGTTTGTTTGTGTTGGAATCCTTCACAGTGATTGAAGTATCCAAAAACAAAGGCAATACTAGCTAGGGCTGTCACAATAGTGAGATTTTAGTTGACGATTAAATGTCATACAAATAATTGCGAGTGACAATTTAATTGTGTTTTTGGCATTGAACACTGGAACATACAAATATTTTACTTCTGTTTGGCTTTAGGATTCATGAAGCGAAAATGTGCACAGGGTAGACGACAGGTCAGGTATAACTTAAATATACAAGGAAATTACATATTTAATAATTTTATACTTTAAAATAAAATAATTGTGGAAACAGCCGATCAAAACGTGTTGTAATGCGTTGTCAGCTTGTAGATCTGCTATTTATGCTATCTTTGGAAAATGTTTGAAAACATTTTTCAACATGGAAATGATTATGACGTATTATACATATTAATTCATCAAATTAATGTAACGTTTAAAAACAAAAAGATGGCATCAAAATATATATGTATATTTTCATTTAATTTCCAATAGGCTCTATGCACAGCAGCCATATTGTAAAGAACTTGGGCCTCTTCCTTACTTCCTTCACAGGTGTTACCATTGGTAATGAAGGCTCTGTTCCATTTAGTGTGACACAGTGGTTTTCAAACTCCTTAATTTCAAGGACCCCCATAACTCTGAGAGTGTACAAATGGAACCAAATGGACCCGTAACACACCCATAAGGGTCCATTTGGAACCCCCTCAAAAAACCATGAGGGTCCCTGGACCACACTTTGAGACCGACTGGTGTAGCAGAGTGTTTCCAGTGAGCCAACATGCACAATATCAGCACCCTGACTCTGTTTGACCATGAATGGAAGAGGCACAATTTCTTTCCGATATGGCTGCTGTGCATAGAGCCTATTTTCCATCGCAGAACTTATGTTCACCCACCTCTGGTTTGAGGTCTCTGTGGACAACTCCAGCCTCGTGCATGAAGCTCACTGCTGACACCAGACTCCGTAGCAGCTGGCTCGCCTCTGCCTCTCCAAATAACTTCTTTCTTTTGATCCTTTCAAGCAGCTCCCCTCCGCGTAGGAGCTCTAACACCAGGTAGGTGTGATACTGAGGGAGGGCAGGAGCGAGGGATGCATTCGTAATCAGAAATTGATCATTGCAAGTTATTTTATTCCTTGTGTACAGCGGCTTCACATTACTCTTCACATTACGTGACCAAGACTAACAATTGCAAGTCTAACAATGGTATTGCCATGGTGCCGTATAATAAATAAATCTAATAAAATTGAATCAAATTGTGACTTGTGAGAAGAATGGTGGATTTGGAGAACGGTGACATCCTCATTAAATATTCAAATGTTTCCTGTACCAGGTCTGTGTAGACTTCGTGCAGCTTGACGATGTTGGGATGAGACTCGCACTGCCTCAATGCCGCAATCTCCCTCTGCGTATTCACTTCCATTCTAAGAATACAAGAGACCATTAGTCTACTCACACAAAGACAAAACAGAAGTTATCACAAACCGAGCTAAAATGCAAAAAAGAAAAAACACACGGATGGGGAAACAATTGCTAATTGTGCAGGTGCATCAAAATAAATCAAAGCACCCAAGAGGCTGATAGAACCACCTCACCTCAAACCAAATGGGAAAACCGGTCCAGTCAACAAAAACCTTCTGCAACCTAGTATAGCTCTGTAACAGGTACTGTATAGTGATTAAATGTCTACGTTTATATTGCTGCATCCCCAGGTACTTGTATGCAAAACATTGAACTGTTTTTCCTGTATTATTTTATGAAATGTAACTGAAAAGTTTAAAAGGGTGTAAAAGCACAGGTGCACATTGTTTTTTTTAGGCATTTCTACTGTTACTGAGATGGGGGAGATTAAATACAGACTGGCGAATGACAGGAGAGAGGAGAGATGACATTCACAACACAGGTCAACCATTAAGCTCGATTTTTACAACATGACGGTGTCACTTGATGAAAATAATAGATCTTCAACGTGTCGTTCTTTTCGGTAATCGACACCACATAAATTAAACATTCAAGCACACCGACAAATCAAAGCTAAACAGCTGGAGTACCAGCAACAACCGTCAACCCACCTGCGGCTGACAATTTTGACAGCGTAGTCGAGGCCACTCTGCCGGTGCCGGCATTTCCTACAAACAGAGAAACTGCCCTCGCCGAGGGGAGGTTCCTGCAGACACAGCTCGTAGTTCACAAAGAATTGGGAATCCTGGACAGGAAAACATTATGCTTTTAGTCAAACAGAACCAAAATAGGTCAATGAAAATGATGGTTGTGTCACAGGATATGGCTCCCCACAGTGAACTGTAAAGAGTTCAATATTATTATTAAAATACATTGAAGAGCTTTTTTTTCCTTCACAAAAAAAACAGTCCTATTATCTACGGAATATGTGTGTGTGTGCGTGCATGTGTGTGTGTCACTGTGTCCTGGGGCCCGGGCGTAACCCAGAAAGCGTCTGACCGAGCGGTCTCAAACTTGCCGTGTGTCTTATATGACCCCGGGGGTGTGTGGTGCCGAATGGCCTGCGGGTCTGACGAGAACGCACAAGTTCTGTGTGTTCTGGAGATTGCCTCTCTTGCTTTATCCCCAAACCTTCTGACCTGGGCTGGCCCTCTAATAATGCAGTAATTTCTGATCTTGTCCCTCTTTCTGTCAGTGCCACCGCTTCCACGCCATACAGCATGGCCGGTCTCACTACCATCTTATACATCCATCTTCCTTCTCACTCTTTGCTGGTAATCTTCTGTCACAAATCACTCCTGACACTTTCCTCCATCCATTACACCCTGATGACCTTTCTTTCATTTTTTTGTGTATGTGTGTGTGTGTGTGTGTGTGTGTGTGTGTGTGTGTGTGTGTGTGTGTGTGTGTGTGTGTGTGTGTGTGTGTGTGTGGTGGTGGTGGGGGGGTGGTGGGGGGGGGGGGGGTACAGTAGAGCTTTTTACCCTAATGGCCATAATGTTCGTTCTGAGATCCAATTGGTTCTGAAAATTTTTTATCATATAGGCTGCTACATAATAAAATAGGCAACTCCATAATGGAATCTAGCAGCTACATAGCAGCTTAAAATAAGAGCCGGTGAAATTAAATTGCATGTTTTCACATCGCTGAAAACTGAATCCATGATCGCACACCTTTGATCTGCTCTCTCCACTCGGCTGGCAGCCTGGCTTCCAAGCGTAGCTCAACTTTCCCCTCCCTTACTTTGCGCTGCAGTAATCTGATCCTAGGTCAGCCTAATTATCACACATCACTTCAGGCTTTTCTCTCCTAACAAGCACAGAGTATTACACATAATGATAAACAGACCCGGGACCCGAGGAAATAGAATCTGAACCAACCTGGACCCAATTGACCATGATAAAACACAAACACAAACTCAGTTCAGGTAGACACCTGAAGACCAAAAGTAGACAGTCAGTCCACTTTCCATAGTTTGTCCTTTGTTGAGACAGTAGGAGAGCTGAGAGGTAGACAGTGTAGGGGAGACAAACACTAGGAGAGCTGAGACAGAGACAGTGTAGGGGAGACAGACACTAGGTGAGCTGAGACAGAGACAGTGTAGGGGAGACAGACACTAGGAGAGCCGAGAGGTAGACAGTGTAGGGGAGACACACACTAGGTGAGCTGAGACAGAGACAGTGTAGGGGAGACAGACACTAGGAGAGCCGAGAGGTAGACAGTGTAGGGGAGACAGACACTAGGTGAGCTGAGACAGAGACAGTGTAGGGGAGACAAACACTAGGAGAGCCGAGAGGTAGACAGTGTAGGGGAGACAAACACTAGGAGAGCAGATAGGTAGACAGTGTCAGGGATACAAACACTAGGAGAGCTGAGAGGTAGACAGTGTAGGGGAGACGAACACTAGAGAGAGACCGTGTAGGGGATACAGACAGTAGGACCGTGTAGGTGAGACCGTGTAGGGGAGACCGTGTAGGGGATACAGACACTAGGTGAGCTGAGAGGTAGACATTGTATGGGAGACGGACACTAGGATAGCAAAGAGGGAGACAGAGAAGGAAAACATGGACACGACTTCCAAGCAGGGGAACATGTGGTTCCACAGGCCTTTGACCGTTACAACCACTACACTGCTAACGGTATCGTGGCTTGCCAACTCTGTTTTAGTATTCAACACATCATCCAGTTATCAGTAATAACTAAGTTACAAATTGCAAGATGAAGTGCATACCTTTAACATAGCACTCCGCTGGACCATCGATGAACCCGGTCGATCTGCTCCTATTTGGGATTCGATGAAGTCCCCCATGACAGCATTCTTGTTGAACAGGATGGATGGAGCAACAAACGAGTAGCCCTGCAATGGGAAAAACATGGGAAAATTCTCATTCTACTACTCTGACAGAAAAATGTGGAATGCCCTGACACCATGACGTAAAAAATGTGTGGATTACTGGCTTCTTTCAAAACAGGCCTGAAAATCCATCTATCAGGAGACCACAAGAGGTAAACTCATTTTTTTCCCATAGAAAGGAGGTGACATTCACTGAGAACATTTTTTCCCGTTTTCTATAAGTGTATTAAATTTGTTGATATGTATTTTTGTGTTATTTTTATACTATGTTGATGAATTGAATACATAGGACCACAATGGAAACAAGTGCCCAGGACTTTTTTGTGTTATCCTTTTAGTCTAAATGTCTGACTGCACCCGTTTACATTTCTGACAGATAAAGTATTCAATCAATCAATCAAATGTATATGGTCAAAACAGTTCTCATGTTTTTATTGTATCATACCCCAAGCACCTAAAATGAAACAAAAGAAAAAGTTCAAACCCTGCCCGCACCAACATCTCTTGTTCTACATCTCTGAATTGTGACTTTGACCTCTGACCCTTGCATTAATCTTTCAGTTAATAATCTCTTCAGGGCATGCTATTGCTCATTCCCACCTAATTTCGTGAAAATATGCCCATCCATTTTAAAGTTCTTACAAACAAACAAACACACACACACACACACACACACAGACCATTTATAATACCCTGCCATGCAATGCTGTGAGGCAGTAAACCACAGCAGCTCCAAGCATGAATGTGCATAGAGTAATGAAGAGAAAACCCAATTAATTGCTATAGTTCTGCATTCAAAGGGTTGTCATAGGAAGTCGAAAATGTATATTTATTTCCCTGTGCTTACTTCTGTTATACATATAATTTAGAAAATCAGATAAATGCTCCAATTTTAAATTGAGTGGCCAACTGGCAATACATTTACATAATATGCCTAATATGTATGTAAAATGGCTCCATTTAGATGACAAACTGGAGATTAAAAAGAAAAACACACACATTGGAGTGGTTTCAGTTGCAGAAAATAGGTTGGCTCACAGGCAACAAGCAGTGACAGTTTGATTAGTGTTGTGTGACTGTATTAATAATATGATAATAATACCAACAATGACAGTATGATTACTGCAATGTGTATTATAGCAATAATACCAGTGACAGCATAGTTACTGTAGTGTGCATTGGAGCAATAAGTCCACTGACAGCGTGATACTGATAACTATAATGTGTATGAGAGCCATAACACACGAGCAGCCATTCTTTACTGTGGTAATATGAAGGTGACGCAAGAGATGAGAGTAAGTGCCACAGCACCAAGGTAACCATAGTTAAAGTACTTGACATCCTCAATGGTCACATCATGTATCATATGGTCACCAAGATTTGCACTGACTTAAAAAGTTGTCTCTCTCTCTTCTAAAGCAGTGGTTCTCAACCTTTTCAGGCCGTGACCCCCCAAAATAATCATATATATTTGAACTGGGGACCCCAGATACATATTGTGAAAATAGCCGATCTACAAGCTCACAACAGATCGGCTATTTTCAAATGTTTTGCCTCTTTCTTATATGATTTGACAATTTAGCCAATGTTTGATGAGTTTTTATAGTATAGTTTGTTGATTACTTTTGATGCTGTAATGGTAAAACAAAGGTATTAAAAAGGTCTTAAAAGTCCTTAAATTGTCACTTCACTGTCATCTGGGGACCCCCCCGCCCCCAAAAAATCTTGTGGGGACCCCCACGGGGGTCCCGACCCACAGGTTGAGAACCACTGTTCTAAAGAAGTAGGTATTCTAGGTACAAAGGAGAAACAACAACCACAAAAGAAATTGACAGCTACAGTTGATCTTAGCTTACTGCCAGAGCAGACCTATCAAACATAACGTTGCTGTCGGGCAGAAACCTTGTATCTCCATTTTTCATCATTTTACTTTTTTTCGTAAATGAATGCCTTACTTTGTTGTACAACAGTTTCACGCAACAGCAGCGGAAACCGCTGATCTACAAGGTCACGAGTCGCCATGGGACGATTTGTGAGCTTGTAGATTGTCTATTTCCGCTACTGTTGTGTCATTCTGAAAATGACAGTTAAAATGACAGTTCTCTGTTAACAGTTTTGGACATACAAGGTTTCCATGCACCCAACAGCGACAATAGGGTATTTAACTGAGCTTTATGGGTATTGAGAGAGCAGGGTTGGGGCCTGTCTTAACCCTATCTGAGTGCTTGGCTGAAACTTCCAGTTGTACAATTCTTACCTGAGTGGAGGATGTACAGTGAGGAAATTAAAGCCCAAACAAGACATTAGCTGGCCAATACATGCACAAATATAAGGTTTCATGGATCTGTGTTTAATCAGCATAATATCAGCATTTAATTTCCCACAAAATTAAAATACCAAATTGGCGGTTTGGCAGGTTTAACACATTAACTATGACTCACCATTTACTTGACATTACTGCCAACGATTTTACAAAGCATACCATGTTTTTTATTTTATTTTCAAGGAAGCCAATGGATTCTATTTGAGTGGGATATGAAAATCATCCTGCAGGGAATTGAAAATTACCCGAGAGAGGCAATTTATTGAATTTTACATTGGACTGATATTTTTGGTCGACGTTACGTTATTGTTGCTTTTTAATACATTTTAAAGCGTGAATTTGAAGTCTAGCCGAGTCTACCCAATTATGTTTAGCAAACATTGACCCAATTATGCAGTCCAAGTTCGGTAGAATTTAATGACTTGACTGGGGAAAATGGAACGCGATGTGTGTTTTTTTACACATGACTCTGCAGGAGGCTAATCTATAAGGGGATCGGTCTGTATGTCTGTCTGTGTGTGTACAGAGCTAAGCTAACCACTGGACCATCCAGTTCCACGTTTGATATGCCAGTAGGCAGTACCTCCACTAATTCTAATATTTTTTCACGTTTTCTATTTTTTTAAATATAGTATTTTTATAATGGAAGTCAAATACATAAATCATAGACAAAGGATATTGGAACCATGTCATTCCCATGTGGATCCAGCATGATTTTTCCCCCTATATTCCTCATAGTATCTTTTTGCATTATTGTTGTATCTTCTCTCACCACAGCCGTAAAGCGATACATTATACTGTGAACTGTGAACAATGACAACAATCTAAACATCAGCTGATGGATTGGTACAGTTCATTGCAGCAGCCAGCGTTGGCAGATATAAACAGTGACATTTTTGGCCCAAGTTAAACTCTGGTGGTTCCAAAAATGCAATATTGTTCACGCTCTAATAAGTGACCAGTTCCAAACGCTTGACACCACCGCACCACTGGAAGGTCCTGCTAGCTGTGTTTTATGGAAAGTTGGATTGTGCCGTTGGCAAGTCAGTTTGTGTGGCTAAATCATGTATGTGCCAAGGACTAACCTTGAACAGCTTGTCAGTGCTGGGAGGCGTGCTGGCTGGGGAGTAAACGGGATCCATGCCTGTAAACTCCTCAGCAAAGTTTCCCACGTCAAGCTCGCTCTTCAGTTCTGGTCGGAATGGGGCTTGGACTTTCTTTTGCGCTAGGTCATCCCAGTTCAGTCCCTGAGTATGTAGAAAGAGATGAGAGTGAGCATCATGAGAACCGTAAACTGAGGGCATTGTGATCTAAAGTAAGTAATACAGCCTGCTGCATTTTCCAAACTTCATGCAGGTAAAGATGTTCAAGGCAGCCACCTCAACAAGCTATTGTTGCTACAAGCTACCTGGCCTACGCATCATATTGGTATGTCCTAAAACCGTTGAGATGAGACGATTTAATTTGACTGAAAAACACATTATGTACAAAACTGTGTCCACATGGCTTACGATCCAAATCAGTGTCTCAGTGTACAGGCCTTTACACACCAGGGTCATGACGAATAAAGGATATGAAAATGGAAATTACTCCCCGGGGGAATACTTTGTATCAAGTCTATTCATATAGCTGATGCCTCATTCATACAGGCTCATACTCCTGTTCGCTGTGTGGAAGCTAAAAGAAAAGCAACCTGGTTCAGAATTAAAATATAACTTTACTTAATTGACATATAGAGTACTCATGACACAAACCGTAATTTAAACTTTCGGTTGAATTGAATTAAGAAGCGCTCCCGTGTGTAAGGACCTTATAGCATACACAACTGCAGTTATGTTGATTTTGGTCAAAATCCTGCAAGCCTGTGTGTGTCTACAGTATGTGTGTGTGTTTGTGTGTGTAAGTGAAAGAGTGAGGAAAAAAAGGAGACAAGAGAAGGACAACAGCGGGGAAAAAGGAGACAAGAGAAAGACAACAGCAGGGGTGTGGTAATTTGGGACCTTGAAGAAAGCATGTCCTTTAATGTCCTCCGCCCCTCGTGGCCCAGATCCAAGTCTCTTGTGAGGATCTTTAACCAGCAGCTTCTTGAGGAGGTCCTGAGCAACGGCTCCGATCATGGAGGGGAATGGAGGGGTATTGCGCAAAATACGTCTGAGAAGAAACCAGGGTGGGGACAACATGGAGAGGAAGAGGAGAGGGCTGAGTTTAACCACTTGAACCACAGCATCCATATTCAGGGTGGAACCTTCACTGAAAATAGCAGATCTACAGCTAGCTTGTAGATCGGCTATTTTCGGCAAATTGTTTGGCGTAGAGAAGCATTAGGCGTACACGTGTCCTGTGTCAAAAATAGCAGATCTACAAGCTTGCTATGCGCTGTGTTGTGAGCTTGTAGATCTGCCATTATTGGAATGGGACAATGTTGTACGATACATTTATATCAAAAGCAATTATTTTTTTTGCTATAAACACAAATACACTTGTTTCAACTGGAAATGATTGTCCATTATACAAATAAACATCATGGTCGTCTAGTGGAACACATGAAACAAGAAAAAACATTTTGAAATTGAATATGAGAAAAGAAAGACGTTCAAAACAACCTAATAAGAAATGACTGAATATAAATTAGGTTCCAGCCTTTATTCGACATAAAAGCACTCGTCTTATCAAAATAATTGCATTCCCCGCCGGCTAGGTAAATAAAAAGGGTGAAAGGACCCTGCAATACGGTGGCTGTTATCTTCATAAATCGGAGAACTACTAATAATAAATAGCCCCCTGTACATCTTACACAAACCTGGGTAATCAGATTTTGTAATCAAGATACAGCTAAACCCAGCTATGCAAGTAACCAAGATGCACTGAGGATCTGATCACCTCTAGAGTTAATCAGAGACATAATTGCCATAATGAAGTATAATTGCAATGAGCCTCAAAAATCTATATTGGACTATGTGCAATGCATAGATGTAAACATTCCACAAGCTGATAAAACGTGGAAGTGTATGCAGAGTAAGCAGGTGACAGGCGGCTAACTAGACATATTGAAAACGGCAACTTATTAAACCTGAGTCCCATTACAGCAGGTGCAGAAAGCAATTTCCCGAGCCGTTGCCATCGTTTTAATGGATGTGAAGTGCTATGGGACCGAATAACAAGCACGGCAGCGACTATCAGCATTTTGTGTGTCAAAGGAAAATCTGTTTGCAATGTGGATAAGTGAGGACACAGTTTAAAGTGTAAGTAATCTAAATCTGCATACACCCCCAGTGGTCCTTGAGGGGTTCCAGGGAATCCCACACAAAATTGATAGTTAGTTACAGGGTCTGTAAATCTGAGAGTGTAAAATGGAACCAAATTGACCAGTAAGGATCCAGAATCAGAATTATTAAGGGACTACACCATGAATATTTACTTTTCCTTCTTTTTTGTGTGTTTTTGGTCTCCCCTACATCTCCTCTATCCCAAAAAATCACACCCTGTGTGAAGGAAGCGGTGCCTTTGGGGCGGGGCTTAACTCATTTCAGTTCGTCCCTATTGGTGGTCTGAGTCCACTTACCAAATTTGTACTTGGTAGCATGCTGCAAACTGGAATGATGGCTGTTTAAAGGCCAGCCAATGGGCAGACAGAGGGGGTGGGGCTTAAGTAATTACAGTTTGTCCCTATTGGTGGTTTTAGTCCATGTACAAAATTTGTACTCCGAACGTGAGTTATGGCTGTTTAAAGGCCAGCCAAAGGGAAGACAGAGGGGGCGGGCCTGGGGTTTTGTGTAAATTGGTCTCAAAACAGGCCAAACTGATTTGGCCCCGAAAGTGACGTCACTAGCGGTACAATCCCTCCCGTTTTTCAGTTCCAACTTAGAAAGAAATAACGTTTTTTTTACTTTTTCCACTCAGGTCTAGGAGATAACATGCATACAAACTGTCTCAATAGCGCCACAAATCAGGACAATGTGGTATTGCAGGTGAAAGTGCTTTATAAGCCAGACAGAAGTTAGTTGGAATGAGTATATCTGAGGCCTGATTTAGGCTCAAACCTTTTGAAAAACGTTTGAGGGACATAAACAATATGATATTACATTTATTCTTTTTTTAATTCATGGTGTAGATCCTTTAAATGAACACTGAGGATTTTACAGTGTAGACTGGGGTCCCAGAGATAAAGACATCGTAAGAAATGGGGGTATGTGTACTAATGCAGTGGTTCTCAAACTTTTTCATGTCAAGGACCCCAAAACGATATGTATTTGGCCGCAGACCCCCATCTCCAAATATTTTGTTCCAGGGACCCCCAGCAGCAAAGATTTGAGTTACAAATGTTCGCTTTAAAAATATATATAGCCAAAGGTGTGCACAAAGTTTCACGATTTTTCAAAAATAGCAGATCCACAAGCTCATAGCACGGCACTCAGTGCTGCGCTATGAGCTTGTATATCTGCTATTTTTGAATAGCCAAAGTATAAAAGGTTAAAGTGGTTAAAATGATTGTGACGCTATATTAACACATTTTGCTGGGGACCCCCTGGAACCCCCCCCCAAGGACTCCTGGGAGACCCCACTTTGAGAACCAAGGTACTAATGCACATCAAACTGCGGGGGGTCCTCAAAATGAAAAAGGGTTGAGAATCACTGGGGTAGTCCATCAAGACTGCAGCACTCACTTGGACACTTCATTCTGGGAGTTGCTCTCCCCCTCCAGAGTAAACGGAGACGCTCCTGTCAGAAGCTCAAACATCAGGATCCCCAGGCTCCACCAATCTACTGACTGAGGAGAGATTAGTTGATCAATTGATCGATTGAGAGACACGGTAAAAAGGATACTGGAAAGAGGACAAAGTGACTGCCAACAAATACATTTTGCACTACGACGCAGTATGTAATATTTTGGTGCATCATGTGTAACTGTACATTGATGTGTTTGCAAATGCAGAATGTTATTCCATATTTGCTGCTGATACTGCAAAGATGCAAATATTGCAAATCCGCTATATGCCCAGTTCTCTTCTATTTTAGAGAGAGTTTGAGATTTATCCATTATGTTTTTGTGTGTTGATATTGAAATCTATTCAGTCAGTCTATTCCACTGCTTTGTGTTCATCATTCTATTGTAGCACTATTTACAACAGGCTGCTGGCTGTTATGATGACCCAAATTGCACACAGATACTAAAATATATAGAGAGTAAGAAAGGAGGAAAAGACACACTTAGATAAACATACATACATACTGTACAGTAAATACTCGCATGCATGCACACGAACACACACACCAGAGGTTGACACTATCGACTTTCCGACTGCCCGTGGCAGGTAAAATAAAACTTTCGGGCAGGTGGAGTTTGAGTGGGGACGCAGCCGTCTTTAGTTTGCTATAAACATAACACGAGATATCTGTCTAAACACTTGAACGTTCACTTTCTCTCTCTCTCTCTCTCCGGTCTCTCTCTCTCCGGTCAGTGGTCAAAATAAGAGCACTTTGTCAAGTTATGGGAAAGTAAGCATCTTCTGGTCTGTGGAATTGTGCCGTTTTCACTGTCGCTACACTTAAAAATATAAACTAGTATGAACGGCACATGGTAGTAAGACATTAAGGCTAAAAGGATAACACAAAAAAAGTCCTGGGCACTTGTTTCCATTATGGTCCTATGTATTCAATTAATTGACAAATCATAAAAAATACATGTCATCAACAAATATAAACACTATAGGTACAAAGGAGATGGGAAATTGCATTGACCTCCCCCTGTGGTCTCCTGATAGATGTTTTTCCAGTTTTGACAGAAACCAATGTTTCACATCCTTTGATTAATGGATGGTGTCAGGGCCTTCCACATTTTGGTGGCAGAGCAGTAGAATGAGAACTTTTTTGTTTGTTCTAAATTTGGGAGGTACCAAATCATGGTTGCCTCTGAGACCTTTAGTGTCAACCCCTGCACAAGACACACTGCAGTGGAAAAAATGGAATTGTTCATTTGTGTCATATTTGTGTTAAAGTGTATGCCGATTGTCCTGACAACTGGCCTAGCTGGGTGTGGCTTACACCGTGGTCTGACATCCTGTCTCGACTTAATCAAATCTCTTTTGCACATCAATGGCTTTTGTTCTGATCAGGGTGTCGGTGAGACTCCCTCAGCGGGGCGGCGACAGCCAACACAGTCAGAGCGTCTGTATTGTATTGTACTCTTTGTTTTCTCTCCGTGTATCCATCACAGTCTCATCGACACCATGTAAAGATTGAATAAGACCTTTTGCTGTCATTCAAACAGGATGGTCCTTAGTGTATCAAAATTAACTACATTGTTCTGGAGACTCAATAATCTTGCATGCTGGAAGGTGGTTGTTCTCTAGGGATCCCTATTAAATTGAATTGAATGTCTCATCACATCTTGTGCTCTCCTTATATTTTAGTATGAGTATTAGTACTTTCTGCCGTAACACACACACTTATGAACATATGCACAATCTCATTAAAACATAAAATAGAGTCTGCACACTGGACCGTGCTCCCTGAGTTGATATGAGGTCTGAGGAAGAGCTAAGTCACCTTGGTGGTAATCCATTACAGTAAATCAACTTTTCCAGTGTGCAGACTCTATTTTCTACTTTAAAGTGTCTCCTCTATCCAGCACCGGGGATTTTATCTTTTGGATTTGCATACTTTTTCATTCACACATATTATATTGCCATGAATTAGTGAACATATACATTTGCACACGGTACGTGCGTGTGTGCGCACATACAAACGCAACACATTGACTGTAATGTGATGCAATTATTGTAAGATTATGAATGTCACTACTCATGTGCTCACTATACCTAAGGCATTTTTGCTAATGATGTTATGTAATGACCATTTTAAGTGGAAAATCCTAACCAGGGACAGGGTTTGAAAATTAGCCTTGGCTTAAAACCCTACTGTATATACAACATCTGTTTCATGTTATTGTAATCGATTATGCTTTCTGCATTGTCAGTGATAAATAAATAAATAAGTAAATGAAAGAGTCTTATCCTAAAAACAAGTGAAGGCCTATTTAAAAAAGTATTTCTGCACTCAATTAAATCACGCCTTTTTCCAAACCGCGTTAAAATGTATTTCACCTTCACACAAACATATTTGCACACAGACGGAAGAAACCAGGTAAAGCACCAACTTGCTCATCGGGGGCAGTTAGGGGTTCAGTGTCTTGCTCAAGGACACTTCGACACGCAGCCAGGAGGGGCTGGGGATCCAACCGGGAACCTTTTGATTCCAAGAAGGCGGCTTTACCTCTAGAGCCATTGCCGCCAAGTTATTTATTCATAGTTATTGATTTTACCTTGCCGTGGCCTGACTTCCCTCTGATGATCTCCGGAGCCATGTACTCAATGGTTCCACAGAAAGAATAGGTTCTTTCCTTCTGCATGGAAGAGAAAGGGAGATAAACTGAATCAATGTATGATACTGAAGGTTGTTGTACATTAGGGGTGTCACGATTCACTTACCTCACGATTCGATTCAAAATCGATTCCTAGGGTGCCGATTCGATTAAAATTGCGATTCTGCGATTAATTGATATTCGATTCTGCGATTTATTGCGATTTTCTAGGGTGCCGATTCGATTAAAATTGCGATTCTGCGATTAATTGATATGCGATTCTGCGATTTATTGCGATGTTCTACCCCAAATCACTTTGCTTTAATTATACTAGAACATTTTAATATAATATAAAACATGAAAAGTTGAATCATACACTTCAATGCAGCCAGATCATGTCAGGCAGTCTTTCTGACATTGATTTCAGACAAATTGCCAGTGAAAAAGGTACTAACTTATAACATTTTTTTTTATTTTTTTTTTTTTTTATCGATTTTAATATTTTGAATCGATTTTTAAAATCGTGGCATTAAGAATCGCGATTTATTCATAAATGGATTTTTTTTGACAGGCCTATTGTACATATACTAAAAGGATCTGCACAACAAATAGTTCCTGTTTAGAGGATTTTATTAAATGCAGTCAGTGACGTTTCGAGCAATAAAGGCTCTTCATCAAGAAAAAATAATTGGATGACGGAAGAAGACTTGTGACCAGCTGCTTGAGCAGATCTTGGTCTTCTTTGGCATATCCTCTCTCTTCCATCTTCACAAAGCAGGCATTTTCTTACATAAGGCTGAGGAAAAGCCTGCATTGCTTGAAATGTCACTAAATTTAATAAAGTCCTCTAAACAGGAGCTATTTGGCGTGCAGATATTCCTGCTCAAAATTACAATGTTTTCTTTTGAACCAGCACACATTTTATTGGACATCGGGTTGTGAATGTCTAAAATCTTTCTTTCTGTTTTTGTTGTTTTGTTTTGAATTTAGAGTAGCCAATTATTTTTTATCCCCTTTTTATCCCCAATTTAGTCGTTATGCCAATTGATTCCTACCCACACACATTTCTGTTTTGTCACTGCTGTTGTATCCTATTGACTAACCTGCCAGTGAGGAGCCCCCACAGGGAGGACGTAGAGCCTTTGTGCTACTCCTCCCGCCAACACTCCCCGCTGACAGGTGCCGCCCCCAGCCCGTAGGAGTACATGCAATGACCAGTACCACGCTCCCCTCCTCCGAACACGAGCCAATTGTGTTCGCATAGACGCCCGACAAAGCCGGTTGCACCACGGTGGATTTGAACCCACAACCTCCACGGTGGTGGGCAGGGACATTACCACTGCGCCAGCCGAGCGCCATAAAATCTTTTATCACACACACGCCAACACACACTAGAACTTGTCTAGGTCACTGGTTACAGGTCCTTTTGGTTCCCACACTGAGGTTCTAGATAAAAATCTAATCTAATGGGGGTCCATTGCCTAATTCATATCAAACTAGGAAGTCTTTGAAAATAAATGGTTGAGAATCACTGGTCTCGGTGCTTACATACCTCCTCTTCCAGAAATTCTTTGCTGAGCCCGAAATCTGTCAATACCACATGTCCTTCGTTGTCTAGCAGGATGTTTTCCAGTTTGATGTCTCTGTAAACAATCGCCAGCTGGGTCCAACAGTAAATACAGTTACATGCATTGTCGATATGGTCAAGTTTAACAGAGACCGTTTTAATCTATGATGACACTTTGGCATTGGAGTTTTGAGTTGTGCAGTTACCATTTTAAGAAAAAATAAAGTGCTTTAAATAAGGTTTTCAGTGGCCACTTAGTGTGAGGTTATAGGCCATGCCAGTGTTTTTGCAAGTTTAACCCCTTAGAATTACATTACTGCCGACAATTCTTCAAAGCATAATAGGGGTGCAACAGTTAATCAAACTAATCGTTAACATTTATATCGACTAGTTATCAATCCTCATTTTTATAGTGAAAAGTAAAAAAAAAAGGTAAAATCCTTTCAAACATATTATAAATAGCCGATCTTCAAGCTTGTGGAGCTTGTAGATCGGCTATTTTCAATATTAAGTACACAAGAGCTTGAGTTATTAACCCCCCCCCCCCCCAAAAGGAATCAATAGAATATTTGCTAAGAAAATAATGGATAGTTGCAGCTCCAAAGCATACCATAGTTGTTGTTTCTTTTTTGTTAATGGGCTAAACATTGGCATAGTCCTTTGACAGAATGAGAAGACCAGAGATGAGAGATTAAGTTCACCTTATGCAAGTGCTCCAACGCCAGGATGATTTCCCCGATGTAAATCCGCACCTCGTCCTCTGTGAAATGATCTCGTTGATACAGATGGGTGAACATCTCACCACCACTCACATAGTCTACAATGAAACACACAAACAGAGGTTGACTACCTCTTTCAGATAGTAAAGACAATCTAAGACCATTTCTATACCAGCTAGGATTTCATCAGTGAAAATAAACTTGCACACGTGAAGATTCTTTATATAGGTATAGAGCATTGGTTCTCAAAGTGCGGTCCGAGGACCCCCAGGGGTACTTAAGGGGGTTCCAGGGGGTCCCCAGCTAAATGATGGACAGGGACCAAATGGACCCTTATGGGTCTGTAACTCTGAGAGTGTACAAATGGAACCAAATGGACCCTAACGGGTCCATTTGGTTCCATTTGTACACTCTCAGAGTTAAATTAACATTGATTTTACAATATAAATTGGGGTCCCAGGACATACATGCCATTAAATGGGGGTCCGTAGCCCTAATGCATGTCAAACTGGGGGTCCTTGAAATTAAAATGGTTGAAAATCACTGCTAGAGAGCCGTACAAATCTTCTATTATGAGGGTCCCTGGCTTATCTTTTCAAATGGGGGTCCGCGGGCTAATAAGTGTCTATTTGGGGGTCCTTGGCACGAAAAAGTTTGAGAACCACTGGTATAGAGTCCTGGGGGACACCAGTCAACTAAGTATATAGGGTGTTAAGTGGTTAATGTAAGAACGTGTCATGTCGGTGTCTCACCCAGGATAAGGTGCAGTTTACTCTGCGTCTGAAACGCGTAGTGGAGGGTAACCAGGAAGGGAGACTGGCGGATGTGCTCTAGCACCTGTCTCTCAGTGCGAGTGTGTTCTGTCGTCTTTGCCTTCTGAACGATAGCTGCTTTCTTCAGCACCTGAGGGTGACATTATACACTACTATAAATCTGCCGCCGGTTTGCATTGCTCAACACAAAATGGCAAAACAGGACATACTGTAAAAATGATGGAAAATGACAGTGACTTTTCTTTCACTTCCTGAAAAGAGGAAAAAGTGCTTGTGACACCCACCTTCATAGCATATAGCTGGCCTTCATCGTGACCACTGTTCTTCTTCACCAGAAACACCTTTCCGTAAGCTAAATAAATAAAGTAACACTTTTTCACTTAATAACAGCCAAAATAAAACAACAAACATCTCCACTAAGAGACCCAGTGATCTTACAAGACGAGTAAAGATTTTTGGCTTAACTGAGGGTCATGGAAAGGCCTTGGGGTCATTAAAATCAGTAGGGTTCATCCTTGCTGAGCGGATACGATTTCATGGAAATCTGCCCATTCGATTTTGAGATATTGTGAGTGCAACTGAACATTTTGGCTAAGGGTGGCACTAGATTAAATCAACAGGGGGGCATCCTCTGGTGAAATGATGGTTCTCAGCACATTGCAAACCAGTGGGTAGTTTTTGATATGTAATTTCAGACCAAAGTGTTGAACAGTTGGACCGAGGTTAAAGATAAATACAGTAGAGCAATATTTCTGTTCTATACAGGAGTTGCGCTACTTGCACAGCTTTGGAGACATTTTTTTTCCACTGCAATAAAAAAGAAAATGTCCTGCTACTCGCTGTCTGTTTCTTTTTTTTTTTGTTGACCTACATGTTGTGTTTCAGTGGCTTTGTACTGTATATAGTTTACCTTACTGCTTACTTACTTCAATTATTTTGTAAAATAAACACTATTGAGTCTATATTCAATATGGTGATGTCTTTAAGTTTGAGTGAAATAGCTTAGGGGGAATGAAGGGTAGTGTTTTAAGTACGGCTAATTTTAGGCCTAGTAACGTTCTTGTTGTGTTGTCCACTGTATTGTCTTTTATATGGACCTATTACAGTCTGAAATAAAGATTGATTGATTAGTTACAAGTTGTTTGTGGTTATTCATGAAATTAACGAATTAGGCAATAACAGGTGGTGTTGCAAAAATTGCTGTCATAGACTTGGTGTGAAACAGGAAGTATTCACAAGTGACTAGAAGAAAGGTCAAGGTTTTAACGAATAGGCCAGTGTTTGACTTACAGGATTCATGTTATGGTCATAAAATGAATGTCAGTTACAGACATTCGTGAATGAAAATACATTAATTTCAGAAAGAAGAAATAAGCTTTCTTTTTTCAGGTGTCCCAATTTTGTCCCACGGCCATCTGTCCCCGTGTGGTTCCTGTAATTTGTGCGGTTACATCCATGTACATAGATCTATCCAAAAAGGGTTCACGTGATGGAGTCTCTTACCTCCAGTGCCCAACACTTTAAGAAGCTCAAAGTTCTCCACACCGACCTTCTCTGTGTGACCTGTGAGGTTGGCTAATGACAGAAAAAATTGCACGTTCAAAATAATTACACAATTACATACATACATACATACATACATACATACATACATACATACATACATACATACATACATAATGTGCCTTTTAAAGCACAGAAAACTGTGGTACACAGACTTTACATTAGGGACAGCCTTCAACGGTGTCAGTTTTATGCAGCACAATGAATGCCACAAAATTAAAGAAATACAATTCAATTTAGGAGACCTGCTGGCTCTGGTCAAGCATCACAATGTCAATAGTGTCTTCTTGGGCATGACCCCTGATTCTAATAGCTCCTCCATGTGCTACCAATGTCACAGCCATTCCCATGTTCAGGGTGAGAGTGAAACAACGGGGTTCCTCCCATCTCATTTATAAACAGAGAGTCATGCAGAAAATTGCCCATGACTCAGGAGTTTAATCCCAAATGTAAACTCGGTAATACAGGCCTACTCGATTGTGCATAATAACCCTCTTAAACAGTCTGCCTCACAGGTCTGTAACACTGGTCTAATGCCATTTGTTTCCATTTGTACGCTCTCAGAGGTAGTTAATAGCAACACATTATTTAGACAGGAAAGTTGTGTTATGTCCCAGGCGGTTATAATGGGTTGTTCACAGATAAATGTGAGCCATGTGCGCAACAAGCACGTAGATCTACTATTTTCAAAAACAAGTTGATTGATTGAATTTGTACATTTAGAAATTTGAAAACAGTACAGCAGTACAGTTAACAATGTTTTCATTGTCGTCCATTGTACTCAAGTCAATTCATCATCCAATGATAAACAATTGTTTTCGCCTATTATGATATGCCCAAAATAGGGACGCCAGGGTTCATGTGGTTACGAACCACTGCCACAACCCATGCTGAGCAAATGAAGGCCATGAGATGTCTAGTCCACCATGATAAGCTCTTAAGCCCTTAAGCTAAATATTAAATATTCATATCAGAAAGGGTGTTGCTTGCCAAACAGAGGGGATCTATAAGCCAACAATGCACTGTACTGCACACATTTCTAGCTTGTAGGAGTAGGTCAGTTACATTTACCAAGCACACGCATCATACTACACAGTATCAATTGGGCTTATACAGATGCTTTTGGTCATGTTATTGTCTCTCCAGTATCTAACGTAGGACCCTTCAATATATCGTGTTAAAGTGTTTTTTCTGTCTGATACAGGGCCTGAGGGCCATTTGGTCTGTATGTTATTTATTGTCTCTCACTCTGATCAGAGGACCCTTTGGTCATATTGGTGAGTGCGGTGCTCAAAGTGGGGTGAGGGGACCCCCAGGGGTCCATTAACCTCACAGGTCTGTATTGATTGATTGATTGAATACTTTATTAGCAGTTTGCCAAAAAAAAAGCACAGGAATGTACAGTTCAATACGAAGTCTGCTAAGAGGATTTTAAACCCAGGAAAGCCAAGGGCTTGTTTCCATTCCATTCCAACAATGGAACCAAATGAATCAATTTGGTTCCATTGTTACACTCTCAGTTTAATTGAGGATTTCACAATGTATATTGGGGTCCTAGAGATTTTTTTTTTAATCTAATGAGGGTCTGTGGCCTAATTGCATATCAAACTGGGTGGCCCTTGAAATTAAAATAGGGACCCTCAATGTTCCTGGGGGGGGGTCCACATCTGTAACTGAGTGTACCAAATGGACTCGGGGTTAGGTTAGTGGTTACACTCTCAGGTTTATGTATGGGGGGGGGGGGGGGGGGTCCTTGAAAAAGTTTTAACACCACTGCTGTTATCAGATACAGTACATTACACAACTTCTTCTTCTTCTTCTTCTCTATGAATTGAGTACAAAATGACCCCAATGTAAACAAGCCATAGACTTTCTTGGGGTTTAAAATGCTATTAGCTGACCTTTTTTTTTTGCAAACTGCTAATAAAGGCTCTATGCACAGCAGCCCTATTGGGAATGAATTGGGCCCCTTCCTTACTTCCTTCACAGGTGTTACCAATGATACTAATTAAGGCTCTATTCCGTTTAGTGTGGCATAGTGGTTGTCTTATTTTCAAGGACCCCCATAGCTCTGAGAGTGTACAAATGGAACCATGGTTCCATTTGTACACTCTCAGAGTTACACACCCACCATAAGGGGCAATTTGGGAACCAAAATGGAGTGTTTCTAGTGAGCCAACATGCACAATATCAGCACCCTGACCAGAATGGAACAGAGCCTTCATTAGTATCATTGTCATTGGTAACACCTGTGAAGGAAGTTAGAAGGGAAGGGGCCCACGGAACACAGCTTGTCTTTCCAATGTGGCTGCTGTGCATAGAGCCTATTCAGTCAATCAATGAATCAAACAAACGTAGATGAACTTACCGTTGGTGATGTTGTGTTTGACAGTGCAGGCTGCAGCCGAGCTCCTCGGTCTAGAATCGGAGTCGTCGCCGCTGCTGCTGCCGCTGCTACAATCCGAAGCTTCCCCAGACCCAGACATACTGAACTATATGAACAACTAACTAACAACTACATCAACTATACAAACTATATGAACGACTAAAACAGCTACAGCCAGTGGGGTTTTCTTTTCACACAAAATGCTCCAATCAAAAGCTATATGAGCCCTGAACGGTGTCTAAAGACATTATTATAGGAGATGATCACAATGATCTGTTGGTTGTGTTTGGGACACAGAGCAGTGATTTTAACCCCTGATCCTGTGACATCCTGACGGTTATAGTTG
>NC_139949.1:14011740-14104240 GCF_963454915.1 Gymnoscopelus microlampas
CCAATCGACTACTGTAAGGATGTCTTTATAAGTCATCCAAAAAATATATTAAGCAGCTTCAGCTCATTCAGAATGCAGCTGCTGAGTTCTAATAAGAAAGCTAAACACATTACACCACTTCTCAGATATAATGCACTGGCTTCCATCAAATAATCCATTTGAAAATATTGCTGCTCTTGTTTAAGTCACTCAATTATTTCTATGGCCAAATAGATCTCAAATTTGTATTTATGAATTGTTTCTGATGGAGGATGGTGGAGTGTGTGTGTGTGTGTGTGTGTGTGTGTGTGTGTGTGTGTGTGTGTGTGTGTGTGTGTGTGTGTGTGTGTGTGTGTGTGTGCGTGCGTGCGTGCGTGCGTGCGTGCGTGCGTGAGGCATTGTAATGGTCCACATTACATTGGAAATAAAGAACGCTTGCCACAAAACCTACTCGCCCCAGGTAAAATCTGACGACCTCGGAACAGTCAGACCCACAAATCTGGCGTCCTCAGAGCGATCGGACCCATGTATTTCTGGCCATCAGAACCTACTCTGCAATGTTTGACGTCTCGGGGGTACAGAGAGTAGGGGAGGAGATGATGTAGGCTACGATTCTGTCTCTATCGGGATGTAACTCGAACGGCACTGAGTCGGCTGAAGTGGACTTCGCAACGTGCCTCTCTTGGCTCAAGTCTGCTTCAGACAGTGCGCCTCTGACATTTTAACATTTTTTTGCCTAAGTACTTTACTTCCTAACTGAATATCAAGGGCCGTAGTCTGTTCTCACCAAGCGTGCCAAGTGTTCCGTCGGCTGGTTGGCGAGCGTTCTGCGCCAAGTGGGCCGAGTGTTCCGGCACTGGGGGGTGAGTGTTCCGCGAAAATAATTGGGGCTTACTGAAATAAGCTCTAGCTTTTTTGTGTTTTATCCTTTTGACATATAAATATATGGTAATGTATATTATGTACAATTTGTGAATGTTGAAGCAGGTTCAGAGGGGGTAACCGGAATGCTCGCCCCCGATCAAGCTCTCCCCCATATTTTGAGGGGACTGCTTGCCCCCAACGGCGGAAGGGACAGAGTCGTAATTTTTTTGTGTGAATAAAATGTTATTTAGTCTAATCTGTACAGTAGAGTATGTTAATGGGGTGGTGGTGGTTGTACTTGGCACGGTAACCGGATGACTCGCCCATAAACACGCTCGCCCCCATTTCTTTCGTGGACCGCTCGCCCACAGAGGTTCTTGTATTCTTGTTTGTTTTACTGAGGATAAGTTTAGAAATACGTTTATGGTTAACTTAGGCATAGTTTTACTGAGGTTAAGTTTAGGATAAGGTTAGGTAGGCATAGTTTACTGAGGTAACGTTTAGGAATACTAGGTGGCGACCGTTCCGAGGTCGCCGGAATTGCTCCAGGGCGACTGTGTTTTGGGGCGAGCGTTTTGGTGTCGTTTCGTCTCTGTTCTCTTCTATTAGACATTTAGATCCTGTGTCTACTGTCTAGGTTGGACACGACCTTTGACACGATCCTGTTTCTGGTTTGACACAAATGATCAAGGTCACATTTGTTAGCTCAGTGGTAAAAATGTCTTGCGCAGAAGACCGGGGGTTCAAATTCGAGGGAGAACCATAGATTTTTTTTAACAGGAAATTTACATTGTGCAGCTTTAAATATCTTTGTAGGCCAGGGGTCTTCAAAGTTTTCAGGCCAAGGACCCCCTAGCTGAGAGAGAGATGAAGCATGCAGGGACCCCCTCTATATTGTATAAAAGTTTAAGATTAAACTTTTTTTTTACTTGGTCTGCTCTTTTTCCCTCTACACCTATACCTCTAAATAGCTGATCTACAAGCTCACAACGCCTCGCTCTGCGAAGCATTGCCAAGCTTGTAGATATGCTATTTTTGGCTAAAGTTCTCAGAATAGGGTGCTAGGTTTCAAGCATAGAATAGGGTTCATATTAAAAGGGTTCAAGTGGTTTAATGTAAAAAAAATGTTCATATCACACAAAGATTAGGCAGCCCCCCCTGTAGTAACTCTGAGGACCCCCCCTAGGGGTCCCGGACCCCCTGTTGAAGACCCCTGCTGTAGGCCATGCCTTAATACATTGGTTCTCAAAGTGGGGTCCGGGGACCCCCAGGGGTACTTGAGGGGGTTCCAGGGGGTCCCCAGCTAAATGATGGATAGGACCAAATGGACCCTTATGGGTCTGTAACTCTGAAAGCGTACAAATGGAACTAAATGGACCCTAACGGGTCCATTTAGTTCCATTTGTACACTCTCAGAATTACATTAACATTGATTTTACAATATAAATTGGGGTCCCAGAGATAGAGATGCCATTAAATGGGGTCCGCAGCCTAATGCGTGTCAAACTGGGGGGTCGTTGAAATTAAAATGGTTGAGAATCACTGCTAGAGCCGTAAAAAAGTTCTCTTATGGGGTCCCTGGCTTATCTTTTCAAATGGGGGTCCGTGGGCTAATAAGTGTCAATTTGGGGGTCCTTGACATGAAAAAGTTTGAGAACCACTGCCTTAATAAACATGCCTTGCCTTATCTTGCCTTGAGGAGGCAGCAACACACCAACGGCAAACGGGCGTTTAATTTAAGGAAGAGGAAGAAACATTCGTCACGTGAGCAAACAGGGAGAAAGAAAGCAACATGGAGGACAGCAAGTGACGATAGATGTAATGTCAGTCACTTCAAAGATGGTCTCTGTTTAACCTCAGCCGTTTAGTCTATTGATTCCTTGACAGAATTAAGCGGTCGGTGAGAAAGAAAAGCCGCGATGGGATTCTCAAAAGCGCACGTCGACGAAGGCGTTAGGAAGCCGTGGAAGTCGGTGTTGCTTTGTTTGTTTACATCCCTGCTGGTCGGCTGCAGCGGCGGCGACAGTGACAGCGACGGTCCTGTCATGGACAACTCTGCAACAGAGAGGATGGCCGAGGAGAGCCACCGGCAGGACAGTGCCAACCTGCTCATCTTCATCATGCTCCTGACGCTCACAATTCTGACCATATGGCTGTTCAAACACCGCAGGTTCAGGTTTCTGCACGAAACGGGACTGGCCATGTTCTATGGTAATGAACGAAATCAGTGGTTTTCAACCTTTTTCATGCCAAGGACCCCTAAATTGATATACTTTTGGCCCCCATCTGAAAATGTTTTGTGCCAGGGACCTCCAGAAGCAAAGATTTGAGTTAAAAAATGTAAATATTCAAAGATATGCACACATTTTCAAGATTTTTTTGTAGATCTGCTATTTTTGAATAAACAAAGCTACATGGTTAAAATGACTGTGACGCTATGTTAATTAATTTCGCTGGGGACCCCCTGGTACCCCCCCAAGGGCCACTAGTGGTCCCCGGACCACTGGTTGAGAACCACTGGTGTACATGACTGGATGGATTCTCAAGCAGCTATAAATACCTCTCTGAGAGTGAACACATGTACACAATGTTACCTAAGCAATACAGTTAAGATTTGGTGACACAATTCACTTTTATGATCAATCATAATAACTGCTACTGGATTAGTGATTAACGTACATGTTACTGCATGGCCCCTTGCCTTGCATTTTGACAATAGTGAACTAGATCATCGAAACTGTATTGGCTGAAGGATATTGGCTGACGAATGAGGACAAATGTTTATATAATCTATGTCAACCCCCACACCAAGCACAATCACTTTTAACTATTCAAGTGAGAGTATATGAAGTGGACTCCACTATCCACTTCATTTAGAACCATTATTAAAACAATGTAGTTTCTGAGCTTAGTGTGGACAGCCCGTTACATTATTAAAGAGGAAAAGCATTTAGATATGAATATGATAATAGGCTGTATTGATTCACACCTTGGGGCAAGACTAACTGGGATGTCTCCCTCCCTCTAAGGTCTGCTGGTGGGTGTGATTCTGAGGTTCGGGGTCCACGTGCCCCAGAACATGAGTAACGTGATCCCAAGCTGTGCCGTCAATGCCAGCCCGGCCACGCTGCTGGTCAACGTCAGTGGGAGGTTCTATGAGTACACTCTGAGGGGGGAAGTCAGCCGGGCCAAAGCAGGCCACGAAGTACCGGATGATGAGATGCTGAGAAAGGCAAGAGGAGTGGATGAATGAGTGAATGGATAGGCCAAATGTTTACAACTTAACTACATGGACCCTATTCTTGGCATGTCATAATAGGTGAAAATAGACAAACATTTGCCGAATATAGACAAACATTTGGGGAAAATAGGCGAATATTCTTTCAGCAACAATAGGCGATGTACAAGCTCACAACACGTCCAGTCTTGTCTTGTTGTATTTTTGCTATTCACATAAAACACATCTAGGGTTTAGTTGTTAATTACTCTCCCCCACCGCCTTGGAAACATACTGTAGATACTTAGATACACACAACGTAGGGATTTCACCAACTAGTTGACTACTATAACAATTGACACTGTTTTTATATATATGTTTATATAAGTACTACATACTGATGACAAATGCTTGTTGTTAATTTGTCCTTTGAATGTTTACATAATTATTTATTTTCTTTATTACATAATAGTTAAAAGACGACTCATGAAAAACGTGGCAACTACCAACTAGTAAAATCAGTAGTTGTGAAACCACTTACACAAACAAACACACACACACTTTAAGGGAGATTAGCAAAGGGTGGCAAATGTTATCAGTTACAAGGTCATAGATACTGTACTGTTTTTCAATGGAAATACAAATGCATACTGTATATAGAACATACCATTTTGTGTCTGAAACTTCAGTTCTTTCTGTAGGTGACCTTTGACCCAGAAGTGTTTTTCAACATTTTGCTGCCCCCCATCATTTTTCATGCTGGCTACGGTTTGAAACGGGTACGTTGGTGAACTGTCTCTTTGAGGCTAAAACAATGTCCAAGATAGGACTAAAAACATCTACAAACTACGAACTGAATTGAATGAATTAAAGTATGCATAAAAAGTAATCTATTTACAAATGTTATGATTATAATGTGATTTACAAAGGACATACTAAGTGTGTAGCAGACTAGTAATAACAGTAGTTTGATTATAATAACCCCTTTCTGTCTTTCTTTCTTTCTATCTTTGTCTCTGTTAGAGGCACTTCTTCAGGAACATCGGTTCCATCCTGGCCTATGCTTTCATGGGAACCATCATATCCTCCTTTGTTATTGGGTAATCCATTTAACTAAACTCAGCTCAAATAAATGTAATTTTGTAGACCTTAGTCACTGTCACAGTCTCAAAAAGGGCTTCACAGGCCCACATTTAACAAAGGAAACAGACAACACAACCTCCAAGAAAAAAAAACATTGCTAGGAATAGAAAAGGAAGAAACCCTGGCAAGCATCAAAGAGGGGACCCGCTTCCAAGGTGGGCAGGCGTGGAATACGTGCCAAGTGGGCAATATCCCAAATTCCCAATCGCAACGAACAAAGCTAATAAATGTCCATGCTTGTAAAATAACAGCTCTTGTAACACATTTATACACAATATATTCATGTTAAATAAAATAGAATTAGGGTTATCAAGGGTCAGTTAATCTGGAATGGAAGCAGTTCCAGTAATGTTTTAATCTTTTTTAAATGTATTTTTTAAACCTACAGTATATCTAGCTCAAATCATCACAGGGTTGTAGCTTTTACATTGATTCACCTGGACTGTGTGAATTGTCCTGACAATTTATGCCACTGGTTCTCAACCCTTAAAGGTCAATTTCAAATTCAATTGTTATACTCTTGAGTTAAATGAACACTTTTACAGTGTATTTTGACAGATAACAAATGTATCAAATGGGTGTCCGAGGGCCAAATGCTTACCAAACTGGGGCGCCTTGACATTTACACTCAATGCTTGTCAATGCTTTACACTCAATGTATGTCTTATCTTCCTCCCAGGCTGACCATGTATGGCTTTGTGTCATTCATGAAAGCGGTGGGCCAGCTGGGAGGAGACTTTTTCTTCACAGACTGCCTCTTTTTTGGGGCCATTGTGTCTGCGACAGATCCAGGTATGTGGATAGGAACCCAGAGGAAGCTACATGGTTTTATCATGCATTCACATAATTTCTGAGGAAAGCTCATGCTTTCCAATTGAGGGAGTTTGGTTCGCACCAGGCAGATACCTGCGCTATTATGACTATTGAGCCATGTAGCAGATGCTCACGTGCCGTGAACCCTAGAATGATGTGTGCAGTACACGGTAAAGCACCCATATAATTCTGCGTAAACTAAGTCCGACTTTCCTGCAACGAAAAGACAATACTTTTCTTATTGCGTACTTTTGTGTCGTCCAACATATGTAAAGTTATGTGACCTGCTACAGTACGTCACATACTAGTGCTGACTGATCCTTCTCTCCTTCTCAGTCACGGTGCTTGCCATCTTCAATGAGCTCAAGGTAGACGTGGACCTGTATGCTCTGCTGTTTGGAGAAAGTGTCCTTAATGATGCTGTGGCCATTGTCCTCTCCTCGTAAGTATTCACCATACACACACACACACACACATACAACACACTCCATCAAGCTGTTTCATATCATCGCATTTGCCAGCTGAATAACATCCAACGGTTACTAATCTTACTAACCTCCATCCCTCTTATCTCATTGCCTGCCCTTCGCTGAATGTCTCTTCATCCATCCGTCCATATCATTCATCATCAGTGTTCTCCTACGCCTAGAGAAGCAGGGCAGGGGGAGGGCCGGGGCCGTGTCCGTGTCCGCTCCGGGGGACAATGGCCCGGCTTGGTCCCAGGGCGAGGAGGAATGGAAGGGAGGGAACGAGACACTAACCCCTCGGTGGGTGGTTGGTGTGTATTTAGAGATGCACCGGAATTTTTGGTAGTCTAGATATTGGGCTTCACCATGAATCTAAAATGAAATTGATGTAACATATATATTGTTACTGGCTTTAAAGACAGCCACGTGTCCAAGAATTTACCAGTAGCTCTTAATCAGTACTAGTATCCAATGATTGGCATTCCGGTGCATCCCTAGTGTGTGCGGTTGTAGCGGCACAGTTTGAGGTAGTACTTGACTGTGCATGCAGTTTTACCCCCTGTCCATCAGACGATAACCACCCCTTTCCCTCCTACCACTCAACATTATGGTGTCCCGTAGGTAGGGCTGGGCAATATATAGAATTATCCATCAGAGATGTATTTTAGTAAACAATCTGAACAATCTAAATATTGTTTAGCATCATTGTATCTTTCAGCAATGTAAGACAAAGATAATTCACTAGAATCCTCTCTTTATCTCTCTGTTGTCTCTCCTTGTCAGTGATTTCAGTACACGAAGACATACATTAAAAAGAGAATAATAAAGATAATAATACATTGACTTATGTAATTAGTAATGTGAGAGAAAATGTAAACACTGAGACATGATGAGTATTAACCCAATATTGTGGTATAATTATATGGCCCAGCTCTTACCTATTATTTTGCATGCCATGCTATCCACTTTCTCAGGTGACTAATGTGGTAGACTTAACCTCTTGATTAGGGCACAGTATGACAAACTGGATATTGTCCAGTTTGTTCCTTACAGATCCTAAGCGGACTGTGTCATCTTCTGTAAAGGAGCACTAAGGAATTTTGTATTAATTAATATATTAATTTCCTGAAATGTCTTAAATAATATACACTCACATTAATATACTAACATTTTCAAAGGCTTAGAATGAGCAATCTTTCTTCATGGCGTGTGTCACCCGTAGCCTGGTAAACCCTCCCGGTCACAGAATTCAATTTCATATGATTTCAGCAGACCTGAGTTTACCAGGTTTACCAGGCTAGGTCAGCCTGCCATGGAGGCTGCAATTTTCAGACCTTGTGAGCAGAGCTTAGTGCTCCTTTAATGATGGCATTGAATAGGATTTACTGTGGCATGGGGTAAAGGCAGAATCAACCGTGTGTGGTGTTGATATGAAACACAAAATCCAGTTGGAATGCAAGACCCTACCTTCTTTCCTTTTTATGGGTCAGCGTTAAACCCAACTCCAGGCCATACACCACAACTCCTGCTCCTTGAGACCAGTTTTAATGACGGGCTACTGACATAAGAGTGGAGCTGAGTTGGGTTCTTACACACTGGATTTGATGCCTGACTGCATTATTCTTCTTAAGAAAAGAAAGTTACATCATTCCCACATGTATGCCTTCATCTATTGTTTGGACATTTCCGTCCTATACTCTTTCTAATTGCATGTTTAAATTTTGTATGTGTGTTTGTGTGTATTTGTCTTTGTTTGTGTGCCTACCTGTCTGTGTGTCCGCCGCTCTTGTCTGTGTCCCACAACGCTTGTCCCTTCCAGCTCCATTGTGGCATACCAGCCCACGGGGGACCACAGCTTTGAGGGCATAGCCCTGCTGAAGTGCTTTGGTGTCTTCCTGGGTGTCTTCAGTGGGTCCTTTGCTCTAGGAGTGGCCACGGGAGTCATGACATCTTTCATATCCTTTACAGCTTACTGTGTAACATTATTGTCAAGTGTCACTGTCCCACAGACCTGTAGGGCTTTTAGACATGTGGTTCCACTGACGTAATTCATAATTGTCGGCATTGTGCTGCATTAAAATAAGACATACTTCCGTGATGTCAAACCGGTATCACAACAGCTGGGCTGTGCTTCTCCTTGACTACCTGTTTTGTCACGTGACCAAGTTCACCAAACTCCGGGACTTCCCCTTGCTGGAGACCGCTCTGTTCTTCCTCATGTCCTGGAGCACGTTTCTACTAGCTGAGGCTTGTGGATTTACCGGTAAACAGTAAACGCACACACTCGCACACACGCACACACTCGTTCATAGACTCATTCAATCACTCACTCACACACAGTAGGACTGGCCAATACGACTTCAAATAAATATCATGATTATTTCAAACTTTTACCTCGATTATGATTATTAAAAAAGAAAATGAAATAGTAGATTTACAAGCTGAACGCATTGTAATGCGGCATGTTGTGAGCTTCACTATTTTTGTTTGCCACAATTGTACAACAAGGTGTAATACAGGGATAAGTTGCTAATCAGACTAATCTATTAAGTCAATTGTAAAATATCTATTTGAATTTTTTCATGTTGATTCACTGAGTAATACAAAAAAAAATCTCCAAAAAACCCTGCTCATCTATTATTCTATTAACCTACATGAGCAAGATTAAGTTTGTTATTGGTTCTAAATATCAGTTTCGATATATTTTCAGTTAATTGCCCAGCCCTAACACACAGTCACACTCACATACACACACACACACACCTGTCAATCAATGTCTTATCTTGTGTTCCTCTGCCAGGTGTGGTGGCCGTGCTGTTCTGTGGCATCACTCAAGCTCACTACACCTACAATAATCTCTCACCTGAGTCCCAGGACAGGACTAAACAGGTGACACGCACACACATTTGTACTACTAGTCATGGGGACCTTGCATTGATTTTCCATTGACTACATAAGTTCCCCAGGCCCTGTTATCACCATTACAAACATAACCTTAACCTGTCTTTGTTCTCACGAAAATTGCATAAAAGCATAAACGCACACATGCTTTACCTCAAACACACAGATGACATTGTCTTGTCATTTTAGAACGTAGGTTTATGTCTTTGTTTTCTGTCTCTTCCGCTCCTCCAGCTGTTTGAGGTGTTGAACTTCCTGGCAGAGAACTTCATCTTCTCCTACATGGGCTTGACTCTGTTCTCGTTCCAGTCGCACGTCTTCAATCCCTTGTTCATCCTAGGAGCCTTTGTATCCTTTGGTGTTGGCCCCTCAGTTCACGGCAAAACAAACGGGGGCCGTCGTGGATGTTTTCAGAGAGATACTGTACCAATGAGGCATCACGGGTACACCACCCTGATAGGAGATGTTACAAATATAAAACAAAAATATCTTATTCACTTCATTTGCCATGAAATGTTAAAACATTTTAATGAAATGTTTCGTTTACCCTTTTCGTTGGGTACGGTACATTTTACCCAAATATATTCTTGTAAGGCAGCCATAGTGTTACAATGTTGCAGACTACATGATTGCTGCCTTTTTTGCTTTATAGAGGTGACGGGTAAATAGCGAACCTTATAGAACAGAGGTGTTGTAAAAGTGTGACATCTAGTGGCGTGTAATGTTGTGTGTTGTTATGTAAATAGCAAACTGTGCATCATCACTCAGTGAACTGGACTGTGTTGCTTCCTTGACCTGGGGTGTGACCTGCTGTAGCTGGCAGTGTTCCTGGGCAGGGCAGCCAACATCTATCCTCTGTCCTTCCTGCTTAACCTGGGCCGCAAGCACAAGATTGGATCTAACGTCCAGCACGTTATGATGTTCGCAGGTACCGGCACTCGAACAGACGCACTTTGACTCACAACACTCGATTCTGTTAGCATAGCAGAATGCCCAGGTTGCCTTAGCAAGCTTATCGCTGTAGATAAAGCTCTCAAGTAGTTGAAGTGCAATCCATACCTTTTGTTGTGAATAAAACATTACTTTAACAAATACATATGGTAGAGTATGTTAATACTATGTAACTAACACACTATTTCTTTCTCAAACCCCTTCAGGCTTGCGCGGTGCTATGACATTTGCCCTGTCTATCCGCGACACGGCCACGTATGCCCGTCAGATGATGTTCTCCACCACTCTCCTCATCGTCTTCTTCACCGTCTGGGTCTGCGGGGGCGGGACCACCCCCATGCTGTCCTTAATGAGCATACCGTAAGGCTGTACAGACACTATGTACCGTATATACTGTATGTATGCCACCCTTTGATTGTACATGTTTGTGTAATGCTGTGTTCACACTAGCAGCTACAAAGCGACAGGCTACGAATCATTTTTAATGAAAGCCGGGCCCGGGACACAAAGCTACAAACTGATGCCCGACAGTTGTCGCTGCGTGGCGCGATACAAAATAAAAGTTGCGTTGTCTTCAACTTTTCGGCGCTCAAATGACGCAGTGAATCGTCAATCAATCATGTTTTTATTTGACCACCGCTTCCACTCACTTTCTCTCAGCTCACAATTCATGCTCCGTTAACCAGTTTCCTGTGCTATTTAATCCAACCCTTTTCATTCACTTGAGCCACACTTCAACAGCAAATCAGCGACAGTGTAGCTGACTGCGTTTGGCCGTTTTGTAGCTTTTGTTGCCACTGTGAACATAGCATCTGTGTTTGCCTTTGTTTGTCTTAATTCGTGTGTTTAGTACTGTCTGTCTGTCTCTCTGTCTCTGTGACCCACCTGTGAGTGCTCAACCACATTTGCAAAGAAACTCACTTTAAATTCACACTTGCATGCCTTTCTCTTCTCCTTCAGGGTGGGGGTGGACTCTGATCAGGAGCGGGAGAGCTCTGTAAGTGACCAGTGGACATGGAAGAAAATAATTGTGAAAATATGCACACTCACTTGCTCGTCCTGGTTATTAATGCCCTAAAGATACCACAACGTGTTTTTGGTTTCACATGTGCAGTGTAAACTGTCACCCCAAAATAAACATACAAAACATACAGCAACTAGATTGACACATACTCAACAGCAGTACATAGAAATACTATAGTGTTCATCACTGTTGTCCTCTATCCATCCATGTTCAGGTGACCATGGTGGATGGAATTCAGTTTAATCGTAACAAACATGAGAGTGCCTGGCCCTTCAGGATCTGGTACAACTTCGACCACAAGTATCCTTTTGCTTTGTAGAGACACTTTTTTTCTAAAGAGGTTGGTGTTTATGTCTTGTTGGATGACCAGATGAACTTGAAATTGTACACGCAGGTAAGCCTTTAACACTAGATGGCTCTCTCGGCACAATTAAGCAAATTATCAAGGCTGCCATTCTGTCTAGTTACTCAAATTACTGTATATACAACAGGATTGTTTTGACAGCAGATCAGTAGGTAGAGCTATGCAATTAATTACACTCTTCTATTTTGGATACATGTCTGTCTATGTCCAGGTAGTTGTGAATTTATTTATTTTTTTGGTTTTTGGCTTTCGATTTATGTTTGGTTTCAGTTGTCAGGTTGCATTAAAATGATTTTTTTGGTATCTCGTTAAAATGATTTTTTAAATGTGTGTTACACATCACTGTAGTTGCTGCAGTTTACACAGGAGACTGTGGTTACTCATTCCTCATGTACAAATGTCCTGTTGTCTAACACCATAAGTCCTTGACAGAACCCCCCCTCCAGCTACTTGAAGCCATTGTTGACCCACAGTGGCCCCCCTCTCACTGCCACCCTACCAGCCTGCTGTGCACCGCTGGCACGATGCCTTACCAGCCCACAGGCCTATGAGGTATGGAGAATCTCTCTCTCTTTCTCTCTCTTTCTCTCTTGCTTGGTATCTCTCTCAATCTCTCACACTCACATCATTAACCGAGCCAGAATCACTCCAGGCAAGGCAAGTTTATTTGTATAGCATGTATCAACAAGGCAATTCAAAGTGCTGAACACCGGAAGAGAAGAGCATTATAACACACAATTAAAGGTAATTTGAATTGAATTTAAATTTGTTATTTAAAGGTTAAGAGAATAGAAAATACGAATAATGAAGCTATTACGTTTTACTGCTGAGCTTGAGGTTCATGAAGGAATTTAGTTAGTGCTTAATTTGTAAATTAATAGGTGCTAGAGCCCATGAGCCCTATTTGTATTTGTTATGTACCTACATGTATTTTAAAATACATTTATTTAAGCCGAAAAGGCTAAATAACAGCACTTGAAGTGCACAGTAAAATCCTCAGTGTAAATTCTGAGAGTGTGACCCCAAAGCATGCATTTGTACACCCATAATTAAACGAACACTGATGATTTTACTGTGTAGAAGGAAGTCTTTCACCATATTTCTTTTGTTATGATTCTCTCTTCCTTCCTCTTTATCACACTCTCTCTCTTCTTGCCTTACTGCTCTGTCTCTCTCTCCTTCCTCCCTGTTCCCTCACCAGAATGAAGAACAGCTCATCGACAATGACTCGGACCTCATCCTCAACGACGCCAACGCGGGCTCCATGTACGCCGACCTCACCGTGTGCACCGACGCTTCCGGCGCCCGAACTAGCGCTCGCAAGCGTTCCTCCCCGGCCGGCACCGGGGGCGCGGGCTCACCAGATGACACCCTGGACCCGGAGCTCGCCCTCGGAGAGCACGAGTTGGTGATCCGGGGCACCCGTCTGGTGCTGCCCACGGACCACCCGGCCGATGCCCCGACCACCGTCACCCTGCCCCCGCCCCCCTCCCCACCCAGTGCGGACCCACGCAGGCACAGACTGTAGAGGAACGAAATAGGTCTGTTGAAAAGCTAGTAGTGGTTTCAGCTTGAAATCTCAAGTTGTTTTTTGACTGTTGGGAGGGTGATGTTTTAAAATTTGGTGAAAATCGCAATAGGCTCTATTCACAGCAGCCATATTATGAAGACATTCACAGGTGTTACCAATGATACTAATGAAGGCTCTGTTCCATTCTGGTCAAACAGAGTCAGGGTGCTGATATTGTGCATGCCCACTGGAAACACTCTGTTACACCAGTGGGTCTACAGTTGGGGTCCAGGGACCCTCATGGGCTTCCAAATGGCCCCTTACAGGTGTGTAACTCTGAGAGTGTACAAATGGAACCAAATCGGTTCCATTTGTACACTCTCAGAGTTATGGGGGTTGTGGAAACCAATGTGCTAGACTAAATGGAACAGAGCCTTCATTAGTATCATTGGTAACACCTGTGAAGGAAGTGATAATATGGCTGCTGTGCATAGAGCCAATTGAGTCTGACTAACATCCGATCACAGCAGGATCGATTTAGCATTTCAAGTTGAAAGAATTGTATGGTTTTTAGAATGTATCTTTGACACGACGAGGACTATGTCCTATAGTCCTCGTTGTGTATCGCCGAGGACATAGTTTTGACGGTACCCCTGTATCTCTTAACAGTGTGAGGTATGTGATGAAATAGAGGCACACTTGATTTAATCCATTGTACAAGGTGGATTACTGTAAACCCAAAGGAAGGAAAAATAGATAGCACATGTAAGGTACCATAAATCAAGTGCACTTCCATTTAATTTTTATTCTTTCAAAGCTACTACTGAATTTTTCTCCACTTTGTATGAGAGACTAGCTACTACCTCCCCACTAAAGAGAGGTACTAGCCACACGTATGTTTTGCTAGCCCTGGGTCCCAGGCTGCACACTTATCTTCAACATTTTATATAGTAGGAATGGATGGTATGAGTTTCTTCGACTTAAGAGTAAGTAAGTAATAACTGATTATTCCTCATTGACATTCGGTGATGTTAACTGGTACTGGGAAACAACCTGACCACAGGTCATGGTTGACGTTCTGATTTATCCTTGTGGTGTTGGTTCCATCTCAAAGCCTCCTGAAGGAAGTGTTGAAAGACGAAACCCCTGGGATGAGATGTAATGGTTTAGATTAGAGAGAGTTCAGTCAAAAGAACAGCAAAAAGAGGAAGTATGGAGACGGCTTGTGATTCCTCTTCATAGATGCAGGGAAAGAACCTGAATCAGATATTACTTACAAAGTATACTTAATCTATGTTGAACTTCTTTGAGTACCAAATAAGTGAGGTTTCAGGGCCGTACAGATAATATTGATTAATTTGCTAATCAGATAGGTACAAAATAACATGATTTTGATTTGAGGCCCTGTGATTTACAATACTAGTCATATTGATCTTCCTACTGTACTGTAGAAAATCCCAACTCAAATGGCACAGAGATGTTTGCACAAGATATTTTGTCCATTTCTGACTGGGGACCTTACTGTAGTTGTGAGTATGTACAGAAACACAGGACACTGCCTAAATATTAATTTACGACTAGCCACTAGTTAAACTAAGTCACTTCACTATCCATTCACTCCTGCCTGTTCTCCTGTTGATCAAACCACTAAGTTATTGATTTATTTATTTATTGAAGAACAAAGCAGATCTATGTATTTAATTATTTATTTGATGTATTTTTGTTAGTTTTGAAGTGTCATTTTCTTGAGATTATCTTGACCTGTTCAA
Organism: Gymnoscopelus microlampas; assembly: GCF_963454915.1. Taxonomy (NCBI): domain Eukaryota; kingdom Metazoa; phylum Chordata; class Actinopteri; order Myctophiformes; family Myctophidae; genus Gymnoscopelus; species Gymnoscopelus microlampas. The sequence goes on from NC_139949.1 coordinate 14,026,743, forward strand.
CGAAAGGACTTTTTTTTTGGTGGGGGGGGGTTCTTATGGCGAAGGCATCAAAACATGCTTAACCTTTGTGAAAATAGCTCGATGCAAAAACATAGATGGGGTAAAGCGGTGCGGACGTTTAGGGATGTTATTTATGAGGACCTACTGTATGCTACAGTACATCAGGTTCTCTAGTAGTGAACAGCACTGTCATAAGAAAACCTCCACGTTACCATTGACACATGGTGCATTAGCAAGGTAAACATTCCAGGAGCGCCTAGACCTCTAAAATGTGTGCATGATTTATTTTTGTGCTATATACTGTATGTAGCAGATACTTCTATCTGGGGTAACTACTGCCACACTGACTGTACTTTCTTTGTGTGTGTGTGTGTGTGTGTGTGCGTGCGTGTGTGTGTGTGTGCGTGGCCACTGTAGATTTCTAATAAGACTTATTAGGGCTAATATCTGTTTGTGGTTTTTATATTGGTCAACCTGTTTTGAGCTTATTTCCAACTAAGCAACTGCCGCGGTCTTTGTGATGTGGGACTGTCATGTCATGAAAGACCTCTCTTGAGGGCTGGCTCAACTGTTTTCTATTTAAGTGCCTATCCTGAAATTAATTTTATGTAGATTTGTACATATTTTTGATTCGCTAACGTGTAGTTTGATGGTAACTTTGAGTGGTTAAAAACATTGTAATTAACACCTCAAAAGCCCTTAGCTTGTGGCTGTGCAATGTCATACAGTTCAATGGTTGTTTAAAGGTGTGTAGGCCTACTAAAGGATAAACTCATGCCGCGTGCCGTATCTTGGAAATCCCTGCAAAGTTTGAGCTGAAACAATGTATTCATGTTGTAAAGTATAGACACATTTATACTCCCGTTCTGAATGCAGACATTATGTTGCAGACATTATGTTCAGAATGCAAGCGGCACTGCAAACATACTTTGCACTGTGGCACCGTGCAGATACATAACATTTTGTATCCGTACGCTTTCAGAAAACATGCACACAAACACGGATGAAATTAACTCAAAGAATCGACGGTACAGTACACGTATTTAACATTGAGTGTGTCAGTATAAGTAACACAACATGATGGATAACTCAATTGAACTCAAATACTATGGATAAAAGAATCATAAGGAATACAGATTAATTTAATCTATTTTAAAACATGATTCAAATCTAATCGGGACAGATTCTTCCTCAGAGCAGCATCATATGCATTGTAGCCTACTACAGTAACAGTAGTCAGTGTATTGTTTTAAATGCCTGTCAACTGTTGTGATGCTGTGTTTCAGCCCCTCCCCTTATCCTCTCCCACTATCCAGACTTCATTCATGAATTGGTCAAAATTGCTTTTCTATTTTTTAGACTACATTAAATAAATTATTCTTATATTTCGGCCCAGCAACTGTTTTTAGAGTTGCTTCTAATTTTATGTATTTTTTTTGTGTTATTTTTTCTTTCGTGATGCATGTGATTTTTTTTTTGTTGACAAAATTGGCATGGAATTAATTTGCCACAAACATAAACAAGGGCTTGTCTGTATGGGGCATTGAAAGATTAAAGCCAGTAGGCCACCATTTAAAACGAAAGAAAAAGAAAGAAATGTCTCCAACGTGAAAAGATCCTATGTGTATTTTCTTTTGTATTGTGAGTTGTACCTTTTGCAACGTGTGTGAAGTGCTTTCAGGGGATATGATATGTATGTCCAAAATGAATTTGGGGGAGTGGGAAATTGTGATTTATGTGACTACGTGTTTCCCTTCCACTGTTACAAATAAAATAACTATCCCTTGTCCTTGTGTGATCTATTTACAATTAATGTCGGTCTGACCTAACCTTGCAACTTATTCATTAATTAGCCTAAGTATTAAATCAATTAGGCCTAATTAATTTCAGATAAAAACATTCTTACACGGGCCTGAAAATGTATGTAAGTCCAGAATTCAAAATGTACTTGAGTAAAAGTACAAAAGGTATCCAAATGTGCTTAAAGTACCAAAAGTAGAAAGTACTCATTATGCAGAGCAGAATGTACCACAAGTTTTCAAATGTATAAATTGTATAAACATAAAAAATAGCAGATCTAGATTAGAATGTATACAGGGTGGGAGTGTTCAATGTATGTGTAAAGTAGCCTAATTAAAGCTGATATAATTGTAGTGGAGTAAAGTATATAATATTTGCCTCTGAGGTGTAGTGGAGTAGAAGTAATTGTACTTCAAACTGGAAACTCCAGTAAAGTAAAAAAAAAATACCAGTGCAGTACTTGAGTAAAAATGTAGGCTTACTTTATACCACTGCAGACGGTACAACAGTAGTAGCTGGCTGTATGCACCGCCTGTAAGGGGTTGGATCACCGCTGTACGTGTAGATGTAGACCACTGTACTTACTATGCTGCTTGTGCTGTTCGTTGGCATACCAAAACACTCGCCCCAAAACACAGTCGCCCCGGGGACATTCCGGCGACCTCGGAACTGGCCAGCCCAGGTATTATTTCGGATGTATTCCCAAACGTATATTCCTCAGTAAACTATGCATAAACTAACTTTATTCCTTTACTTAACCTCAGTAAAACTATGCCAACCCCTACACGTATATCTAGCTAGCCTTTTCCTCAGTAAAACAAATACAAGAATACAAGAACCACTGGGGGCGAGCGGTCCGCGGAAAAACAAATGGGGGTGAGTGTGTTTTGGGGCGAGTGTTCTGGTTACCGTTCGTCGTTGTGTCAACAAGAGCAAAGGGAACTTCGAGACTAGAGTAACTTCTGCTCACTAAACGCAGGACCAGAGAGCGGCGCGCTGATCAAACGTGCTGTCGTAGCTAAGCTGCCTACAACAACCCCGATCTGGTAAGTTGTGTTGATGTTATTTTAGTTCTTGCACTAGGGTAGCCTGATATATTCTTGTGCATTGTGTTTTCTTGTGCATTGCGAGCATTTATTTTTTGTAAAAGATGATGGCATTCTAATTCTTGGCTATAGGTTGCCTATTTGCTGTGTGAAAATGTGTGTCTTTTCTTTTCTTTTCTTTTCTTTTATTTTATTTTGTAACAGAAATAAACCTTTTTGTTGACCAGACAGCTCCAATGCAATTCATCCCATCATCAACATTGATGCCAGTGTCAAATGTTTCATACCTATGTGAACAAATTCCAACAACTATTGACCCATACACAGGCAGGATCAACAGTGACATGCTTCCTATGCAATGGGTCTGGATAGTGGATTGTTGAAATGCACATATGAGAATATATTAGCTTAGTTAATATATTCTAATATATTTATAGTGCATTTGATTTCCTGAGGGGGAACTAGACTTAAATCTTTCTGGGGCGTTGGCTGTCTGTCTGTCTGTCTTTGGCTGCATGCTGACTTCTGGAAGTCTAACCCCCAAATCTGTTTCTAGTTAAGTTTTTCTCTTTTTTTCAACCCCAGGATGGAACCGCTGAGGCTAAAAAATGCATCCCCGAGATCAATTAAAATTCCTCTACAGCTATTTTTCATTCACTGTGAGGAAGTGTGTGCGTGTATCTTTGTAAATTGCAAGGGGTTATGGTTTCAGTGCTGGTTCCCCTGCCTATCATTATTCTAAAAAGGAGACAGCAGTGAGCCAGCAGCCATGACCTTCTCTACACACGCACAATGAAGATTAAATGTAATGTATTTTATTTTATAGTGTTTGAGTGGTGCACAAACATAACTGTAATCCTTTAGCTGTTGGGGGAGAAAACAGAAAAGCCCTGTAGAATTAACTAAACATTTTTTTTTGACTAACATCTTGGAAGAACATTTGAGAGTATTAAATGGTGGTTTATTGTGAAGGTATTGCCTACTTATTCCAAGTTATGATTTGGGAGTAAACCAGTTGTCATTTCAATTTCCAGGGTTGCAGCCAAAATCATCCAAATAGGCTATGCAAACAGCAGCAAGATTTTGCTAATTTGACAGATTATTACTGACTATACTTGATTTTAAGTAAAGTAGACAGTAATCTGCAGCTAATACCCCCAACCATAACTGCACACACACACACGCGCGCACAAACTCGCACACGCCACACGCCACACGCCACACACACACACACACACACACACACACACACACACACACACACACACACACACACACACACACACACACACACACACACACACACACACACACACACACACACAGTCTCATGTCCCTGTAACCATAACACCCCGGCTCATGCCCAATCTTAACCACTAACATTTAAGAGATTAACATGAACCACATTATAAATCCAAACCCAACCCTAAACGAGACTTTTAAGTCTGAGAGAGCAAAATGTTCCAAATTTTATCACCTTTCCATTCTCAGAACATAATTGGCACGCGTGAGTGAGCGCACACACACACACACACAAAATGAAGTAACCCAAGACTCATGTGTGATTCACCTCTTGCTACCGCACAGACACAAAACATCTCTCCTGGCCACACATCCTGCATGCTAAATGAATTACCATGAGCTCAGCCCCATAAAATAACACCATAAACCCATAAAGCTTTATACAGCATGTCTGACTTCACATCTAACTAACTCCATTATGTTTTGGCTCCGGGGTTCTGGGAAACAGTAGAGTATGCTAGAAAAACACTTTCCCCCCCTCTTTTTCTTTTTCTTTCTTAAGGTTGATTAGTTTCCAAATATACGGTATATACCATGGTGACCCATTTCTGGAAGAAAATATATGAGTGACCAAAATCTATAAAAGTGTATTTGTGAAAACTTTCCAGGGCCCTTTTAGTATGTTCTTTTTATTTTAATACATAACAGCTAGCTATTTTACTTTCCCTAATACTACAACATAACTTCTGTTCAAATCCAGTAGTTCTGATAGACTACAAAACAAAATTATGAAGGCAAAATTAACCCACTCTGTACAGTAAAAGCCAAGTGTTAATAATGTATCCATTTGTACCTCAGTGAGTGGACCAATGTAATCAAACAGAGCTGTAAGAGCCGATTTGATTACTTTTGTACACTCAGTGTTAAATGAACACAGAGTATTGTACTGTGTGACAGACCGGGACTTGTTGTAATTAATCAATTCCCCGCTGGCACCGACAACATTCAGGTTATGACACAAAGAGAGATACGAGCGGTAACATATTCGACAACACCTTGTGCAATCACTCCTGACACCTGTGGCCACACGTTCCCTCACATGGCGTATGGGTGTCGTCTAGCTGTATTGTCTGTTGGAAGATGATGGACAATAAACAGACACGTTGTCATGGATAAATGTCACCGATTAATCCGATTGCACTATTTGCCTTCTAGGCTGTGCTTCTTGTGGTTTTAACGTTTATCCACTTGTTCCACTCCTACCTACTCCCTTACTGAATGGAGTGAAGGGAGTTGCATTGGCCCAGGACAATTTCCAACAAAGCATCAACCCTAGGCAACAAACAACAGGGCTGTCAGGGCTGGGGATATTTGTGTTTCTCAAGCCTATTTTTCTTTACTTTGGCTAGTTCATTCATGTGTGAGATTGTCCAGGTGGTGCAGTCTTCTGCCAGCCTTATGGCTGCGGAGCCACTTTCCATTTGGCATCATCTGAACCACTCCATGTTTTTTCTATGATAAATAATGTACATACAGTATATATATATAATATATGTACTTTACTGTGCATATGTAATCCAGGTGTGGAGTGTTAGGCAAGTTATTTTTGTTCTGTAGTAAGCCTGGTGTCTGTCACTACTTTCCTAGTATCTTTTATATACTTCATATCACTGCTCTTAGAATCTATCTATTGGTTGCTATCCAGCTGAATCTTCTGTATCTGCCCTGTGTTCTATTATTATTTTTCTTCTTTTTTGTTTTACTGCTCTACTGCCTTTGGCAACTGAATTTCCCCCACAGGATCAATAAAGATCTATCTATCTATCTATGTCCCAGATACGTTTCTCAGTGATGTGGAGTGGACTCCCAGGAAATTGAAATAGCTGACCCTCTCCACCGCAGCGCCTTATTGTGGATGGAGGTGTTGCTCTCTGCCTGACCTCCTGTAGTCCACAATCAGCCACTTTGGTCTCGTTGACATTGAGAGCCCCGGCACCATTGTGTCACCTCTCTCCTGTCCAATCGTCATCCATGATTAGGCCTATCACTGTCATGTCATCAGCAAACAAAGATGGAGCTATGCGTGGCCACACAGTCATTGGTGTACTGCACAGGGAGAGAAGGGGGTTCTGAACGCAGTCCTGGGGGGCTCCTGTGTGTTTTGAGGGTCTGCTGTGAGTGCTACTAACTCAGTGAGTTTTACTAACTCACAGTGAGTGGTATTAACTCACCAAGGGTCATACAAACTCACAGTGAGTTACTAGTCCACAGTGTATGCTTGACATTCCACAGTGGATCCACATCTGTTAAGGTGATCATGTCTGTTGATTCACACAGCGGCTACGCTTAGTCTATTGTACTGCAGCAACATGATGCGTTCCTTTGGTCTTACATTACAAGACATAAATCTGTGTGGTATCTGGCTGTGGTCTACGAGGGCTTTTGTCTGGGATGTGTCCTTTCATTCTAGTTCTTTGTGTGCATTGAGTACAAATGCAGCAAAAACGGCACAGTAGAAATTATTCGCCCCGCAGCGCCCCAACGAAAATGTTTGCCTATAAATACATGCCGACAATAGGGATGCCATGGCTAAAAGTGGTCAACTGTGAGAGATGTGAGAGACATCTTTACAAGATGGACACGTTAAATGAACACACTACTGAAATTCAAGTGTTAAGCACTAGTTTTTCAAAGTTGAAATGGGAAGTACCAGAAAGCTGCTGATGTTTTATTAACGCCTGGGTCATTCTCTGGTAGAGGCTATGTTTCAAATGGAAATTGTTATGTTGTGATAAACTATTATGCTTATGTAACATTATTATCGGAAAAACCTGAATAATCCTCAAGGAAAGTTAAGTCTAAAGGGGAAAAAGACATTAATCAACTACTACTAGTAAAATTCTTTCAGACACTCCTTCAAGTGCATTTTTTCCACACCCATCATTCCATGGGCTGTCATTACTATTCCATCAATAGCTCAAATTGAAGAAAAGTGTCCCTATTTGTGCCTGTCAGTAGTTTGGTGGCTTCTCCATTTCAACGTTTCTCACTGTCCAACTTTTCCTAAAGCCAGTCTAACCGTTCGCTATTATAGCTACAATCCAGGAGTTATTTTAATGAATAAAATGGTATGTATGGTAGAATATGTTAATACAATACAATTGTATGTGGTCTCCCTACTCTTCCGTTGAGAATTGTACGCCCTGGTGTTGGATAGGACACCTACTTGTTGACAATAAGTACTGCCTCAAGCTCATAAGCGCAATATCTCCCCTAGAGGGGATTCTGTCTTGGTGGGGCGGTAGAAATGTGGTCTCTCTCGCAGGAGACTTGTGGGTTCAAATACAGGATAGGACATAAACGTTATGGATTGAAGCTTTCAAATAGAACCTATTTGGGACCAATACATCAATACGATATTATGGAGGCAGATAACATTTCATCTCACACACACGCACAAATCAAGTACAGGGACCTTGAAACCCTGTCAAATACAAAGTTTATGTAAGGGCAACCTTGCATGGAGAGGACAGGACTTTAAAAACCTGTAACACAAAACAAAGTGAACATGACTTCAACTTAAACCCTACAGTGTACTGTACTGTATACTTAAATGACTGGAGTCCACTTTTCCACAAGTTTTCACCCCAGAATAGGGACGGGGCGCTATAGGGTTGAAGTTGTTAAATATAATGTAATAGCTAGTCCATTTTCTATAGCCAGTGTTCATCTCCAGAGTCCAGACATCAGTCCATTGCTTACACAGACACATTTAGCAATGGCCAGTACATGAAACACAATTAAGTCTAGTCTTTAGAGAATTCACGGTGACCAACAGGGTTCTGTATAGTGTGTGTGTGTGTGTGTGTGTGTGTGTGTGTGTGTGTGTGTGTGTGTGTGTGTGTGTGTGTGTGTGTGTGCGCGTGCGCGCGCGTGCGTGCGTACAATGTGTATGTGTGCTGGCATTAGCTTATCGTTGAAGAATGTAGTGGAAAGTCGAGAAACAGGAAGTCTCCGCCGGAATGGTGGAGCTGGCACAGTCAGTGCACACACACACACACACACACACACACACACACACACACACACACACACACACACACACACACACACACACACACACACACACACACACACACACACACACAGGTTTTGTTTCCTCAGCTGGATGGGTGCACTGGTCTACATTGTACATCACGACTGCCTTGTCATGCTTTTTTAGTTGTCATTGTGTCTGTCTGTCTGTCTGTATGTCTGTGTCTGTGTCTGTGTCTGTGTCTGTGTCTGTGTCTGTGTCTGTGTCTGGCTGGCCGGCTGGCTGTCTCTCCATCTGATTTATCACCTGCGCACCTGCATGAATCTCTATCCCAGTATTTCTACGTCTGTCTTTCTCTCTGGCTGTCTCCCTCTCTCTTCCTGTCTGTCTGTCTGTCTGTCTGTCTGTCTGTCTGTCTGTCTGTCTGTCTGTCTCAATCTCTCTCTCTCTCTGTCTCTCTGTTTTTTTCTCTTATGTATTTCTGTGTCTGTTGTGTCCAGCTGAGGAAACAAAAGCTAAGAGAATGAGAGTGTGTGTGTGTGTGCGTGCGTGCGTGCGTGCGTGCTTGCGTGTGTGTTTGAGTTCAAATCAAAGGATCTTTATTGGCATGGGAAACATTTGTTGTCAAATAAATAAAAGCATTTTGTCTGTCTGTCTGTCTGTCTGTCTGTCTGTCTGTCTGTCTCTATGTCTGTGAGTCTCTCTCTCTATCTGTCTGTCTGTCTGTCTGTCTGTCTGTCTGTCTGTCTGTCTGTCTGTCTGTCTGTCTCTCTGTCTCTCTTTCTCTTTCTTTCTCCAAACATGTTGGAGGTTGTCCTCTGCCAGATGAGATGATGTCATCTCTTCTCCATGTGCTATTCTTACACATCTCTGCATGTGGCTGGTTTGGGGTATGGATGGATTGGGGGACACTTTACGAGTGACAATAAATAAAATCAAGGGGTAGAACGGAGAGAGACAGAGAGTGAGTAGTGAGAAAGACAACGAGTCAAAGAAGGAGAGAGAGTGAAAGAAGACATTTTGTTGAATTCTTATGAATCCAGCACCAGCAGCTACAAACCACAGCACTCACACAGACGAATGCAAGCAGCTGCATGTGCAGCCTAAAATACATGTGCATGTACATACACATACATCTACACAGTACACACGCACACGCACGCGCACGCGCACGCACACGCACACGCACACGCACACGCACACGCACACGCACACGCACACGCACACACACACACACACACACACATGCAGTGTTGCCCTTGGCTCTGATACTGCTTTCCTAGGACGTCCCAGATTGGGCTGTGTGATGATGTGAAGTAAAGGTCCCAGCCGTCAGCACAGGAACAGGACTTCATTTCACATTCAACACTGATATTCACTTTGATTATAGATCAAAGTGTTCAGAGCAGGTAGTTTGAATAACGGGAATGGAAGAAGGAAAGACACCCCACTTGAGACGCCCGCTTCCAGATTCCACGAGTACCCCAAGACGGCTAAACCTTGAACTCTGAAAACAGCCAATCCCCCCCCCCCCCCACACACACACACACACACACACACACACACACACACACATGCTCTCTCTCTCTACCTCAAAAATGTCCACACTCTTAAAAGAAGATAAAAGAAAAACATGTGGGAATTGTCCGCCCACTCTCCACTTTTTACAGGAAAAACGAAATAAAAGGAGGCGTCAGCGTTTTCTTGAAAGGAGGCAGAATCGTTGAGGGTATTCGAACTGAAAAGAGAGGAGCAAAACATGCGTCAACATAGCCCTTCCAAACGCGTTTCATGTCAGTGAAACCTGCCCTCCGTTCCTCTTGGCTACGTATTTGGATACGGGTTCATTTCCTGGCAGCCATTGTTTGTATCCCGTGACAATCAGATAACATGGACGATGCCGATAGCGGTGTAGCGCTTTGAAAAGGCTGTTTGCATGCTGGAATGTTGATGGATACAGACCCTACGTCACCCTAACAACACAACTGTCCTGTGGCCTGAGCCTCGGCCTGCATCGGGAAGGGAAATGCTCACTCAGAACCTGGGAAGTGGGAGTGGAAGTGAGAACAGGAGTGATGGATGGGTTTGGAAACAATCTCCATCCTCTGAACGGACAGATTGTTCCATTTCTGTTGACTTGACTTGGCAGGTAGAGAAAAGAGTGTGAGCTGTCTTATGAAGCCTAATTTACAGGTTTTCACTGATCTGAGCCCATATCCCCACCCAACACAACAGTGGTCCCCAGCTTGATTCTTAGTCAGGGTGGTGGTTCCTGGTTCACAATCAGTTGAAAACCCCTGTTTTTTGAACAGTGTTGTCAACTGTGGTCCTGGGGAGGAAAACTACTGCTAGTTTTCTATGCAATCAGGTATAGCAGCATTCACCCCTGGTGTCCAATTCTTGACCACTTTAAATAGTGGAAATAGCAGATAAACAAGTTTGGATATTTTTGCTATTTGTTGTATGACAAAGTATAGGGCCTAAGTGGTTATAATTACCTGAGTAGATGGAGAAAATGACAATCAGCACTACTCTGGTTAACCAGGAATTAACTGCAAAATCCTGAGACTTAATTGAACTCATAGGGTGCGTTCGGATATATAGCACTGAGCGCACTGGCCAATACAAACTAATACGTGAGTGTTTATATTAAAGCTCAGGATTTTACAGTGTGGGGTTGAGAACCGTTCAGTAACTCGATATTCTTTGTATTTTGTTGATTCATATGAAATAGGAATTAGGAAAGGGGAAAAGTAGCTATTGTAGTTACAATGTGATTATGCATTTCTGATTTTTCTGATTTCTGACCATTTTCCAAGAATTGTAAAAATAACAAAACATAACAAACAAAAACAATGTCATTAGATTAGTGTGCCAGTTTAACCACTATGAACCTGGCGTCCCTATTTTAGGCATGTCATTATTGTAAATAAAAAATAAATTGAAAAATAGAAATAGAATAGAATATCTTCAAGGTCACAACCTTGAAGACAACGTGCTATAAACTTGTGATTTCAAACACTGTAAAATCTTTTCAAACTTTTTCAAAAATAGCAAATCTACAACCTTCCCTACAAGTTTCCTTTCAACCAACAAACCTCCTGTGGAAATATGTAGCTATGAATTACTGTAGTATTATATTAGTGGCAGGTCGCTGGAATGATTAACTCAGCTTGTAGATTGGCAATGTTTGGCGAAGTGATTTGGTGCAGACTGAAAAAAGCGGTTCAAGTACAGTTGTAACTCAGGTCTGTCTGCATTACTAGGAATACAGGGTTTAAGTGGTTAAAGCTGAACTTCCCTGTATGGACTGCATTCTGCTCACATGGTGTCCCAGTGAAAAGGGAAGTGGTTGGGAGAGAACTGTGGTTTTGAGGGTTTTGTAGGGAGTGGTTCATATCAGAAGTGTGTGTGTGTGTGTGTGTGTGTGTGTGTGTGTGTGTGTGTGTGTGTGTGTGTGTGTGTGTGTGTGTGTGTGTGTGTGTGTGTGTGTGTGTGCGTGCGTGCGTGCGTGCGTGCGTGCGTGCGTGCGTGCGTGCGTGCGTGCGTGCGTGCGTGCGTGCGTGCGTGCGTGCGTGCGTGCGTGCGTGCGTGCGTGCGTGCGTGCGTGCGTGTGTGTGTGTGCGTGTGCGCGCGCGCGTGACAGTGAGTGAGTGAGTTTTCTGATTCTGTCTAAGAGCTGTCAGCATTCCGAATCTGACCACATCAGTCATACCTGGCATTCCTTTATGTGCTGCTCACCTGAGTACACACACACACACACACACACACACACACACACACACACACACACACACACACACACACACACACACACACACACACACACACACACACACACACACACACACACACATTTTTCACACCAATTGAGGAGAATTCCACATGGTCAGCGAGCATGAACTTAGTGTGGGAAGAAAACTCAAACCACAGCCTTCTCCCATCTCTCTCTGTGTGTGTGTGTGTGTGTGTGTGTGTGTGTGTGTGTGTGTGTGTGCGTGTGTGTGTGTGTGTGTGTGTGTGTGTGTGTGTGTGTGTGTGTGTGTGTGTGTGTGTGTGTGTGTGTGTGTTGTGCGCACGTTCGTGCGTGCATGAGTGCATGTGTGGTTACCTCAGTTTCAATTTGTCACTGAGTTAATTCACCATGAGTCCCAACCCTGTAATCAGAGGTCCGTGTCTTGAGTTTGATGGTAATGAAAGTGATGATTTAAGCCCTATGTTTAGGGAGGTGATGTGGGACGCTGTATTTTAGGGAGGCTGATTATTTGCCTTGTCCTGTGGTGTGGGAAATTGCTCCCTACATACATTGCTGTGTCGTGAAATATTGGGCACTTCCTTGTATCAAAAACAACTCCAATACAATTCTTATACCCCAGTGAGAGAATAAATGTTTGCTTTGATCAATCTCACATCATGTGAGATTGATCAAAGCAAACATTTACATGCACCACACAACAGTTGTGTGTCTGTACCAGTTAGCAAGAGTGCAGAACTGAACAGCTTTTATTTCCACCTGGAGAGTATTTTACTCCATAATGCAAAAGACAGCACTGCCTGTTCTCTAGAACAGGGGTTTTCAACTGGTGGCCTGTGGACCACTGGTGGTCTGTGAAGATATTGCATGTATGTAATGTAGGAAAGGGACGTTTCTTTTTTGTTTTTTTCAGAATAATTTTATTTTGTTTTATTTTGTAGAAACTTAGTAACTCGGTAAATCAGTGGCCATTTGAGGAGGCTTATACTTCAATATCAAAAGTACTTCAAGCTTAATACAAAAGAGGATCAGCTCATTGACATGTCCTCAGACTCTGTCAAGAGGCACATTATGAAACACTTGTGAAGGTCTGGATGAGTTGTCAGACACAATTCACAGAGCTTACAGCAAAAAAACAAATGGATTTTTACCTTTTGTAACTACATATCACTGTGAGAGTGGTATTTCCACACTGGCAGAATATGTACAGAACAGTGTTCTCAACTGTGGTTCTGGGGAGGGCCAGAAAATGCCTTCAAGACTGTGCCCCTGTCCACCACTATAGCTAAGAAGAGACAGACCTGGACCACCTGTAATTAGTGGTCCATGGACCACTAGTTGAGAAACAGTGCAATAAATGACCTGGTGACCTAAGATGACGCGTCAATGTTGTCATTTACTGGGAAGTCGGAGGTCAAGAAGTTCCACAGAAAAGGGAGTTTGAATCTCAAGAAGAGGAAGTATCGTGCAAAACAAATCATATCGAGTCCTTAACAGTCATCATTTAATTTTAAGCTTTCCCCCTCACACCACGTCTATAGCTTCCCCCCCCACTCCACACCTATTAAATACTAATCAAAAACATATTTTAATACATTTAACAGGTATAATTTATGTATTTACATTTTATTCCCCCCCCCCATGGACCACCTGCAGAGTCAGACCTAATTATGCCATGGACCACTAGTAGTCCATGGACCATTGGTTGAACAGTGTTATAAAGCATTATGATGAGTGTTTATGAGTTTTTATAACTATAATTATACAGTGTTCTAAGCAGCAATGTTTATAATGCATTATAGATACAGGATGCATATCAAGTGTTAACAAAAAACTCATCTTAGCCCATATCCCCAGATTCCCCACCCAACACAACAGTGGTCCCCAGGTTGATTCTTAGTCAGGGTGGTGGTTCCTGGTTCACAATCAGTTGAAAACCCATGCTTTGGAACAGTGTTCTCAACTGTGCTTCTGGGGAGGCAAACTGCTGCTATACCTGATTGCATAGAATCTATGCAATCAGGTATAGCAGCATTCTACCCTGGTGTCCAATTCTTGACCACTTTAAATTGTGAAAATAGCAAGTTAAACAAGTTAATAGCAAGATAAACAAGTTTGGATAGTAGAAGTATGTAGGGCTTAAATGGTTATAATTACCTGAGTAGATGGAGAAAATGACAATCAGCACTACTCTGGTTAACCAGGAGGAATGCACTGCAAAATCCTGAGACTTAATTGAACTCATTCTTATGTTAAAGCTCAGGATTTTACAGTGTGGGGTTGAGAACTGTTCAGTTTTTTGTATTTTGCTGATTCATATGAAATAGGAATGAGGAAAGGGGAAATTAGCGGTTACAATATGATTATGCAAACATTTCTGACCATAACGCAGTAGGAGGGGGAAGTGGGACCTCAAACAAGGGTTGAATCAAATGTTGAAAGGTTGAAAAAGCCACTGAATTGTGCCTCAAATAAAGAAGTTACGAAAACGAAAATAAACATCCCCAATTGCTGGGTCCCATGACGGCTTGCTCAACTGTACAATATAGGGAGGTTTCATTGAACTCAGGTTGGCATCTCTGTCATACCTCTTGACCTCACCTCTAGCTTGCTCTGTCATCGACATGATTCAAGCCTCCACCATTTGTCCGCCTCTAGAATCGATTGTTCTCAGGTTTACTGTGCAATGCATCAGTTTTATGGCCCTGCCCTGTCAGCTTGAGGTAAATGATAGTGATATTCATCGTGCAGGTGCACGTCATGACAGCATGCTCATAAAATGAGCACGGTGACGACCGACGTTAATCATTCACATATGGAAACATGGATAGAAATACACACAGAAGGATGCAAAGAAATAGGAACACACAGTTAGCACTCCTTGTTGCTATGCTTATTCAGCAGCCCATTTATAGCAACCACTGTTGTTTTAGTAATATTTCAGATGTAATATCCTTCTGTCAAATTGGGAAACTATCAACACTAAACTAGCCTAAATATTACAGCACTGACTGTGTGTGTGTGTGTGTGTGTGTGTGTGTGTGTGTGTGTGTGTGTGTGTGTGTGTGTGTGTGTGTGTGTGTGTGTGTGTGTGTGTGTGTGTGTGTGTGTGTGTGTGTGTGTGTGTGTGTGTGTGTGTGTGTGTGTGTGTGTGTGTGTGGGTGTGTGTGTGTGGGTGTGTGTGTGTGTGTGTGTGTGTGTGTGTGTGTGTGTGCAATTCATGTGTTTTTCTTTCATCTGCAAAATATAGCTGCACTGCCCCTTTGTGGTAGCTTTAGGTAGCGTTTTGGCCTGATGGTTTACTTTAGAACTGTGTTTAACAACCTTTTTTGGGTCAGTGTCCCCTATCCAATATCCAGGTCCCAAAACGCTCCCCACACCCAATTAAAATGTTTCATGTTTAATTTCATTGTGTATATTGTGTTGCTTATATCATTTAGAAAACATCTCATCTCATTGATTTCCACATATCAGATTTTACGTATCTCCAAGTATCCACTTAGTATCCAGTTAGTATTGCCCCCCTTTAAAAAATACCCAAACCTCTCTGTACGCCCCCTGGGGGGCTGTACCGCCCCGTTGAGACACATTAGTTTAGACATTATTATAGTTTAGAAAATCTTCTCAGAAGTGAGAGTTCGGTGGAACTGAAATGGAAGAAAGAGAGAGGAATTAAAAGAGACAGAGACAGAGAAATCTCAGTCCGCTTGCCCCCCACCCCTCACAAAACAAGACATGAATTATACAAATTATAATATGTATTTTTGATTCAATTTCAGTTAATATTTCAACATAATAATTCATTGATTTGAATCAAATGACTACATTATTATAATGTATTGTTGAGCACTGTGGGAGTGCCATCTTGGACTGCCATATGAAATGTACTTTATGAATTAAATATAACTTCTTATGTTGGTGGATCATTTCCAATTTGTGCTCATTCTGCATGGATACTTATTTGCTTTTAGATCAGTTCAGCTAGCCTGGCATGGCCAGACTAATATCACTGAGTAGATATGAGTCTGGAATCTCTGTGTGGAACCTGCATTTCCGAGGGTCAAATTTAAAAAATGCCTCTGGTGATAAACCCGCCCCATATTTGCATACTGGGCTCTGATTGGTCCCTCACAACTTCGGAGGGAGAGAAGTAAAATCTCTATTGAGAGGGGCCAGACTTAATCTGCCAAGGGCAATTTTTTTTTGCTATGGCAGATTCGTCTGGAACCAGGCTACAGTTCAGCAACTTTGGGCTGAGTAGGAATTAACTTTTCTGCTGTCCTTTTTCTCTCTTTCTGTGTGTGTGTGTGTGTGTGTGTGTGTGTGTGTGTGTGTGTGTGTGTGTGTGTGTTGTAGGTGTGAGCCATCTCCAGTGCAGTCATGTCGGACAGCGCTCAGTGTTTCTATTGCCGTGACGACCTCGGGGGGAAGAGGTTTGTCAGGAGTCAAGGCAGACCCGTGTGTGTCCGCTGCCATGCCAAGTTCTGTGCCAACACCTGTGCAGAGTGCCGTCGACCCATCAGTGTGGAGTCGAAGGTTGCTATTCACTTTACCTTGTTACACACGCACACTCTCTCTCTCTCTCTCTCTCTCTCTCTCTCTCTCTCTCTCTCTCTCTCTCTCTCTCTCTGTCTCTCTCTCTCTCTTCCTCCCTCTCTTTCGCTATGATTTCCTGACTTTCTCCAGTGGTGGAAAAAGTACTACATTTCTTTACTTGAAGTGAAAGTATCAATACTGCAATATAGAAATACTCAGTTACAAGTAAAAGTCCGGAATTCAAAATGTAGTTGAGTAAAAGTACAAAAGTAGTGGCATCAAAATATACTTAAAGTACCAAAAGTAAAAGTACTCATTATGCAGAATCTCCCATTTCAAGTTTGTAATTGTATAAAAATCTTCTACAAGCTCAGATTTACAAGCTCACAATGCATCGCATCACGACGCATTGTGAGCTTGTAAATCGGCTATTTTCAAATGGCCAAAATGTGTATATATAATGTATGTTTTGTATTAATAATAATCCAAATCTATAAAGTAACTAGTAACTTAAGTTTTCAAATAATTGTAGTGGAGTAAAAGCATAATATTTGCCTCTAAGATGTAATGGAGTAGAAGTAAAAGTACTGAAAATTTGAAATACTCCAGCAAATGTGCTTAGTTACTTTCCACCACTGACTTTCTCACTATATCTGTCCCTCTCTCAGTTATCTTGCTCCCTTTCCTCACCTCCCTCTCAATCCCCGCAGGAGCTGAGCCATAAAGGTAAATACTGGCATGAGGACTGCTTCCGCTGTACCAAGTGCTACAAGAACCTGGCCAAGGAGCCCTTCAGCACCAAGGACGACCGCATCATGTGCGGGAAGTGCTGCTCTCGCGAGGACGCCCCGCGATGCCACGGCTGCTACAAACCTATTCTGGCTGGTAGGGCTGCACCATACTGACAAAAGAGAAACTAAAACAAAAACATAATGGGGGGCTAATAACGGTGTGTGGTCAATCTCCTCAGTCAGCTATTACGTATCTATGGCATATAACTCCACATTTGGGCAAGGTTTCAGCCTGAGTCGACCCCCCTTTGACTTCCATTAAAAACTTTCAAAACAATGTAAAACATCTGAAAATAACAAATGTGTGGAGGGATTTGTTTGGCCTATAGTGTGCATAAGATAACATTTTTTTTTAGGTTTGTGAGATTAGCTCCAGACAAATACACAGACACACAGACAGACAGACAGACAGACAGACAGACAGACAGACAGACAGACAGACAGACAGACAAACCCAATTATAGACGGGAGCCTACAGAGCCACGCTGTAAAAATGCATGGATGTACTTCCTTGGCTATACCGATAGCGTGCACAACTAATTTGTCTCTCACTGGTCTAGTGGGTTGTGAGATAGGCCCCAGACAGACAGACAGACAGGCCCATTAGACAGCTTTGCCTCCTTTAGAACCTCACCAATTAACCCATTAAGACCGGAAAAGTATCCGTGTCATTTTTGTTTTATCTACAAGCTCATATGAGCTTCTAGATCTGCTATTTTTGGAAAAATCGTGAACATTTGTGCAAATCTTTTAATATATATATTTTTTCAAGCAGAAGACATTTGTAGAATCCCCAGGAGCAAAGATTTTAGTTACAAAAAAAATCAAAAATAGCCAAAGAAATCTAAAAATGACACACAGACGCGTTCCCGGTCTTAATGGGTTGAGGCAACAACAACAAGACAAGTTATAATAATGCCATGGCTCATATGGCCAGATATGAAGACAATTATATTATTAGCCTCAACAATTTTGGAAAGAGAACCTTTTTTTCTGCATTTCTTTGTGTCTTTGGCTGCTGCACTGCACACTTTTCCCCACTATTTGATGCTGGAAGTAACAGACTGTCGTGTCTCCCATCCAGGCACTGAGAGCGTGGAGTACAAAGGGAACTCATGGCATGACGAATGCTTCACCTGCTGCCACTGTAAACGGCCAATAGGATCCCTGAGTTTCATCTCCAAAGGCAGCGATGTCTACTGCAGCCCCTGCCATGACAGGAAGTTTGCCAAGCACTGCGCTGGCTGCAAGCAGGTTTTTATACATTCTTTTATAAACCACAATAATCCTGTGTTGTCTTAAGGGTTAGGGTGTTGCCTATGCCTTCCTCCACTTCCTGCTTCACATTCTTACACTGTCGCCACAGTCTTGGAGCGAATGATTGCTGTAGAAACGTCTTTATAGTGAGTAACTGCACTTAAGCAAAAGGAATAACTGCCTTATTCCAGGGGCACCTTAAAGAAGAACTAATGATAATGATAATGGATGTATTTATATGCTTTACAGAAAAAAGAGCAGGATAATAATCATACAGGTTAAAACAACATACATAAAATCAACACATAAAAACGAGGTGAGACGTGTGGACTTTAAGGAGAGCCTTACCCGAGGATCTAAGGCAGCGCCCAGGTTCATAAGGGGGCTCCAAGTCTATGATGTAGCTGGGGTCAGTCCCTGGTGGTGGGCTTTAAAAGTTATCAGTAACATCTTAAAATCTATTCTAATCTAACCAGTGAAGTGCAGCTAGGATGGGTGTAATGTGATCACGTTTCTTAGTGTTGGTTAGTAGTCTGGCACCTAAATTCTGTACCAGTTGCGGGAAATAGCTTTTTTTTTACAGAGGCCAGAGTATAAGGAGTTACAGTTGGTCAATGTTTTCAATTGAAGAAGCAATAAAACATCACTGCAGACTCTCTGTATTGACAGAGAAATCTGAGTGCCTACTTGTAAAAGTATGCATCTCAAAGGTTTTCATTGGTAGAGATGTTTAGTTATAATGATATGGCTTTAGACCACAGAGCGAGCGTGAAGGATATTGTAGGACGCTGGAGTTCAGTAGTTCTTCCACCACTCAGTGATATCAGAAGAGGTGTCACTGAGTAGAGGTAGTAAACCAGGCTCTACAGCTCACGTCATCCATAATATACAGTGGAGAACATTGGCAAGCAGTGTCAACATTACAGACATGCCACCACTATGACAATGAATGGAAATGAGGCTGAAAAGTATGACTTTAACATTAAGACCTGGAACGCATCTGTGTCACTTTAAGATTTATTTGGCTATTCAAAAATAGCAGATCTACAAGCTCATAGCGCGGCACCGAGTGCCGCGCTATGAGCTTGTATATCTGCTATTTTTGAAAAATCTTGAAAATGTTTTTTTTTTCTTTTTTTCAAAAAACTGTTAGGATTTAGAAAACATTTTTAAGAATCGCCTCAGGTCTTAATGGGTTAATAGTAGCGTTACAGACTGTTCTACATTCAGATTTACTTCACAGTTTACCTTTATGAAAGAATGAAGTGGTCCCAATGTACTTTGAAAATATAAACAACAGGACAAGCTCTTGATTTGGTCTTATCTTGACAATAATTTGATAACTGTGAAGAAAATGTTACAGTTTTTCGAATTAAAGTACATTAAAGGCCTGGGGCGCTGGCGTAGCGGTCCAGGCACCTAGGCTCAGTGTAGCCCAGGGGTGGGCAAGATTTATTTCCAGGGGGCCATACTGACTTCGATAAAGTTTTGTACAATTGAATTGAAACTTGAAACACACATGAATTATGTTAAAACTGCATGAATTTGGTAGACATTCCAGTCTACTTTACAATAAGGTACTTGCTTTCACAACAATAATTTTCAGTTACAAAATGTTGTAACTGAAAAAGTTTCAGCTGAACTGTACAGTACTATATCACTCTGGTGTACGCCTTACAATAAAAAGATTACTTGCATAAAACGTCAATGCCGTATCAACTTTTAAATGAGCCTATACATTTTATACAGTATCTTATCTTATCTGATATGCACCACTCCATAAGTCACTAATAAAACACATTGCATTATGTTATGAATATGGACTCAAGGTTGACTGTTTCACTGTTACATTATAAACATAAAACATTTGAGTACATACGGATGGAGGAATGCAGGTAGGTATAGTACTCAAATGGTAAATATTAATTACTATTAATTGGAGTCGAGTTAAATAAAATGTTCTCAAAACCATTAACATACGGCAGCCTTTTAGAATGTCATTCTTGGGGGGGGTCATTTTGTTTTTCTATGAGGACTTGGCGGGCCGGATTAAGATGGTCAAAGGGCCGGGCCGTATGTTGCCCATGTGTGGCGTAGCCTGACAGAGTGTCGCGGGTTCGAGTCCCGACCTTTGCTGCATGTCACTCCCCATATCTGTTCCCATTTCCTGTCAGCCTACTGTCCTATCAATAAAAGCCAAAACATTCATCTTTAAAGTACATTCAAAACAATAGTAGTAATTTAGTAATAAGTCATTAGCAATATAATAGCAATTTTAGGGGACATGGTAAACATATTATCTCTCCTCTCCTTTGCTCCTTCAGCCTATAACTACAGGAGGAGTGAACTACCAGGAGCAGCCTTGGCACAGCCATTGTTTCGTGTGTGGTTCCTGCTCAAAGCCGCTGGCGGGGACAAGCTTCACTAAACATCAAGACCAGGTCTTCTGCGTCGACTGCTACAAGACCGTTGTGGCCAAGAAGTGCAGTGGATGCCAGCAGCCCATCACAGGTTAGATAACTCACTCCCAGAGGTGGAAAAAAGTACTCAAACGTTTTACTTAAGTAAAAGTATCAATACTGCAATGTAGAAGTACTCTGTTACAAGCAAAAGTCCGGAATTCAAAATTGACTTGTGTAAAAGTACAAAAGTATTGGTATCAAAATGTACTTAAAGTACCAAAAGTAAAAGTACTAAAATGTTTGAAAATAAACGATCTACAAGCTCACAACGCGTCGCATTAAAAATACCTCAAAATTGACTTAAGTACAGTACTTGAGTAAATGTACTTAGTTACTTTTACACCACTGCTAAACTCCATCCCCAGGCTTTCTCCTTGGAACAAGGTGCATGATTCCTGTGTCCAAAAGGGAGGGAGCATTTGGCTTATTCTGATTGGTCTATCGTATTGTCAACTGAAAACGTCAAAAGGAAGTGCAAAGACGATACTTGATCAAGTTTGGGCTGTTGATTGATTATATTGCCTCTGATATTTACATATCATGTGTGTCTATTTTCACTCCTTTGTGTGTCTGGGGAATGTAAACACTGGAATGTGAGGAGGAAACGGAAATCCTTTAACACCACCAGACCTCTTCTGAAACTAGTTCATGCTTATCCAAGAAACTCGGGGACCTTAGTCAAAGCTAGGTGACAGTCAGACAAACGTGCAAGGCTTTGCAGAGGCAGACAATGAGAGGGCGCTGGTACACCTTTTTGTTTTAAGCACAAAAGCCTTAAAAGAATATTATTTGACCAGACAGGCGACTTGACGTACATGTGAAACAGACAAATAGACAGAAAGACTGTCTGACAACCACACAAATACACAAATAGACACATACAAATAGGTACACACAGAAAAGCAGACATTCAGAAAAGGACATAAACGACTAATTTAATTGACCATGTACTGTACGCAACCCGGTCTTAAGACCAAATTTGGCTGCCCAGTGAATAATGGTCAAATAGTCTTAAATCCCTTTTTTCCTCTGTCACCTTTCTCCTCCTGGCAGGTTTTGGCAAAGGCGTAAACGTGGTGAGCTTCGAGGGAAGCTCTTGGCACGAATACTGTTTCAACTGCAAGAGGTGCTCCCTCAGTCTCTCCAACAAGCGCTTCGTAGGCCAGGGGCGGGACATCCTGTGTCCTGACTGTGCCAACAAGTAGTGATGGAGACACGGTGACAGGGAGTAGCGTGGGTTACGTTGTTCATCATTCCATGTCTTAAGCCTGATGTACGTATACTGTACGTAGTTGTGAGCGGGTGTCACGCACCGAATAACCGATCTACAAACTCACAAGGCATCATTTTGCATTGTGAGTTTGTAGCTATTTTCGGTGTGCAACAACATTTATGTACAGTATAATTTAGGTATCATGTACCTGTTATTATCCCCAAGGTAAAAGCCCAACAGTCTCTATTTCAATATTAATGAGAGCTAGATTTGGTAGATCTGGAAAGGTTTAATGGTTGTTTTTATTTCATTTTTTGAGTGAGAGTTTATACATGACTGAACTGAGGATTGAAATACTGTTGAACATTCTGTGTATGGAAATCTAAGATTGATTGAAAGTTTGTTTGTTTGAATAATTTCCAACAGAACTTGTAATAGAAGAAAGACAATTGCTTGTATGGGTGGATTTGATGTTAGACGCAGTCTGTGAAATGTTTGTTACAATGCTATATTTGCAATAGAGGTATTATTTTGTGTTGTCTTACAGAAAGTGTAAGCCAAAATTGTATGGGGAATCCTGTGCGTATACATGGACAACTTGTAATCCAAGCACTTTTTATATATATCTGATGTTGTAATTACATAACTGCACAAATCAACAAGATAATACCTTTGGACAAGATTAAGTGACTGCATGCCTAGATTAATTGTTTTTCTGCTCCACTGCTAAACTAAAATAAAGAAGACTTTACAAATTTGTGTATGTCTCTTCGCTAGTGAGAGTTTGTCAGGCTGATGGCAAAGAGTGTGTGTGTGTGTGTGTGTGTGTGTGTGTGTGTGTGTGTGTGTGTGTGTGTGTGTGTGTGTGTGTGTGTGTGTGTGTGTGTGTGTGTGTGTGCGTGTGCGTGTGTGTGCGTGCGTGTGTGTGTGTGGTCATGTCATGTGAACAGGAAATCACCAAGAAACAACTAAGATTCAGACGCAATCAAGTATATTTAATGATTCATATGAACAATCAACGTGAATAAGCAGTGGTTACTACTGGTATTCAGTGTTCAGTGTTGAAGAACGGCCTCAGCAACTCAAAATACAATTTCAACCAAGTTACTGTTCTGATAAACAGAAGGTAAATCAATATAAATCAATACACTCACTTTGTTTCTCATTTCAGTTTACTTTTCTTTCTTTCTTTTGACAGAATAGAGAGCTGATAAAGTGGTGGGGAGGCAGTGTCAGGGTCTAGAGAGGCAGTGGTCACTTGAACCCTGCTAGGGCGGGGTAGGCATCTACACTTAACAGCTGACTTCACTCCCTCCGTGCAGGACTTGTATTCCAGGAGGTGCTTGAGCAGAGCTAATAGGATGGAACACCAGCATGCCTATACTGGGGGGAACATTTTCCAAAGATAGCCGAACTTCAAGCTCAAAACGTGACGTAACCCAACGTGTTTTGAGCTTCTAGATCTGCTATTTTTATCGAAGAGATTTAGTCTAGACAGGAAAAAAAACGTTCAAATACAGTTGTAACTCAAGTCCGTTTTACTAAAACCAGAGGGTGTAAGTGGTTAAAGGGCCCCCATCAACCCAGCAACGCTGCTGTGGTCAGACAAATGCATGCACGGCCACAAAGCCACTACAGAAAGAACATTTTCCCTCAGGCTATGAGAGCGCTCAACAATGACCCAATTGCCAGGTCAACTGACTGTAACCTATAAACACCCACTCACCAACAGAGCACATCAAGTACTTTTAGGACCAATTTGCACAACCTCCTAGTGTAAATTGTACAATTTTTGATTGCAAGTGCACCCAGGGCAGAACTGTTTCACCCATAGACTGTTCACCACATAATAGAGACTGCTATGCATAACTTATTCATCCTACTGCTGCATGAACTGTATTATGCTGTATACTGTATATCTTCGCAAATGTATACATTTTTCTTTTGGCTGCAACATGTAGACATGGTATCATACCTCAAATAACCAGGTTAGGTGTAATTCTAAACTGTATATTATCCTTGTTACTAATTTATTCATATATTCTTTATTTTTCTCTGTAATACTATATTCTACTTGTATATTACGTATATTTTCTATATCCTACCTCAGCAACCCAGGGAAGGCGCAATTCTAAATTATTTATATATATCTAATGGTATGTCTAACTGTTTTTGCACATCAAATAGATTTTAACGCTTTAATACTTCCTTTTGTTACTTATAACTAGTTAGTAGTACCTTACTTTTTTATTTTTTACCTACTTGTGTTACATTTTGTTCTATGCTGGACAGAGTCACTGCTCATACACGAGTGTCTGACCAATAAAGTCTTTAAATCTTTGAATCTTTTGGAGGTCTACCCATCTATTTCTTCTCTGCCCGGGACTCATCAGTGGTCCCTTCACGCTTGCAGCCCAGCCAGTATTTTGCAATGGATCGTGGGTAAGGAGGGTAGACATTGTCCACACGCTTAGACTTCAGGTCCACCCTGTAGTATTTATCTGGGGAAATAAGAACATCATACAATATACATTTATAAAATCACAATGTCTTTTTCCTGTATTATTTATACCAAACAACAATGACAAAGGAGTGTTGTGAATGAGTGCATGCATGGGCCAGTGATTCTCAACCCTTTTCATTTCAAGGACCCCGAGTTTAATATGCATTAGGTAATAGGCCACAGACCCCCATTTTATACAACGTTTTATCTCTGGGACTCCAATCTACACTGTAAAATAATCAGTGTTTTGGTTGTTTTTGCAGGAGTGTCTTGTTTTGCACAAAATGCCACAAATCAGGAACGCAGCTCCCGATTTTAACATAAACCTCATGGTGGAACTACAACAGCCCACTTAACGTTTTGGCCAATAACTCTTGAATATTTTTTGCCCCCTGGATTCCTAGCATTCTCACTTTCCACATAGGCCCCAGCCACTTGTGCCAGATTACACTTTCCACAATTTTGTTTTCTTCAAAACATTTTTTTGCTACCACTACTCACTCAAACCGATGCACATTATCTCTGGGGTCATGTGATTAAGATGTACGAGTTAGATTTTTCAGATCCCATTCCAAGTGGCTATGACTGCCTTCCAAAGTTTAGGCAACCCGGCATGGCGGAGACCTGTGCTCCGAGGAGCACACTTTTCTAGTTTAACTCTGAGAATGTACAAACGGACCAAACGGGTCCATACGGGTCCATTTGGTTCCATTTGTACACTCTTAGAGTACAGTACAGTGTATGATACACACCTCTCTTGAAGAAGTAGACATTCTGTGCAGGCCTGCCCCTGTGGTCCTGTGTGGTGGTGGTGGTGGTGTCGTAGTCAGACATGCCCATGTGGTCCTGTGTGGTGGTGGTGTCAAAGTCAGGCATGTCACTGTACTCGTAGTCAGTGAAGTAATCGAACAGGTCCTCAAACAGGGACAGGGAGCGGCTATGTCGGCCCCTTCCGCCCCGTTTACTACTCCTACTCCCCGGACGCTTCCTACGACTGGGCCGCATCCTCCTCACAGGGGCGGGGAGTTCGGTCGGAGGGGGACTCGGGTCGGGCTGGGGACTGACGTAGACACGGCCCACCATGGCCGCGTCGACGGGGGGTCTGATACCCACCCAGTCCTTACTGATGAGACGAGGGCCCTTGGGATGACCCTGGGCTGTAACAGATGGAGAGATAGATAGATAGATAGATAGATAGATAGATAGTAGATAGATAGATAGATAGATAGATAGATAGATAGATAGATAGATAGATAGATAGATAGATAGATAGATAGATAGATAGATAGAAAGATAAGATAGATAGGTGAGTCAGGTGTGTTTATATTTTTCTGCACAGTGTAGGTACACACATCCGCATAAAAAAATCCTTGAGACGTTGGGTGGGCATCACAGACATAACCATATATTGAGACTATTCTGGCATGCAGACAGTTATATAAGGCAGACAGACAGACAGACAGACAGACAGACAGACAGACATACAGAACTGGTATTCTGACAACAGGTACACTTACATTCAACGGCTATTATTATTATTATTATCATTATTAACGGTTATTGCATCACCGGGTGGGGCATTCACAACTTACATCGCTCCCGACTTGCGTGGTCCCCTTGTGTAGTGCAAGTACAAATACAAATGTATTATTTGAAATTGTGCATTAAAGGCCCAGTCAGTGATAAAAACATAAACAAATGAGTAGCCCCACCATTCACAATGAAATAGAAATCAAAATGACATGCTTTTATCCTCTAGGATACGGTGATGGTCTCAGCTCTTGACAGAAGGACTACCATGACAACAGATGAAAGGTGTTTCTAAAGAGCCGTATCTTACTGGAGCCTCCAAACAGCTGAGTGAAGAGGGTCTCCCAGGTCTGGTCACAGTACAGGTCTGTGTAGCGTGAGAACAGGACGGACGGAGAGGCCCTGTTCATCTGCACACACTCCGCGTGGGACGGCTGGTGCTTGAACTCATACTGGTAATACTGGTCCCCTGAATAGACAAACACACAGGTAGACAAAATGCTGGGGTGGTTTTAACCTGTTCATTCCGGGAACGCATCTGTGTCATTTTAGATTTCTTTGGCTATTCAAAAATAGCAGATCTACAAGCTCATAGTGCGGCACAGAGTGCCGCACTATGAGCTTGTAGATCTGCTAGTTTTGAAAAAAATAATCTAAAATCTAAATCCAAACCGTTTTTTTTTAAATACTTGTGTTTCTATATCAGTGGTTCTCACATGTTTTCATGTCAAGGACCCCCAAAATGATATGTATTTGGCTGCGGACCCCCATCTCAAAATATTTTGTTCCAGGGACCCACCAGAAGCAAAGACTTTTGTTAAAAATGTTTGCTTTAAAAAGAATTATACTCAAAGATTTGCACACATTTTCAAGATATTTCAAAAATAGCAGATCCATAAGCGCGTAGCACGGGACTCGGTGCCGCGCTATGAGCTTGTACATCTGCTATTTTTGAATAGCCCAAAGTATAGAATAATGGTTATAGCTCAAATCCTAAAATGACACAGATGCGTTCCCGGATTGAATGGGTTAATCACTTTAACCCTGGTGTCCCTATTTTGGGAATGCCATTATACACCCATATGTTCAAAAAATCATGACATCAACATAAGCTCTAGCTGAGAGTATATATTTAATATTGAAGATCGTAATATTAGTAGTAGTAGTACTAATTGTACCATTGTTGATAAATTGATTTATTTGTAAATGTATTTGAACTAAATAGTTCACGCACTACAAAACAAACAAACAAGGTGTTGCGTGTTACCTTTGAAGAAGTAGACCTTCTCTCTGCCATGGTGACCTGGTGCTGCCACTGCGAACGCTGCATTAACATGATCTGGGATCGTCTCGAAGCCCACTGAAATATCTCTAGGGTAGTCCTTATCCAACACATTATCCTCAAACCTCCAGTACCTATTCCCCTGAGATCCAGAACACCAGGTGTTAAGTTGCAATGAAAACAAGTGTTTTATGATAAAATACTACAAAGTACCACAATTTTATATCGAGGTTCTGCTCTGTTGGAGCATTGCACTGGTACAGAGAGATATGAGGCAGTACCTTGAATATGTAGGTTTTTCCCTGGCAGTTGATGCGGGTGAAAGCAGCATCGATGGGGCCAGAGATTCCCCACACGTCTTTGATGAGTTTGGGGTAACCAGGAAGAACTGACCTCTCATCCAGCTCAAAGAAATAATTACCTGGGGAGACATTGGACATTTGTATTTTTGTCAGGTAAGCACATAGGCCTACAGTACATCCAGTCTGGATACAACAGTGAGTTGTACATTGTAAGAAGGTGTCTCATTCCATGGGCAAATTACATTTTTCTCTTCATCCACTTACTGTAGACTCCATATGCTTTGCTGTACGAATAGCGAAAATAGCCAATCTACAACTGCACTATAAGCTTGTAGATCTGGAAGTTTCACCAAATGTTCATCTATTTTTGTTTGTCTACTTTGTCTACTTTTTGCCTAATCTTTGTCTATTATGGCATGCCCAGAATAGGGCATTTCACGCTATTTAAGTTCACTTCAGTTCAAGTTCAGTTAAGTTATAATGTAGGACAAAAGAGAACTAGATAACTTGGACTAGGTCAAAATGGTGAAAGCGTCAATAAAAGTGGAGCTGAGAACCAGTGTGCAGATTTAATGTATTTTGAGCCATAATACGGAACATCAGTCGAAATGTTCGTAGTTTGAGAAAACTAGAAGCTCGCCCCCGCTACGCGGGGGCTCGCGTCTAGCCCGCAGCCACGCCCACGTAGCGCCCGCGGCCACTTGGCAACTCATATAAGTGGCGTAGCGTCATGAGGGTCAGTGGGGCCGTGGCTCGGTCAGTGAAGACCCTGTAGTGCGGATGATATGTGGCATAGAGGGGCAGATTGTAAATCCCCAGAGGAAACATCCGTGGGCTACCATTGGTTCAGCGATGTGTGCGGTCGCCCTGCGGCCCCTCCTCCTCCACCAATGTGCAGTATTGAGAGCCCTGACGTCACAACAATTGGAGCGATGGGCACTGCACTGTGGTTGGTTAGGGTACACCTAGGGCCCAGGTAGAACCCAGTTAAAGCCTGCATGGGCAAACCCAGGTAGGACCCGCCTTGGTCCCACATAAACATGGGTAGTTGGGGCCCACCTAAGGGCCAGGTAGAAGCTACTTATAGCCTGCATGGGCATCGCAGTTGGGACTGAAGTGGATGCCGCTGACATTTCTGACATGGGGTCCATATGGTTTAGCCCACCTTGAAACCATATGGGAACTACGCTGGCATGCTGGCTGTAATGCAAACGCTGCATCATACCTGCAGTGTGTAGTTTGATGTTGTGTGTGTAGCAGATATACCTGCAGTGTGTAGATCAATGTCCATATGAAAGTCAATGCCCAGCAGTGTTTTTTTTCCCCAGCAGAGTTTCTAGTGTCTCTGTCTCTCTCTGGAAGAGGTTGCACATGAACTCTGCAGCCGCACTGAGGCGCTCCAACACAAACACTCTGACATTAAGCTGCTTCACACAACAAACATCAGCACGACGCTGCTGTTTGTCCAAAAGACACAATATCTCCTCTCCCACCGACGTCATGTGTTCATTTATCGACAGCCGTACAGACTCCTTTTGACACATTTTACCTCGTTTATCCAGCTCTCACTGACTCATCGGGCTGTTATTTTGCTGCGATCAAGTGAACGATGTGAGAGATTAGCTATCACAGACGGACGGACAGGGGGTGAAACATAGTCTTGCGCCATGCCTTTCGGCCTGGCGGAGACAATAAAAAAAGGAAAGTAAAGGAAATGAGCATTTCTGCAACAAAAGTAGTCAACAAACTATACTATGAAAACATGGGCCACATTGTCAAAGAATGTAAGAAAGAGGCAGTCATGTAGAAAATAGCCGATCTACAAGCTTACAAAGCCTCTCAACGTGAGGCGTTTTGAGCTTGTAGATCGGCTATTTTGACAATATGTACTTGTGGAACGGAGTCAAACAGAATGGGGGGGTCCCCAGATCAAGTACGTTTATTTGGGGGGGGGGGGGGGGGCGTGAAAGGGTTGATAAGCACTGCTGTAATCGGAGCGAAATTATCTGAAATTACTACATGACCATAATGCAGCCTAACATGCGTTGCACGGGGCGGTCCTGCCATTACGTTAGTTACTGTAGTTGCTGTGGAGCTACATAGTTCTCCAGAAGACACACACAAACATACACCATCTGCAATGGACTAACTGAGCAGCAATATTGACATTCACCACACGAACGTGCATTGTTGACAAAGTGATTGCACAGCCGCTGCAGGCATGACAACCACGTTAGCGTTAGCGACATGGCAGCTATCACAGCGCCCTGTCCGTCGTCGCTGGGACTAACTGTGATGGCTACAGCAGTAACGGCAAGCTGTCTGCGATGCCATTGTCTGGAGACTGCTCTTAGCGTGACACGACCAATGAGAGTGAGCGCTGTAGTTGTTGCTAAGATACGGTGGCGTCTCTGCCCCATAGCTTGTAGATCTCTCACGCATGATTGGCGTAGGCTGCGTTGCCAGGTCTGACTGTTTGTATAAGCGATTTTGGGCTTATTTGGGTGCACTTTTGGGCTCGTTTCCATAGACCACGGCAGCGCTTATTTCTTTCCCGTGACCGATGTGGCAAAAAAAGTGCAAAACGAACCATCCGGAAGTAAATTGCGAGATGAAATATATAGCACTTTTTGATTATTAGAGAAGGAGACACATGTGAAGGTTGAAAATGAAAGGTAGGAGATTATATAGTTTTTCATGAGGGATTTTTGTAGCAAGTTGTGAGAGAATTGGGCCACTCCTGTGGGCGGGGGGCTGATTAGAACCATTGGGGTTTGAAAGGAGACGCTCTCTGTTTGAGTGATAAGATGTGATGAGAAGCAGAGGACATAGTTGTTGGTGGGGAGGGGAGGGTGAGTGTTCTGCCCCAGGGCAGATTTATTATTTAAACAAGTAAAACAGTGACCTCTATTGGCAGGTCCATACTTAACCTAAAGCAGGTGCAGCTAACACACTAATCAAAGCAGGTGTTGTTACTTTGCTAATTAGCAGAGACTGGCCAGAAAGTGCAATTTGCTTGTACAGGAGTGCCACCCGATCTACTATGAATCACCCCATTCAATGGAAAGGAATTGCTCCAAATGTTCCCATTCTATGGGGTGGAATTGTACAATCTCTGCAACCCCGCTCACCCAGGTTACCGAAATTACTCCTAAAACCCCATTTAATGGAAAGTCTTCTCCATTGGCTGTTCTCTCGGACACCCCGCCCACCTCTTTCAGACTCGGGTTACAAAAATTACTGCAGAAGTCCCATTTAATGGTATTGAGAGGTTGCCATGGCAACATGGGCTAATATTGCGGTGGTTTTAAATGCATTTTGATTATATAACATTTATATTGTCACATTTATAATTTCTTTTTTATTTTCCCGTCCTTCAGTGAATTTATATGATTTTTTTTTATAATGTATTTATTTATTCATTCTTTAATTTATTTTTTGCTGACCGAAATTGCGTTGCCATTGTGTTTAATTATTAATTATTTAATGATATTGATAATGTAATTTGGGCCATCGTGTTTATTCATTATTAAATGATAAAAATCAGTTTATTTGTTAAGTTTGGTAAGGGAGGGGTGTGGTGGATTGCTCCATTTACAACGCTAACATAAACGATCAGATTTCAAATATGAAGTGCTTAACTAAAGGCCACGGATGTTACAATTGTGTACGTTCCAGCTTGAGTACCCATATCTTCCGTATTGTTCAATAAAAAGCCTTTTAATCCGATCGACGGCCATTTTCTCCGTCTTTTCATCAGCTTTCAACTATGCGATCCTATCGGTTGGGAGGTGTATTGCACATTATAACTCTATGCGAAAATGGCCGACGATCGGATTAAAATGCTTTTTATCCAACAATACGGAAGATATGGGTACTCATGCTGAAACGTCGGCATGTATAACATCCTGGGCATTTAGGTAAGCACTTCATATTTGAAATCTGTACGTTTGTGTAGACGTTACAGTTGTAAATTGAGCAATTCATCACACCAGGTTGAAGAATGTCCATGACCGTCATCTTTCAGGCCTACCGCTGATAACCATTAGCACATTGTCTCAAAGTGGGGTCCGGGGACCCCCAGGGGTACTTGAGGGGGTTCCAGGGGGTCCCCAGCTAAATGATGGACAGGGACCAAATGGACCCTTATGGGGTTAACAGGTCCATTTGGTTCCATTTGTACACTCTCAGAGTTAAATGAACATTGATTTTACAATATGAAAGTGGGTCCCAGAGACCTACATGCCATTAAATGGGGGTCCGTAGCCTAATGCATGTCAAACTGGGGGTCCTTGAAATTAAAATGGTTGAAATCACTGCTAGAGAGCCGTAAAAATCTTCTCTTATGGGGGTCCCTGGCTTATCTTTTCAAATTGGGGTCCGCGGTCTAATAAGTGTCTATTTGGGGGTCCTTGGCACGAAAAAGTTAGAGAACCATTGCATTAGCACATGAAGTCAATTCATTGTTTAATTTCAAATAAGTTTAATTTCACTTATACCACTTCATTCTGTTGATGTTTCTATTTTACTGCTACAGCAATTCATCACAAGGCTTTTTCTTTACTATTTAGCATAAATATAGTCCTGGTTATTTCTCCCTAACGCCCTAAAAAGTCCAAACGGGACTATGTGGTTTGCGCATGTGCAAAGGAACGTTCAACATGGTGTGGTGGGTGTGGTGGGGATTGCTCCATTTACAACGCTAACGTCCAGGTCATAAACGATCAGATTTCAAATATGAAGTGCTTAACTAAAGGCCATGGATGTTAAAATGGTGTACGTTCCAGCTTGAGTACCCATATCTTCAGTATTGTTCAATAAAAAGCCTTTTAATCCGATCGACGGCCATTTTCTCCGTCTTTTCATCAGCTTTCAACTATGCGATCCTATCGGTTGGGAGGTGTATTGCACATTATAACTCTATACGAAAATGGCAGCCAATCGGATTAAAATGCTTTTTATTGAACAACACGGAATATACGGGTATTTTTGAGGGATCGTACATAATTGTAACGTCCGTGGCCATGGGGTAAGCACTTTATAGTTGAAATCTAGACGTTTATGTAGATGTACGGGCCGTAAATGGAAAAAGTGCAAACATCAGGTTGAAGTGTCATGATATGAAACCTATCTATCTATCTATCTACATTGGACTGACACAACGTGAGCTAAGAGACGTGGTTTAAATGCAACATAACACACATCACCACCCAAACAAACCTGGAAATATTCTGTGCATTTTCATATTTTGTTGATCATTTTTCGATAAGTGTTTGTTGAGAACGAGAGATTTGTTTAACTTTTCCAACCCCGTGACGTCACGTCAGATTACTTCCGCATTCCGCGTGTTCGTACTCATGTCTCTGTCAGTGTCAATAAAGATCTGACAAAACAAATGTTTTATGATCTATCTAAACGTTCAAATGTTTTAAAAAGGTGCTGACCCTATGGCCACGGATGTTACAATTATGTGCGGGCCCTTAAAAGTACCCGTATCTTCCGTATTGTTTAATAAAAAGCATTTTAATCTGATTGGTGGCCATTTTATCAGAGAGTTGTAATGTTGCGTGAGTGCAGTACACCTTTCAACCCATAGGGTCAGGTGAAAACATATGGAGAAAATGGCCAGCAATTGGATTAAAAGGCTTTTTATTGAACATTACAAAAGATAAAGGTACTTTTGAGAACCCATACATGATTTTAACATCTGTGGCCATGAGTTAATAATTTTATATTTAAAG
Organism: Gymnoscopelus microlampas; assembly: GCF_963454915.1. NCBI lineage: Eukaryota > Metazoa > Chordata > Actinopteri > Myctophiformes > Myctophidae > Gymnoscopelus > Gymnoscopelus microlampas. Next base: position 14,060,238 of record NC_139949.1, read on the forward strand.
TGTGAAGATTTATGTTGATGTACAGGCTGTAAATGCAGAAGTGCAAACACCAGGTTAAAGTTTCGCCATGACTGCCATAATGTATTATGGTTTCCAAGTGCTATACTGCCACCGGACATAAACATTAAAACATTAAAACAGATCAAATAATTGCTGTTTGTGGTTCTATAGGGCGTTGGTGTAAAGTAACTAAGTACATTTACTCAAGTACTGTACTTAAGTACAATTTTGAGGTATTTTTACTTTACTGGAGTATTTCCCAATTCTCAGTACTTTAAACGAAATGATGCAACGCTGATATCGCTTTTGTAATGCATTTTATAATATTTAAGGCACCCCGTGTGTATTGTATTCCAATAATAATAATAATAATAATAATAAGGGTAATAATAATCATAATAATAATAATGTAATTATAGAGCAGTAACACACTGAAATAATAAGGGTAATAATAATAATAATAAGGGTAATAATTGAATGTAGAGCAGTAACACACTGGAATAATAATGTAATGTATAGAGCAGTAACACACTGGAATAATAATAATAATAATAATAATAAGGGTAATAATAATAATAAGGGTAATAATAACAATAGTTAAGCCGTACACGATAGGGAGTTCCAATAGAAAAATATAAGCCTCGTGTACAATATAGGCTCGAAGTACTTGCGAGCGTACACGCCCCCATAGTTATAATGGGGCGTGTACGCTTGCATATGGGTGTCGTGTACGGCACCTGTGCTGACTACAATTTCCCAATGGAGGGCAGCAGTGAGCCATTTGTTGAGATCTAATAGGCCCATCCACATGTTTTACAGATCTAATTAGCCCATCTACATGTTTTACAGTTCTAATTGCTCCATCCACATGTTTTACAGATCTAATTGCTCCATCCACATGTTTTACAGATCTAATTGCTCCATCCACATGTTTTACAGATTTAATTGGCCCATCCACATGTTTTACATATCTAATTATCCCATCCACATGTTCTACAGATCTAATAGGCCCATCCACATGTTTTACAGATCTAATTGGCCCATCCACATGTTGTACATGTCTAATTAGCCCATCCACATATTTTACATATCTATTTAGCCCATCCACATGTTCTACAGATCTAATAGGCCCTTCCACATGTTTTACATATCTAATTAGCCCATCCACATGTTTTACAGATCTAATTTCTCCATCCACATGTTCTACAGATCTAATTTCTCCATCCACATGTTCTACAGATCTAATAGGCCCATCCGCATGTTTTACAGATCTAATTGCTCCATCTACATGTTTTACAGATTTAATTGGCCCATCCATGTTTTACACATCTAATTAGCCCATCCACATGTTTTACATATCCAACTAGCCCATCCACATGTTTTACAGATCTAATAGGCCTATCCACATGTTTTACAGATCTAATTGCTCCATCCACATGTTTTACAGATCTAATAGGCCCATCCACATGTTTTACAGATCTAATTAGCCCATCCACGTGTTTTACAGATCTACTGTGATTAGTTCATGTGTACACAGACATCTATAGGTGCGACTGCAGTAAGCCACTTACTGTAGTTAGTTCATGTGTACACAGTGGTTACTCCCTATGGTCTGAGTATCTACAGGGCTGACAAGTAAAGTCTAATAGAGAGTATTAGAGTCTGCTAAAGCCTAGTACACTCTAGTCTAGCCTAGTCCAGCCTGTTCCATGCTAGTATGGCCTATACCACCTTCCCCTAGTCTGTTCTCCCAACAGGCTGGACTATACTAGTTTTGGTGCACTAGGCTGTACTGTACTGTACTGTACTGTACTGTACTGTACTGTACTGTACTGTACTGTACTGTACTGTACTAGACTCTACTGGTCTCTAATAGGCTGTTTTAAGCTCTAGTAGGCTTTGCTAGGCTTTGCTGGGCTCTATGAGGCTATAAAAGACAGTACTTTACTGTGGCTCATGCAAAACTATGGCTCGTGAACACAAGCTATGGCCCGTGTACACAGTGGTTACTCCCTATGGTCTGAGTATCTACAGGGCTGATGTAACCCAGGTTTCAAAAGGTTTTCAAAAGGTTTGTGTCACTGCTGTCTGTGTGTCACTGACAGAGTGACACACACAGTCACACACACACTCAGTCTCACTCAATCAATCAGTCACACCAGTGCTTGCAATTGTCAATCATTGCAATCACAGCCACGCCCTAAAGCAGAGACAGTCTGCAATAGCAGAGTGAGGTGCACACCACTCTGAGGCTACTGCAGACTTCCACCCAAACTAATACTCTCTATTATACTTTACTAGTCCCTTGTCAGCCCTGTAGATACTCAGACCATAGGGAGTAACCACTGTGTACACATAGTGGCCAAATTATTCAAGAAGCCCAATAACCCTAATTTTCAGAACCACATGTTTGTGTGTGAGGAAAGTTATATGGACGCGTCCGGGGTGAAGAGCTGATCAATAATACGTTGTCCGATTGTTTCAGCGCCCCCTAGGGGCCGAGATAATAGTGAAAAACTGTTTGAAAGGAGTAAAAACAAAATTGGACACCTGTTTCTGGGTCAGCGCGTCGCCCCGAACGCGCCCATATAACTCTCCTCGCACACGGCCTTACCATACTCCTTAATTGGCTAGGGTCAAATGTCAAGTTATTTCGCGCAATAAAGCAATATATCTCAAAATCGATGCATTTTTAGAATCCACCTTTCGGATATGTTGTACAGCTCGCCAAGGCGCACGCATGGATGTCTTGTTTGTCCCGGTACGACACTCCTAAGTTGACCTCCTACACTTTCAGAAGGCACATAGAGTCTTATATCTTAAGACCATATCAAAGGACAAAGTCAGAAATAGAAGTGTGTCGTAACGGGACAAACAAGACATCCACATGTGCGTCTCAGCCAGCTCTACAACATATCCAAAAAGTGGACCCTAAGTCCTTATCGTATTCGAGATATTGAGCGAGATAGCGAAGCCGTAACCATAGCCAATTAAGGGATAATTAAATCATGATTTGATATTAGGGTTTGATTATTTCAAATTTTAGCATTATTTTACGTGTAGATTTGGAAAAAAAATGTATCGGAGAAATCACAGGCTTGGAACACCCTAAAACCAACTAGGAAGTGGCCTTTTGAGGCACTTCCTGTTGTCCGAGAAAAAAGAAACTTGCATATTTAGAATCAGCGCCATCACATTAGTCTAAAGCCAGAGTCTCGAAGAAAAATACAATTTCTAAAAATGTAACGAGGGTTGACCTTTGCAGTCTTTTCGCTGACCTTTGAGCTTAAAAATGTGAGAAAAGCTAAACTTTGAACTATTTAAAAAATCTATAACTTCTTACTAAACAATTCTAGACTATTGATGTAACCTACCATTCGACTCAATATCATATAAATAAGAGGGTGGAAGGGTCAAAATAAAATAATAATATGTTTGTGAAAAAAGCTTCAAGTTTACTAAACTTTAACGCTTGTTTAAACCACTTTTTAAGGGTCATACAAAATCGAGACCTAGCCCATTCGATTCAGCGTCCTCTTCTGAGTCTGAAAACGTGTTTTTTAATTTAAAAAAAATATTTTTGAAAATTGTGAAAAAAGCTTAACTTTTTTTTTTCAAAAATCTATAACTTCTTATTGAAGTTATAGATTTTATGATATTGAGTCGAATGGTAGGTTACATCAATAGTCTAGAATTGTTTAATAAGAAGTTATAGATTTTTGAAATAGTTCAAAGTTTAGCTTTTCTCATATTTTTAAAAAATATTTTATTTTTAAATTAAAAAACACCTTTTCAGACTCAAAAAAAGACGCTGAATTGAATGGGATAGGTCTCGATTTTCTAGGACCTTGGGAAATACAAACGGTCACCAAAAAGATTGGACGTTGACTTTTGTATAAAAAACTGATTTTGTTGAGCACAAAATCTGTAACTAATCGCTCCAGATATTTTTTTTAAATCCGAAACTTCTCTCAATCCATATTGAGAGTAAGCCAGATTTTTTGGCACCGGCCCTGATTTTTTCTGACACTGATAAAGCTCAAAGGTCAGCGAAAAGACTGCAAAGGTCAACCCTCGTTACATTTTTATAGCCTCATTAAGCTAATCATATGGAGACCCACTGGACATAATTTGGGAATCCCCAGTATGGAAACAACTCTCTCAGGAGAGCAGTGCAAAGACTAGCCATGGTTTGTGTAGAACAAGGTGTCTCTGGGGAGGGGATGGGAGGCTGCCAAGTGGGATGAGACATCTGTGACAAGGCTCAAGCCCCATGCAGGGACTGCTGATGTTCTCTGTAAATCTTTGTGAAATGTGCTGTTTATGGCATTCCAGAGATTTCACCTTATGTGTACCTAATGGCCCAGTAAGAGTATGCAGGGACGAGAGGAAAGTTGGATGGACTGAAATGTCACATCCTGTTCAGCTAATACCTTCATTCACAATTTTGGAGAATAAGTGACTATTTCTTTGGTTTTTTGTTAGATCTTTATTTGCTCAGCATACACCAGGGTTTCCCAAAGTGGGTACCGTGGCACCCTAGGGTGCCTTGATGCCTGTCCAGGGGTGATGAAGAATAATTTGATAATGTTTGGAATTCACCAACATCACTTCAGTAAGTTTAACCACTTAGATCCACTATATATATCAGCGTTGCATCATTTCGTTTAAAGTACTGAGAATTGGGAAATACTCCAGTAAAGTAAAAATACCTCAAAATTGTACTTAAGTACAGTACTTGAGTAAATGTACTTAGTTACTTTACACCAACGCCCTATAGAACCACAAACAGCAATTATTTGATCTGTTTTAATGTTTTAATGTTTATGTCCGGTGGCAGTATAGCACTTGGAAACCATAATACATTATGGCAGTCATGGCGAAACTTTAACCTGGTGTTTGCACTTCTGCATTTACAGCCTGTACATCAACATAAATCTTCACACTTTAAATATAAAATTATTAACTCATGGCCACAGATGTTAAAATCATGTATGGGTTCTCAAAAGTACCTCTATCTTTTGTAATGTTCAATAAAAAGCCTTTTAATCCAATTGCTGGCCATTTTCTCCATATGTTTTCACCTGACCCTATGGGTTGAAAGGTGTACTGCACTCACGCAACATTACAACTCTCTGATAAAATGGCCACCAATCAGATTAAAATGCTTTTTATTAAACAATACGGAAGATACGGGTACTTTTAAGGGCCCGCACATAATTGTAACATCCGTGGCCATAGGGTCAGCACCTTTTTAAAACATTTGAACGTTTAGATAGATCATAAAACATTTGTTTTGTCAGATCTTTATTGACACTGACAGAGACATGAGTACGAACACGCGGAATGCGGAAGTAATCTGACGTGACGTCACGGGGTTGGAAAAGTTAAACAAATCTCTCGTTCTCAACAAACACTTATCGAAAAATGATCAACAAAATATGAAAATGCACAGAATATTTCCAGGTTTGTTTGGGTGGTGATGTGTGTTATGTTGCATTTAAACCACGTCTCTTAGCTCACGTTGTGTCAGTCCAATGTAGATAGATAGATAGATAGGTTTCATATCATGACACTTCAACCTGATGTTTGCACTTTTTCCATTTACGGCCCGTACATCTACATAAACGTCTAGATTTCAACTATAAAGTGCTTACCCCATGGCCACGGACGTTACAATTATGTACGATCCCTCAAAAATACCCGTATATTCCGTGTTGTTCAATAAAAAGCATTTTAATCCGATTGGCTGCCATTTTCGTATAGAGTTATAATGTGCAATACACCTCCCAACCGATAGGATCGCATAGTTGAAAGCTGATGAAAAGACGGAGAAAATGGCCGTCGATCGGATTAAAAGGCTTTTTATTGAACAATACTGAAGATATGGGTACTCAAGCTGGAACGTACACCATTTTAACATCCATGGCCTTTAGTTAAGCACTTCATATTTGAAATCTGATCGTTTATGACCTGGACGTTAGCGTTGTAAATGGAGCAATCCCCACCACACCCACCACACCATGTTGAACGTTCCTTTGCACATGCGCAAACCACATAGTCCCGTTTGGACTTTTTAGGGCGTTAGGGAGAAATAACCAGGACTATATTTATGCTAAATAGTAAAGAAAAAGCCTTGTGATGAATTGCTGTAGCAGTAAAATAGAAACATCAACAGAATGAAGTGGTATAAGTGAAATTAAACTTATTTGAAATTAAACAATGAATTGACTTCATGTGCTAATGCAATGGTTCTCTAACTTTTTCGTGCCAAGGACCCCCAAATAGACACTTATTAGACCGCGGACCCCCATTTGAAAAGATAAGCCAGGGACCCCCATAAGAGAAGATTTTTACGGCTCTCTAGCAGTGATTTAAACCATTTTAATTTCAAGGACCCCCAGTTTGACATGCATTAGGCTACGGACCCCCATTTAATGGCATGTAGGTCTCTGGGACCCACTTTCATATTGTAAAATCAATGTTCATTTAACTCTGAGAGTGTACAAATGGAACCAAATGGACCTGTTAGGGTCCATTTGGTTACATTTGTACACTCTCAGAGTTACAGACCCATAAGGGTCCATTTGGTCCCTGTCCATCATTTAGCTGGGGACCCCCTGGAACCCCCTCAAGTACCCCTGGGGGTCCCCGGACCCCACTTTGAGACAATGTGCTAATGGTTATCAGCGGTAGGCCTGAAAGATGACGGTCATGGACATTCTTCAACCTGGTGTGATGAATTGCTCAATTTACAACTGTAACGTCTACACAAACGTACAGATTTCAAATATGAAGTGCTTACCTAAATGCCCAGGATGTTATACATGCCGACGTTTCAGCATGAGTACCCATATCTTCCGTATTGTTGGATAAAAAGCATTTTAATCCGATCGTCGGCCATTTTCGCATAGAGTTATAATGTGCAATACACCTCCCAACCGATAGGATCGCATAGTTGAAAGCTGATGAAAAGACGGAGAAAATGGCCGTCGATCGGATTAAAAGGCTTTTTATTGAACAATACGGAAGATATGGGTACTCAAGCTGGAACGTACACAATTGTAACATCCGTGGCCTTTAGTTAAGCACTTCATATTTGAAATCTGATCGTTTATGTTAGCGTTGTAAATAGAGCAATCCACCACACCCCTCCCTTACCAAACTTAACAAATAAACTGATTTTTATCATTTAATAATGAATAAACACGATGGCCCAAATTACATTATCAATATCATTAAATAATTAATAATTAAACACAATGGCAACGCAATTTCGGTCAGCAAAAAATAAATTAAAGAATGAATAAATAAATACATTATAAAAAAAAAAATCATATAAATTCACTGAAGGACGGGAAAATAAAAAAGAAATTATAAATGTGACAATATAAATGTTATATAATCAAAATGCATTTAAAACCACCGCAATATTAGCCCATGTTGCCATGGCAACCTCTCAATACCATTAAATGGGACTTCTGCAGTAATTTTTGTAACCCGAGTCTGAAAGAGGTGGGCTGGGTGTCCGAGAGAACAGCCAATGGAGAAGACTTTCCATTAAATGGGGTTTTAGGAGTAATTTCGGTAACCTGGGTGAGCGGGGTTGCAGAGATTGTACAATTCCACCCCATAGAATGGGAACATTTGGAGCAATTCCTTTCCATTGAATGGGGTGATTCATAGTAGATCGGGTGGGAGTGCAGACATGATTTGTTTGTCACCTGATGTGATTTTGACTTTCTTCATTTGTTGAGTCCCTTCGATGCAATGCTGTAAGTAAGATTTATGCTTGTGTAGTATTTTACAGTATGTCTGGAATTGTATGTTTAAATAGGCATTTACACAATTTTATGAGCATATCATGCAGTGATTGTTTGTACTGTGTGTTTGTATCATTCCAGTTTTCACTCCACTTTCACATATAAAAATGAAAGGAGCAAGAGGCTAATCCTGACCCTTGTGAAAAAGGGAGTTTGGCTACTGTCAAGTTTGTGGTATCAGACACTCTAACTGGACAGAACAGTGAGCATGCTTCAAAACTCTACAAATCAAACAAATAAGGGATCAAAGTCTATGTTAGGACCTTTGTCCAACTACCTTTATCCTACATTGAGTAGTGGAAAAAATGTATCTGAGTAAAAGATAGATCAAACTATAATGTCTTCCATAGAAAAATTAACAACAACTTTGAATTCTCATTCATCTCATCTCATTGTCTCCGCCAGGCCGAAGGCGTGGCAGAGACTATGTTTTGAACCCTCCGTCCGTCTGTGTCCCTCTGTCTGTGAGCAGCAAAACTGTGCGCACACACTTCTTGCATGCCAGAGCAGAACCTCTGTCCCAAATGTTTTAGATTGTCCTGTTATAGCGCCACCAGGAGGCCGAATTTTGCAAAACACATTTCTTTATATTACTCTTACAGATTTTGTCCAAACATCACGCAAATCGGTATACATTATCTCTTTAGTCATGTGATCAAGACAGATTTGTTCGATTTTTCATAATCCATCCTGATTGGCTAAGATTGGCATCTAAAGTTTGCAGGAGTGGCTTGTTATTAACGAAATACCTCAAAAAGCAGCTTCCGATTGCCGTGAAACTGTGCATGCACATTCCCACCAGGCGGAGGAAGACATGCTACCCTTTTCACATTGTCCTGTTATGGCGCAACCAGGAGGCCGATTTATGCTTAACAAATGTTTTGATATTACTCCTACAGATTTTGTCCAAACATCACGCAAATCGGTACACATTATCTCTATAGTCATGTGATCAAGACGGATCTGTCCGATTTGACATATTCCATCCTGATTGGCGAATTTCGAACATTGCTGGCCCACATTAACCGACCTGACCTGGTGGAGACCTGTGCTCCGATGGGGTGCAGTACGTATGTACAGTATGTAATAACTATGTAATAACATGTTTATGACATAGTTGCTACAGTATGTTATAACTATTGTTATTACAGTATGTAATAACTATGCAATAACTATGTTATTACATAGTTATTACAGTATGTTAAAACTATTGTTATTACAGTATGTACAGTATGTAATAACTATGTAATAACATGGTTATGACATAGTTGTTACAGTATGTTAAAACTATTGTTATTACAGTATGTACAGTATGTAATAACTATGTTATTACAGTTTGTTAAAACTATTGTTATTACAGTATGTACAGTATGTAATGACTATGTAATAACATGATTACGACAAACTTGTTACAGTATGTTAAAACAATAGTTATTACAGTATGTACAGTATGTAATAACATGTTTATAACATAGTTGTTACACTATGTTAACACTATAGTTATTACAGTATGTACAGTATGTTATAACTATGTAATAAAATGGTTACGACATAGTTGTTACAGTATATACTGTATGTTATACCCTGTCTGTTGGTGGACCCTTGCGGAAGGGCATGGTAGGTATAGTGGTGAATGGTTTAGAAAATGTAAAGGAGTGAATGGTGAGGCACTACACAGATAGACATTGTCTGGTATGATGGATTATTAACATTTCGATGACGGGTCCTGAGTCCGGGGTCATGCTGCGAATGTGTAATAGTCCATCAAGGAGTAATCCATATAACTTTACCAAACAAATCAAGCTCACTAGGACGTCATTGGGGTGGGCCTGATTAGAACATCACTGACTACTGATTTCACCTCTAAGAAGAACACCTCATTGGCTTGCCACAACATCCCCTAACTCCCAATGTGGCGGAAGTAGCCAGAGGCAGTTACTTAGAGACATGAGAGGGTCCTCGGGAAAATACGGGTTGGGTGCTTCGGTGGCATAGTTTTTGTAAAACCATCATTTTCATCTCTTGTCGGTGCCCCTTAGTGGCAAAGTTATATTGGCGCGTTCTAACCCTATACTATTGATATGACCCACCATTCGACTTGGCACCATCCACTTAGTGGGGGGAAGGCCTAAAAAAAAAAAAAAAACCCAACCCCACAAAAAATAGAAAAAAAAAAAAAAAGGAAAAAATGACTAACTCCAGAGCTCAAAATATGTTAGGGACCCAAAAAAGTGTCACAACAAAGTACTACCAATCAACTCCAAATTGCCTGAAACGTACTCCTAACAGGTTTTTGGGGGGACGATTTTGGCCTCTACACTTACATTTTGAAAAAAAAAATACCCAAAAATTCTGCGTAAAAAGGAGCATCTAAGAAAAATACAAAACCAGAAAAAAAACACTTTGAACATTTTTGAACAATTCTATCAAGTGTTCAAGGTGCCTGTTTCACCCACTTCCGGGGGGCGGAGCCAAAATCCGAGCCCGGAGTATTTGTTCGTAGACCCCTACTTAGGGGGGGTAGAAAAAGTTTCGGAGCGATTCGGGCAAATTTTTTTTAACATGGGTTTTCAATGGCGGACAAAGGGTGGCGCTGTTTCTAATCAAAGGGGCGTTGTATCCGGAAGACAACAGATTCGAACTCAGTGTTGAATTTCTGAATTTTTGGTACCTCCCACTTTCCGATGAGCACTTTTTCTAGTTACCTTATCTTTTGTACAAACACAATGCACATTGTACATTGTATTTTGCATGCAAAGATTTACCCAATGAACAACTGTGTCAGTGTGAATGGGAAATATACTGTAGCCAATCGAGAAAAATAAATCTGTATTGACTGGGATGTCAAATTGGAATGAGAAATGCATGTACACTATGACAACGTTGTTTAGTGTTTTGCATTCTGTACAAACACATTAAGAAGTGAAATAATGTATTGGCCAATTGCCTTAGTGGTGTGGGGGTTTGAGGTACTAAGAGAATGAGGTTAGTGTTTCAAAAAATGCATCCAAGCAATTGAGAAAAACAGACTTTTGAAGAGATAAACAAAGCAAACAAAAAGTTGATCTTTGGCCCAGGAAGAACTGTTCAACTGGACACACATGCATCATGAAGTTCTATTGGCCAAAATAGAGACTAAGCACTGTATAGACAAACTGACACCTTGGCTGAAGTGAATGTGCTCTACTGAGCACATTTTCTAGTTGTATCTGGACCCACCTCTGAATGCATAGATGGAGCCATTCTTCACCTGCAGGAAAGCGTTAAATGGTCGTCCGCTGCAGGGGATTGCGTTGGGGTCTGGGGGCAGGGTGGGGTGATCCGTAGTGGAGGGAGGGGCAGTGGTGGTGGGTGTTTGTGTTGTGCTGGTCATCGGTGCTATAGTTGTCACAGTGGTCTCCTCAGGGGACATTGTGGTAACTGGGGTCATATCTTCTACTTCATCAAACACATCGCCACGAGCAACTGCGATGAATGGTATATAAAGTTAGTGCCACAAAAAGTTGCATACATGGATAAGATTTAAAGCTAGAGTGTAGGGTGACATATGACGGATTGTGCTTGTCGAACCAGTCACCAGTATACCGTCCATTATTGATTGATATTGTTTTATATACAGCATATAGGGCCATTACTGTAATGTCCTCATGTCTTCTCAAAAATGCAAGTGAAGCTTATTTTACTGACCTTTCTTTGGGCAGGCAGTATCAAAGTCCCCACAGCAGCTGCTATAATAGACACACATGGAGTCACATTGGCATTTATGCTGGGGGTTGAAGGTGCCGCATCGGTCCACACAGGATTCTGTGGAAAAATAGTTGCATAGATGCATCAGCACTAAATAAATATACTGCTGTTATATATGTAAAATAGGGTTCCAATCCCACTGCATGACAGCAATGCTGTTTATGGCTTTGTTATAGCTAATTGATCAACATTACATAAGCACTCATACTTTAGCTAATCTCCCAATGACCAAAAACAACCCCAAAAACATAGAATAAACTTACCCTCTGCAGCAAAGGCAGTAGCCATCAAGGCCACAAGTGCCAGCAGGACCCCTGCTGGTTTCATGTCTGCTCACTTTATGTAGTGAGAAATTGATATTCCACTTTTCAGATGAAAAACAGCAAGCACTTCATAAAGCAGATCTATTTGCTGCAGAAATAGGTTCAGCTCTGCCTGTCTACATGAACTCAACTGTGTTTGAACTGAGAGGCACACTTTGGGACACAGGGGGCTGCACTCTGCAGCAATCAATCGATTTCAACCATTAGTCGTTGAACTCTGAGCCCAGATGTATTGATGATTTGGTGTTTTAATCATTAAACTCCCGGATTTCTGCAGATTTCTGTCCAGACTAAGGCTAAAAGGCCTTACCACGTGCTTATAGAATTCAATCCATGCCATGCTTCACAGAACATTTTTATTTTCTGACAGGAAATACAGAATAACTGTAATGGAGGAATATAATAGCCACCCCACAGAAGTGGCCCAGCCATAACTCGCTCCTCTAAGGGAGCTCTCTTAGTATTTATTTATTTATTTACTGCTAAACTTGGCATGTGTGGCCCATTATATGACCTGGGGGTGTGCAGTGCCAGGTGGCAATTTGGTTGGACTAACAGCTTCCGAGAAATTCCTCACTTAGTAGGCCGGTGCCAACTCGGGGTGCTGTTAACAGACGTCATAGGCAAAATAACATTCTGGTGCCAGTGTGAGACCTGTTTACAACCACTGAGGTCTTATTTGAGTGAGTGAGTGAGTGAGTGAGTGAGTAAATGCATGTGTAACTGGGTCACACTAGACATTGCCTTTTTTTCTTATTGATCCATGAGGGAGAAAAACAACCAAAGGCAAACATCAGTTTAGTCCTGATGACCAGATATTAAGATGAGAACATGTTTATTAATTTCTGTTGTCCATCTGGCTAATTCATTTTGGAATGTAGTTGACAGGCGATGACCTCTAATCTAATGCAATGTCCCTGCCAGAAGGCACAGAGAATGAACTTGGTTTGAGACCAATTGTTTTCACTTGTGTCTCGTTAGTTTCACTATGTGCATCTGTGTTGTGTTCATTGTGTCTTCATTTCAATTCCCTTTGGTCGTTTGCTGTGTCATCCATTATCTGTTGAGAGTTTAGTTTGCCTTCAGTGTTTGTGAGTTTGTACCATATTGTCCCTGATAGTTTTTGTTCCTGTAAGTTATTTTAGGTAAAGCCTGTTTCACTGCATCATGGGTCCTTTGTCCTCTGCACTAGGGTCCGTTCAGTTTAAATCCACTCCCAACATTATCAGATTCAATGCTGTGGACAGCAAAGCTGTGTCAGTATTAACCACTAGGGGGTGGGGGGTGTCTGAGTAACCACAACCCCCAGTGATGTTCAGGTAGTATAGTGTCTAGTGATAGACAGTTGCATACAGCCCATCTCACATGAACAATAATCTCTCATCGCTCAATCATTCAGTCCATCTGATCTGCTGCTTCTTGTATGTTCCATATTATAATGCACAGTGGGTTGTGTCCATGCACACTAACGGAAATAGGAATCTCTCTTACACCAACTGTGTATCCAACCAACTCAACTCAGCAACAGGAAAGGGGGGGGGGGGGGCAGAACTGCAATGTTGGATTCACCATTAACATAATTTTATTTTTTTTCTATTAATTCATTAAACCTGTGTGTGTCTGCCTGTCCTGAGCATAACTCGGGCGCTGTCTGACGAACGGCCTCAAACTCGGCATGAGTGTTCCATATCCCGGGTGTGTGCAGTGCCAAGTTAGCCTGGCTCCAGACCATAGACTCCACCCACTCTAGCTTCAGTCAGATAATTAGGCTAGTGCCGTTTCTGCCGACTGGCAATTCGGTTGGACCAACGGTTTCCAATGCATCCCTAATTGACAAATCATTGGCCGTTGGCTTCATGGATTAGCGGAGCTTTGCTTCAGGTTTGTGCTGCGAATATAAGTGGCAACGTGTGCAATTGACTGTATTCACACAGCGGCCATTTTGCTCTCACATCATATTTGCGGGGTGGCATTATTTCATTAACTTAATAGCAAAATGGCCACATAGAATAGAACAATAACTGAGACAACATACAAATGATTATAGCCTAGTTATCATTCTTGGTGTGGACGGCCCTTACAAGTCAGAATCAATCAAGTATATTATTCATATTATAATTTTGCCCAATCAACGTAAATATCGTTGCTGTCCGGCAGAAACCAGCTAACTTTTTTTTCCATAAATCAGTGCTATTGAACACCCTTTATGTCTGTGTGTTAATTAAAGAAATATTGAACCAATGAAAAGTATTAAAAAGCGCTTCTGACAAAACCAGCTAACTCCATTGGCTCCTCAAACTTTCTGCTAAACCAGCTAGGTCCACCAAAGGGGGGTTTTGCTAACTCTAGGCTCCACCCCCTTTTGACCTCCAACCTCATTGTGAGCTTTGAGGTCCATTTAGCTGTTCTTATCAATCAAAACCTCCTAACTCCACTTTTGTTTTTGTTTTTGTCATTTCCTGAAAAATGAACATTTTGTAGTTAGCTGGTTTCTGCCGGACAGCAGATATGCAGTGGTTGCTGTTGATATTCAGTGTTCAGCATTGAAGAATGCCAAGAACAAAAATTCATTTCCAACCCAGTTATTGTTCAGAAATCAATTACATTCACTTTGTTTCTTATAGCCTAGAGCAGGCAATTCAATTCCCCTTTCTTTCTTTATTTTTGACAGAATACTGTATAGAGAGCTGAAAAAGTGATAGGAAGGCAAGGCACTGGCAGAATTCGATTGAGGAACACTGGGGTAAATATGGGTCTTACAGTGGTTCCCAACCGGTTTCGGATCAGGGCCGGCTTGAAAATCTAAAAAGATTCCACGGCCCACCCATCTGGTGGGCCGTGGGCAGATGGGTGGGCCTTTTCAGAGCATGTTTATTTTGATGATCAGTCAATCGAACAATCGAATGTGTATCGACTTGGATCAGTGGAACTAGCATACTATACTAAGTTCATATTTAAAAAAGCTCAATGTTTGAATATTTTTTACTTCTTTTTTTTATCAATAAAGTACTTTAGTGTTTTGCCAATTATTTGGGGCCCACTTAAAATATCCTCACGGCCCACAGGTTGGAATTCGCTGGCCTAGAGGCAGTGGTCACTTGAACCCAGGCAGGGGGTGGAGGGTGCCAGGGCTGGCATCTTCCCTCATCAGCTGACTGCTGAGGTCTACCCATCTATCTCTTCTCTGCCCGTGAGTCATCCGTAGTCCCTTCACGCTTGCAGCCCAGCCAGTATTTGGCAATGGATCGTGGGTAAGGAGGCTTGACATAGTCCACCTGCTTAGTCTGCAGGTCCACCCTGTAGTATTTATCTGGGGGGAAATAAGAATATTATACAATATACATTTATAACATTTTGTACCAAACAACAATGACAACAGAGTGGGAGTTAATGAGAGCATGTGCGCTGTAAGCAGGGTTGCCAGATCTGCTTATTATAATTTCCCCGCAAGATTTTCTTTGAAAATAGCCGATCTACAAGCTCACAACGCGTCGCATCGCGACGCGTTGTGAGCTTGTAGATCTGCTATTTTCAAATAGCTGATGTATATGTTAAGGTGCTAACGTGGCCCATAGTCGCTTCTTTTGGGCTGGTTTTCCTAGACCTGGTTGCTTGTTTCTCTCACAGAATCTGGCAACACTGGCTGTAAGATTCATTCACACCTCTCTTGAAGAAGTAGGCATTCTGTGCAGCCATGCCCCTGTAGTCCTGAGTGGTGGCCGTGATGTCATAGTCATATGACTCAGGCATGACGTAGTCGTACTCGCTGTGGTCATAGTAGTCGTAACCGTACATTTCCAGGGAGCGGGTCTGTCTGGTCCTCTGGCCCCGCCTACTCCCAGGGCGCCGCCTTCTCCCAGGACGCCTCCTGCGATTGGGGCGCCTCCTCCTCGGTGGGCTGGGGCGTTGGGTGGGAGGGGCTGTGGGCTGGGGACTGACGTAGAGAGGGCCCAACATGGCGGCGTTCACAGGGGGTTTGATGCCCACCCAGTCCTTACTGATGAAATGAGGGCCCTTGGGATGACTCTGGACTGTAATAGATAGATAGATAGATAGATAGATAGATAGATACGTAGATAGATAGACTGATAGATAGATAGATAGACTAACACTGCAAAGATAAAGTGCATTTACTGTATTTTGGGTCTGTAATAGGTTTGTTTACATTGCCAATAAACATTGGAATACATTCTCATATTTACATTTATGACAGGATCCTACAGCATAGTTTCCATCTACAAATCTACACACACACACACACGCACGCGCACACACACACACACACACACACACACACACACACACACACACACACACACACACACACACACACACACACACACACACACACACACACTCTTACAAGAGTCTCCGAACAGGTCCATGAAGATGTCGTCCCAGGTCTGGTCACAGGACTGACAGTACAGGTCTGTGTAGCGTGTGAACAGGACGGGTGGAGAGGAGCTGCTCATCTGCACACACTCCTCATGGGACGGCTGGTGCTTGAACTCATACTTGTAATACCGGTCCCCTATATAGACAAACAAAAATTGTGGTTTAACCACTTAAACCCCAGCGTTGCGTTGTGAGCTTGTCGATAGGCTACTTTCAGCGAAAGCTTCCCCCACAATAACAGAAAAGACACTAGTATTGAGCCCTGAGGGACTCCGGTTAGCGGTTATCCATATGGGGTTTAAGTGGTTTATTAATATTACTTTTAAATTCCCGACCATTCCAGGCAGTGGAACTACCTACACAAACGAAACAAATTAAGTGAAGAAAATACGTATTTAACAAAAACAAATCAATCTAACAGAAATTAATGAAGAGACCACAACCTGACATGATGTAGTTACTGTATGTTAAGTAGTATTATGTTATCTGACTTTGATTACTTGGATTTTAAATGATGTAATTCCGTCCAGACTGATGGAATGTCAGTCAGTCGATGTTTGCATATTGTCTTTACATTCGTATGGTCTAGCGAGGCCAACAGGACAAAATTAATGACCATGGTAGCGGAAGCTAATGAGGTTCCAAATAAAGAATAAAGAAGGCGGCACGGCAAGTTTAAAGTTTTTGGTTTTACATGGTTTGATCCAGCAATGTTAATCATGACATCACCATGACCTCTACCTGAAGATTACATTCTAGTAGTAGATCCAGTAGTACTATGTTGTTAATTCATTTAAGGTGCTGTAAGTTATTTATTACTATTATATATATTTTGATATATATAATAAGTGTTAAATAGCTCTATATTCAGTGTTTGTTCAGTAACAGGGGTCTCCCTGTCTCTCCAGCTCTTTAGTAAAAAATAGAAATAAATGTTCAGGTTGGGATACCAATTTATCCAATCAGGAGAGAGAACTAATACAGGATACAAGATGAACAAGTGAAATTGGAATGAGCAGACAGGAGTGGAACTCACTATAAAATTGAAGCTAATAAATGGGTTCTCTCTCCTGATCGAATGAATTGGCAACCCAGCTGACATTTTCTTTTTCTGTTTATTAAAGAAATAGAGAGATTGGGAAACTCCTGTTACTGAACAGATACTCTATATAGCAATGAGTTGTATCTACTAAAAAGGGCCAAGAATAAAGTAATTCATACAACATAAGGTGTTGCGTGTTACCTTTGAAGAAGTAGACCTTCTCTTTGCCATGGTGACCTGGTCCTGGTATTGCGAACGCTGCATCAACGTAATCTGGGATCTTGTCGAAGCCCACTGAAATATCTCTAGGGTAGTCATCATCCAAAACATCATCCTCAAACCTCCAGTACCTATTCCCCTGAGACCCAGAACACCAGCCAGTGAGACATGTTTCATAATAAATAAACAACAAAGAAACAACAAAGGAAAGTGCAAATTCAGAAAATAAAAAGAGCTTTCCCACCATCCCCAGAAAACCACTCCTGTTTTCTCTCCCTGTCATCATTCACAGTCTTCTTTCATTATCATCGCAGCAGATGTTTATTTCAAAATCAGCATCACTGTTCTGCCCTAGAGCAGTGGTTTTCAATCCTTTTTGCGTCAAGGACCCCCAAATTGACACATATTAGCCCAGGGACCCCCATCGGAAAAGATATGCCATGGGACTCAAACATTTAGGTTTATTGGGGGTCCCAATCTACACTGTAGTATCATCATCAGTGTTCATTTAACTCTGAGAGTGTACAAATGGATTTGGTTCCATTTGTACACTCTCAGAGTTACAGACATATAAGGGTCAATTTGGTTCCTAACTATTAATTTGGCTGGGGACCCCCTGGAACCCCCTCAAGGACCACTGGTGGTCCCCGGACCACTGGTTGAAAACCCCTGCCCTAGAGCAATGTAAATGGTAGAGAGATATGAAGCTGTACCTTGAAAATGTAGGTTTTTCCTTGGCAGTTCATGCGTGTGAAAGCAGTATCGATAGGGCCAGAGATTCCCCACACGTCCTTGATGAGTTTGGGGTAACCAGGAAGAACTGACTTCTCATCCAGTTCAAAGAAATAATCACCTGGGGAGTCATTGGAAAATGGAATTTCTGCCAGATAAGCTCAAAAATCCAGTCTGGACGCAACAGTGAGTGGTACATCCTTCCTTCAAGCACCAGAAGGAAGGTTTAGTGTCATTACTTGGGCAAAAGTAATTTAGCTCTCTAGTAAATTATAATAACAAACAGAATATCAGTCGATGTGGCCAGGTCAAATCCCCATGTAAAAGGTTTGAGAAAATGTGATGAGAGATAGAGAAT
This sequence comes from Gymnoscopelus microlampas, assembly GCF_963454915.1. Classification (NCBI taxonomy): domain Eukaryota; kingdom Metazoa; phylum Chordata; class Actinopteri; order Myctophiformes; family Myctophidae; genus Gymnoscopelus; species Gymnoscopelus microlampas. Next base: position 14,078,877 of record NC_139949.1, read on the forward strand.
AGAAGTGATAGCCAATATAATAAATGTAGGTAGGGAGGGGAGGGTGAGCAAGCCACTACGAAACAGATACAAGTCTGCCTGTTATCAGGATGTTAGAAAGGCCACACTGACATTAACTCATAATTGTGTTTATTGCCTGAAGGTCAAACCGACCGTACCAGATTGATTCATACTAGTTAACTCTGATGAATGAATGCATTATTTTATCTACGTGTCATGCCACCTCGTGGCCCATCCCTCATGAGATTTGAGGGATGGGCCACAGGTGATCACAGGTGCCCCTCATTTAGTTAAGCTATGTATACCATCTGCTACTGATTGCGCTTGTTAGTTATAGTTTGACCTGGCTGGGAATTTATCACTCTCTCCCTCTTAAATTTTACTGTGTGCTACAGCCTCCTTCATTCCTTTGCTGTGCGTGGATTCACAACGGTATGTGTTTACTAGAATACTACTTTGCAGTTTGTTCTACAGTTTATTAGCATAGTTTGGATGTTACCAGCAAACTGTTTGTTGTACCTCATCTTTAGTCTCATGTAGTATGTATAATCTCTGCCTCAGTCTATATAATATTGTCCATCTTTGTATGTTATTATAGTCTTTATCATATTTGAAGCCAATTATTGTTTTACATATTTAGTAATATGTATGTATGTTGTATGTTTCAGACCAAAGCTTTAATAAATCCCCTCAACGGGGAAAGTCTGGTTCCTTCCGTGTCCTCTAACACACCTCCATACCTTGCGCCACTCTAAACCACATTCCCTGTGAGACCCCTGTCTCTTTTACAAGGATATCTCAAGCAGTTATGAGTGAATTTGCACAAAACGTGTTGAAAATGTTGGCACTAGGCCAAGAAATCATTTGAAACTGACACCTTAGCTGAGGTCTATGCTCGACTGACTGAGCACATTTTCTAGTTGCATCTGGACCCACCTCTGAATGCATACATGGAGGCATTCTTCAGCTGCATGAAAGCATCGAATGGTCGGCCGCTGCAGGGGATTGCGTCAGGGTCTGGGGGCGGGGTGGGGTGATCCGTAGTGGAGGGAGGAGCAGTGGTGGTGGGTGCTGGTGTTGTGCTGGTCATCGGTGCAATGGTTGTGACATTCACCTCTTCGGGGGACATTTTGGTAACTGAAGTTAAATCCGCCACTTCACCAAACACATCGCCACGAGCAACTGAATGAATATTATATATAGTTAATGTCACAATATACTGGATATACAATTTAAAGCTACAATGGAGAGAGACATGCAGCGAGGATATGTTGTTACAGATGTCTCCATGCGAATCCGTCCAGTAACCAGGGTGGATTGATATTATACAGCATACGGTAGATGAGAGGTCATTAATGTAACCATATTTTCTCAGAAATGCGTGAATAAGTGAAGCTTGAATTGAGTATTATATTTGACTGACCCTTCCTTGGGCAGGCAGGCTCAAAGTCCTCACAGCAGCTGCCATAATAACCACACATGGAGTCACATTGACAACTCCTCTGGGGGTTGAAGGTGTCACATCGGCCCACGCAGGACTCTGAGGAAAAATAGTTTGATACGTCAGTACTGAACATGCATTATGGTTATGTAAAGTATTATTCCTAGTACATGGCAGTGATGCTGTTTATGGATTAACTATAGCTAATTGCTCAACGTACATTAGCACTAACTGTAGCTAATAACACAATGACAAACATAGAATAAACTTACCCTCTGCAGCAAAGACAGTAGCCATCAAGGCCAAAAGTGCCAGCAGGGCCCCTGCTGGTTTCATGTCTGCTCACTTTATGTTGTGAGAAATTGATGTTCCACTTTTCAGATGAAAAACAGCAAACACAGAAATATGTACAGCTCTGCCTGTCTACATGAACTCAATGTGTTTGAACTGAGAGGCACACTTTGGGACACAGGGACTGTCGCCATCAATCGATTTCAACCAAAAGTGAATGAACCCTGACCCCAGATGGATTGATGATTCGATGTTTAATTATTAAACTCCCACAGAAGATTTATATGTTTTACTACTATGTATTCTATTTATCAAGACAAGCAGCATGGGGAACCCCAAGGGGTGGATTACTGCACGGCCCAAGAGCTCAGGGGGCCCCTAGCCATGAGCATGAACTTTGCATTTCTTATCAAAGGGCTTAGTCATTCATGTCAATAACAGAGCTCCAAAAGTCCTACTGAAAGCTGAAGGAAACATTCACTTTGTAGATGTTTCACTAGTAAGAGACCACACTTCTACTTAAGTTTAACAATTTATTGAAACGTAATGAGATGAATGTGGAACGGGATGAGGAACCCAGGGTGGGGTGACACTCAGGGTGGGGGCGTAGTCTCGGGAGCTGACGGCCATGCATCATTGCTCTACTCGGGGAGCCGTCGGTCGGCTCTGCTCCGTCACTATCCCCCCTGGATTCCTAGAGAAATAGAGACAGTTGGAAGAAGAGCTAGCATTGGGGTGGAGGTTGGGGTGGAGGAGGACGACAAACTTGAAAGCAATGAATATCAGAAATCTACAAGCGCAGTAGGTTACTCTCGACCCATGTTTGGTCGGTCTTGAAGCAGAAGAAATACATAGTTTAAGAGATAGCAGGTGTATTTATACTGTGGTGATTGCAACAAGGATTGGCTGAGGTGAATGGAGGCAGGTGTAGTGGATACGGGTGATTGTGAATGGGGAGTGGCTAATGAGTGAAGGAAAGTGTGGTAGATAGGGAAGAGATTGGGAACGGGGAGTGGCCGTGATAAGCAGAGGGTGGTCTCTACTCCTGAACATACGTTGAACACAACTACATTAAAAGAAAGAAACCATCATAATGCCCTTTGGTGCATGTTTATCCCACCAGTATAACTATAGGACTTTAGATGGGCATGCAAAAAGCAAGTGCAAAACAATGGTGCAATGGTGTCGCACACTAAACAAAGCCACAACGTATCGCATCCATGACACGTGGACATGTGGGCTTGTAGATTGTCGATGTTTGGATGGCAAGACCATCGTACAATGTAGATATCGCATACAGTAAATTAGTTTTAGGGATTTATGACCCTCATAGTCTGAGCTGTGGATGTCAGGGCTGATAACCCATGCATTGCACATTTTTCACATTCCTTACAGTTCATACAGTAAGGGGTTGTGTCTTCATGCTCAGAGACACTTTGACACGTGCCACGTGGACATGGGCGGGCCGGAAGGCAAACCGGTGACCTCTTTACCCACTAAATGTGAGTATTATAGTGTCATATACATTAAGTACATGTGGACTGGGTACCTTTAGGTGCATGAGTCATGACACCAAAAGACTGAATCTAAATACCCAAATACGCTAAGGTTTGCGCGATCTCAATAAAATAGTACTACGGTAAAACAACATTATCATTTTTCTTGAAGAACATTGTTTGAGTCCTTCAGACCATGTGCATATAATGGAACTGGGAAGATATGAATAATATAATTATATTCTTACTGTAAGTGACTTGCCCACCCTGTCTTTCCCAGGCCCAACCCCTGTTCCATTTCTAGCTTCTTCACTGATTGTGATTAGGTGAAAAGGTCGACAAGGTTGGACTTTTGTTCTCAGTTTAGCTAGTACTGCTATGAGGTAGGGTATTAATGTATTACTTTGGACGGCTTCCATATCTCTAATCGATTTACGATAATTAGATAATTTAGATATAATACTTTATTAGGTCAGTTCAGTTACACTTGTGGTGTTTGTCCATAAAAGTCTGGACTTATTGTACATTGTTATAGAACAACATTGCTTTCTTTGAGAGAGTTGTCTCTAGACTCTTCTTGCTCCAGATGCCGATTGGAAGATTCAGTTTCACCCTAACATAGGGTTCTGTTCTTAATCTGTGCACAAACTAGAGACCTATCAATTATGTGACCATCAAACTCACTGATTGAACACTGTATAATATTTGACATGCTCAAATGTCGTAGACATTAAGTAATGGGCCTTATATAATTACTAGAGTTTCGGGGGGCTACGCCCCCCTCAACCCCAGCCGCGCACGGGGCCCAGCGTGGCCGCGTGTATATTGGGGATGGAGGCGAGTGTTAGGCGTGCAACAGGCGGGGGGGGAGGTAGCAGTGTGTGCTGTGGAGGCTGTTGCTAACTTGCTATGAGGCAGAGAGGGAGGTAAAGAGTAGACAGCGTGGCGACGTGCACAGGGGAGCGGATAGTGTGGCTGTAAGTACAGGAAGAAGTAGAGGCAGCGTGTGTAGACATTGTAGTGACCTGAATGGAGCGTGGTGGTGGAGAAGAGACGCAGCAATGCAGAACTGTTGTTGCGCGTTGGCGACGTGTTGGTGAGCGTTGGCGGCGTAGAAGCATGTGTGTGTGTGAGTGTGTGTGCTGTGTGTGTGTGGAGAAGGGACGTTGTGCCGACTGTATGCAGTGGCGTGGTGGTGAGGAAGAGGGGGTGGAGGGAGGGGTGTTGGTGTTGCCAGGTGAGCGTGTTGTAAGCGCGGCGGGCGCGAGTTTCAGCGAGGTGTAAGTGAGGCATGTAGGGAGAGAATGTAATAGTTATGCAGGGGGTCCGCGGTCAGCCCGCTGGTGGCCGGACCCCCTGTAAGTGTAGGGGCGCGTGGGGACCCCCGTAGAAGAGGGCGGGGCCCTTGGGATGGGTGTTGTTTGTTTGATGTAGGTGGTTGCTTCTTTCTGGCGCTGGCTGTGCAAACCTGGCAACCCAGCGCATGCTGGTGGTGGCGTTACACCAGAAATGGTTCCTGGAGAAAATGGTGACCAAAAAAACATTTTGGAAAAAAAGGAAAAAACCCCGCACCGGCTGCCTGCTGTTGTGGTGATTAGGTCGTGCGCACGGTAAACGGTACGAAGCTGCCTCCCCTTCCGTTTTGTCCGACATTTGGTGAGTAGAATTAATTATGTTGCGCGGTGGAAAAGGTGTAGTGAGCAATGAGATGTCCCCTACGCGACGCGTAAATTCAGCGCGGCCGCCGTGGCGAGTCAGTTGGCGACATGTGGTCTGGCGGTGCGTTGTTTAGTCGATAACAGAGCTGTGGGGTGTCCTCACCGAGGGTGCGGAAGTCGGTCGCCATTTATATAGTTAGATGGTGGAAGTGACCTGGCCTCTTCACGTTCAATACTCACTTTATTACCATATCGGCCATGCCATGTGTTTAACCTATCAAATCAGGTGAGTCCATGGAGTGTTACACTCATGTGACTACAACACAAAGTAAGCATTGGGACAAACTTTTCCTTTTTGTTTTTGGCTTAGACACAATAGTTGGTAATCACAAAATGATACGGTATAGCTGGTTATTTTAGAGAGTATAACGTAGTACTTACCACTGATTTTCAGTGTAGCACCATAACTGACATTAACTAACATTATTGGTATGAGACAGATGTAATTTCATTATACAACCAGCTTTTATGGAAATGTGAGGGCAGGAGCCAGCAGATGTTGACTCATGGACTCATATGACCTTTTACCATGACAATGGTAAAAAATGCCCACTGAAAAGGACTGTTTTAAAAATCTATTTTCGGCAAGCGGTACTACTGTACCATGTGACAAATGTATAACGTAACATCTCTATACAATTCATGCACTGATGATGCTTTACTCTGTACAGTCCTGGATCCTTAAATGAAGTTTTATTTGCAATCCAGACTTCTAGACTGATCTCTTTATTTCTGTGTGTGAGTTCTTCCTGGCCCTATTATCTCTACAACCCATTCCTCTTGAAACCAAGTACTCCTCTTGAAATCTGTACTTTTCATCACCAACTCCCAATGACCATACTGTAGGTTTTAACCTCATGAAGAGTTTAATGAATGTGGACAAGCTTACCCTCTGAAATATGGAAGCATACTACATGTTTTATGTGTATGTTTTATAGAGTCAATGCAGGTCAATGTTTTATGACTTTATCAAAGCTCACCTCATCTCTGAGGACACTGCGAGGAATAAGGTACCGGTATGTACAGTATAGAAGAAAGAAGAGATTCTAATGATGTCCTTGTGCTGTGTAAGATCATAAAATGTTCATGCATTTTCAAAATCTCTCTGTTACAGCCTGAAGGGATTTGACATATTTTGACATTTAACAGCGGCTTCAAAATCTAAACTAAACCAGTCGTGAAACCATTCATGTGATTCCTGAAGCTTGTCATTAACTAATCTTTCAAGGAATTTTAAGGAGCTTTTTAAGTAGCTTTTAACACAAAATACATATTGAGCAAACACTCAATAGACTTACAGTATGTATTTTGTATTTATATATTTCAAATCTGCCCTTTGTTATTAAATCAAAACTAGGAGTGATGCTGCCACGCTAATATTATCTTAATGCTTGTGTGACTCCAAGATTAGCACGGTTGGATCTCTGCACAAAAGATCTTTTGTTGCACCTGACAAAGAAAAAGTTTCCTTTATTATGATAAACTTACATTGTTTAGCTATCTCACTGTCTGTCAAACCTTCCCTCATCCCTTTCCTCATTTACATCTTCCTCTCTTTCACAATAGCTACGGCCTCCCTCACTTTACAGTCCTCGTAGTTATACTGTAGTTAATGTTTGATCGCCTGCCAGAGATATAAATGCTAAATTACCATCTTATTAGTGTCCTTACATCACTGCTGACATCTTAAGCTGCTGGACTGGAACAGGACTGTGTTTCCTTGTGGATCGCCGTCATCCGGAGTAACTGCTTTGCCTCTTACAGGTTACAGAGTATTTCGGGATGGGAGTTGGAGCTAAGATCCTGCAGTGGTCGTGGCACCACCGGAATTTCTTCATCATCCTCTTCACCCCACTCCTCATCCTTCCTCTGCCTCTCATCATTCCCACACCAGTAAGTGTGTGTGTGTGTGTGTGTGTGTGTGTGTGTGTGTGTGTGTGTGTGTGTGTGTGTGTGTGTGTGTGTGTGTGTGTGTGCGCACACGCGCGTGCGTGTATTTGTTTGTGTGTTACTGTATGTAGTGTACTGAACATGTGATGCTTGATTGTGTGTCATGAACGTACAATGAAAAGTGATTGATTGATTTACAGTTTTAATTTATGACCAATATATTTCTGTATGGCTGACTGACATTCAAGATTTCCTTAAGATTTTTTTATTTAATTAATTGAATACTTTATTAACAGTTTGCAAATTGTACAGAGGTACGGTTTACAGTGATTGTTAAAAGGATAACACAAAAAGCCTTAGGGGCTTGTTTCATTTGTGACCCTGTGTATTCAATTCATTAAGTCATTTTGGTTGTTTTTTACAAACCTAACAATATCTGAATTTTTCAAAGTATATGAGATACAATACATTTTAATTATATGACTAAATATACTAATTCAATATATCGCATTGTGATATATAGGCTACAACATTACAGCCGTAGCTAAGTGGGTAGAAAGGCTGCCTGGTAATCAGTAGGTCACTGGTTCGCCTAAAGGCCCACCCATGTCCCAATTGATTAGATGTCTAGAAAGCGTTTGAAATTTCACTGTCGGGAAGTTTAAACAGTCGCTCTGAGTTATCGTGGAAACTCATAAAGCGTTAGCTTCAGAGACAAGAAAAGCAAACTGTTTGTCTTTATGGTCAAGGTTACTGTTATCTATGTCCGTAAACCTTTATAGTCTTTTAAAGAGGTGAGGGAGACGTTTCCGACACAGTAGTTTAATTAGCCTCTAAGCTAATGTTTGTGTGTTTTGGTTCACGCACACAGCAACTTACAAAGGCACCTCAAAGTGTCATATAAGTCATGACTAATGCATAATTTTTTATAGTCTTTCTCTTTCTTAATGCTTTCTATTGTTATTATGTCATTGTTTAAACTTTAAACAATGAAATAATAACAAGGAGACAAAACCAAAAAAAACGTTTCTCTTGTGTACTAGTATATGAGATAAAATATCAAATCTTGAATGTGTGTGTGTGTGTGTGTGTGTGTGTGTGTGTGTGTGTGTGTGTGTGTGTGTGTGTGTGTGTGTGTGCGCGCGTGTTTAAAGGAGGCACGATGTGGCTTCGTCATCATCCTCATGGCGTTGTACTGGTGTACAGAGTGCATGCCTCTGGCTGTGACCGCCCTGCTCCCTGTGGTCCTGTTTCCCATGATGGGAATCATGGAGTCTTCTGCGGTATGTGCATGCATAACCACTTAACCACAAAAAAAATATTATTTTGAAAATACCCCATAAACAAGCTCACAATTTTTTTTAATTTAGAGTAGCCAATGGGGTTTAATTAATGCCAATAAATTCCTCCCCACACACTTTTCTGTGTGGTCACTGCTGTTTCCTACTGTGGTTAATTTATATTCCATTGTACGACGGTGTCGCTCGCTGAAAATAGAAGATCGATGTGAGCTTGTAGATCTGCTATTTCTGGTGGTTGACACCATCACTGTACAAGGAAGAAGAGTCCTGCTCCAAAAGTTACAATCAGGTTTATTCATCATCAGCGGTGAGGAAGTTACTTTCAAAATGTATTACAGTACATAATAAAGGGGCAATAGACAACATTCAGCCACTAGATGTTGCAGTTTTTCAATACCTCTCCCCATCACATCTATGTGCCAACAACAGAATTGCTGCCTGTCAAGTAAATATTTAGGGAAATAAAATACCTAACCCAACAGAAACTTATGGATAATGGTGGGTTACAGAGCTAAACAAATCAATAATTCAAAAAAGTTTTGCTAGACTGACAAAATTTGTAAGAACGTAATTTGTTATGAGAAGGTTTCAGGTTGAGTTGTGAGGCCCAAGAACTGAACAGCTTGGGGGAGCAGAATGGACCCCCAAGCTGACCTTTTTAAAAGCTCAGTAGGCTAGTTGTATTATTAGCTTTTTAGTATTTGCTTTTGTACAAATGGTATCTATATAGCCTTTAATAATTACTTTAAATTAAAAGTACATAACTTTTGCGTTACTTCAAAATAAGACCCCTAAATTAAGTACAAAAGAGCTAGGAATATTAAAGAGGATAAGCTAAATGGAATAGAGGAGAATGGCACAATAATGCTATTGCCATTAAAATGGCATTTTAGCAGCCTAAAATACTAAGTAATAAAACTCAAATAACTCAGAAGCGACAGCACTCTCTATCAGAGTGTGTGTGTGTGTGTGTGTGTGTGTGTGTGTGTGTGTGTGTGTGTGTGTGTGTGTGTGTGTGTGCGTGCGTGTGCGCGGGTGCACGTGTGTCTGTTACAGGTTTGTGTGGAGTATCTAAAGGACTCTAATATGCTGTTCATTGGGGGCCTGTTGGTGGCCATTGCTGTGGAGAACTGGCACCTTCATAAACGCATCGCCATCCGTCTCCTCCTGGTGGTTGGTGTGAGACCTGCTCTGTAAGAACACACCTCATTCAACTTCAAACTCCATATTAGACTCATTGAAAACACAGGTCGGGCGTCTATACGAACACAATTGGCCCGTGTTCGGGGGAGGGAAGACGGAGGGGAGGGTGATATTGTTCATTGCACGTACTCTGGGGGCTGGGGCGGCACCTGTCAGCAGGGAGTGTTGGGCGGGAGGAGTAGGGCTAAGGCTCTACGTCCTCCCTGTGGGGGCTCCTCACTGCCAGGTGAGTCAGTAGGAAACAGCAGTGACCACACAGAAGAGTGTGTAGGGAGGAATTTATTGGCATTAATTAAACCCCATCGGCAAAAATGGAGTACAAAATAATTGGCTATTTAAAAAAGGGGGGGAAAATAAAACACATGTCCTTGCTTCTGGTGACTGATATTGTCCTTCTTCATGCATGGACCTCATGGATTTCATGCATGGATTTACAGGACTCCTTCATGCAACATTACATTACAGAAAACGTCTCGTAGAAAGACATATAATAAGAAGCAGGGATTTGTTTTTTCAATCAAGTGAGTTTGAAGCTGAATGGGCTTATAAGAGGAGTGTGTGTCTGGTTAAATGAATATCAAATATGTTCAATCAAGCAACCTAAAAACTGGAGTGCACACAAAAGCCTGTGTAGACGTGAAATTAGGTCACAAAAGTTTTAAAGTGAAATTTTCTTGCTGCGATACATAACTTACGTCCTTCTTGGGATTCACACCCTGGTCTCCTGCGCGAGTACCAAAATGTCTACTGTTGAGCTTAGACAGAGCTCCTTCTGAGCAGAGGATGAAGTGTGATTTGACCTTCATGCAATTATAAATGAAATAATTGTTTTACACTATACAGTACACATACATTTCTCAATTGAAGAGCAGATAGACCACCTCCAACCACCACAGTTGGTATTGTATTGACATAATTCTACCATACAGATTAAAGTGAGAGTAACGTGTAAAACTTTACACTGAACAGTGATGGACATAGGCCTACAAGATTTGTGTGAGTGACGATATGCCAATGTAATCCAGCTCTGCTCTGGTCATCTCTCCTGCTGTTCCCCTCAGGCTCATGATGGGCTTCATGATCATCTCGGCCTGCCTGTCCATGTGGATCAGCAACACAGCTACCACCGCCATGATGCTGCCCATCGCCCAGGCCGTGCTGGATCAACTGAGTGCCACGGAGGCCCGGGCCGAAGAACGTGAGCTGCAGGCTTCAGGGGAGGACAACCAGGCCTTTGAGCTGGAGACCCAACAGGACAAAGGGGAGACACCGAACGGGAAAATCGCGCCAGAAGACGACAAACCTCGGTCGGACGTCAGAGTGAGTAAGTGAAAAATGTCTGACTGATGAAGATACAGGCATGATGGATGGATGGATGGATGGATACATAGTCACATACTACATACAAAAATACATACTATACATACATACCTACATACATACATACACAACAGGTCACATTTGCTTAATGTTAGAGGAATATATAATTGTTTGATTTTCCAGCTGAAAAAGCGTTTTTCAGTAAACATTTAGTTAGTGGTTTCCTGTCTCAACTCTTCTCAAACTCAGAAACATATCATGTTGCTTCACCTAAAATCCTCATTAAGACTTTGTGCATGTAGCTGTTAACGGAAATCATGATTGATGTCAAGAAGCTTGGGGTATAGATTTCTGAGATGACTACAGAAGTACATTGCTAAGTTCTTGAGTGACTCACTTCACCTCAAAATGCTGTCTTTCCTCTTACTGTCATGACCGATCTCCAGAAGAGTATCCAGATCAGGACCGGAGTGTTGACGCGGAATTGGAAAGAAGGAGAATATTAAGGGAGGAAAAGTACCGAAGCCTGAAAAAAGGAATGAGTCTGAGTGTGTGTTACTCTGCTAGCATCGGCGGGACAGCCACCCTCACTGGCACGACCCCTAACCTCATCCTGAAGGGTCAAGTAGACAAGTGAGGTTCAGTAAACAGATCAGTAAAATTATATGATTTCAAATTAAATTAATTTTTGTGGTTGTGCAATTAATTAAGCCTGAGCCCTATTTTGCGTGTCTTAAGTACCAGATCTTAACTTAAGACCTGGAGGCGTGGCCAATTCTGTTTGGCCACTCAAAATAGCCAAACAGCATTGGTCACGCCTCCAGGTCTTAAGTTAAGTCATAAGACCTGCACTTAAGACGCACAAAATAGGGCCTGAGTGTCACAACACTTCAGCACAGAAACAGCTTTATAATATAGGAAACTCTTTTTCTCCTTTCCCATCATATATTGTATCTCTCCCATCTCCTCAACCCCCTCTCTTCCTCTGAAGGCTCTTTCCCAACAATGGTGATATAATCAACTTTACCAGCTGGTTTGCCTTTGCCTTCCCCAATGCGCTGCTCATGCTGGCACTCTCCTGGTTATGGCTGCAGTTCCTGTACCTGGGCTTCAAGTAAGTCATCTGATTGGAAATATTAGGATTGCAGCAATCTGAAAATGAAAAATTATAACATTCAGTATATTCCATTACAGTTAAACATTTCACAGGAAACAAAAAGCAATTACAACATTTTCCAATATTCATGTAAAATTCACAATAGAATACACAGAATCAAGTGAGGGGCACATGTGAGCTGATAAAGACTTTTTGTCACAAATCATGAAATATGAACTGATAATGGCTGCATTAAACAACAGTATTAAAAATACACTCCTGAATTGGAATGAACTTATGGTACATACAGTCAAGGTCTGCCCGGGAATCAAACCAGGGACTCACTGTCAGCCATCAGAGGCTAAGTGGTGCTCGGGTGGCGCAGTGGTAAAGTCACTGTCCACTACCACGGAGGTTGTGGGTTCAAATCCACCGTGGTGCATCCGGCTTCGTCGAGCGTCTACACTAACACAATTGGCCCGTGTTCAGTGGGAGGGAAGCCGGGCGGGGTGGGTGATATCGGTCATTGCACATACTCCTACGGGCTGGGGGCGGCACCTGTCAGCAGGGAGTATTGGGTGGGAGGAGTGGGATGAAGTCTCTACGTCCTCCCGGTGGGGGCTCCTCACTGACAGGTGAGTCAGTAGGATACGACAGCAGTGACAACACAGAAATGTATGTGGGGAGGAATCAATTGACATAACGACTAAATTGGGGAGAGAAATGGGTAAAAAATAATTGGCTACTCTAAATTTAGAAAAACATATATATAAATTTAGAAAAACATATATATATATTTTAACTATGTCCCATTTATGTCCATATTGTTTACTTACTTTTTGATCTTTAACTATTTGAGTGACCTGATGACCTTTCCTCTAGCCCCATCCTAAATCAAACATTTCCAGCCTCTAGGGGCTCTAGTGGGGATTTTATAGGGCCTACACTTAGCCTTGTTCAGTAGAGTACAAGTGTCGAAATAGAGTAGACATAAGCCTATAATCACCCCTGACCTTCTAACCATTCATTCCCTTGTTGTCTACATTCACAAGTTAATAAATCTTTAATCACTTCCTTGATTCATTGACTAATCCCTGCTATTGGCCTTTGTACCTTTCTGCCCAGCATGAAGAAGTCATTTGGCTGTGGCCTCAAAGACAAGCACAGAGACAAGGAAGCATATGAAGTGATGAAGGAGGAGTACAGGAAGTTGGGTGGGGTGACGTTTGCGGAGGTGGCAGTACTGAGCATCTTCACCAGTCTGGTTGTCCTCTGGTTCACCAGGGAACCAGGATTCATCGACGGCTGGGCCACCATTCTTTTCAACCAGGGTGGAACAAGGTCTCTCTCGCTCTCTCTCGCTTTTCGTATATAGATCTCTCTCCTTCTCAATGACCCTTTCCCTCTCTGTCAGTGTCCTTCTCGCAACCCCCTGTATGTCTGTTGTACACACGTGTAATGAGCAGTGTTGTAAAGTAACTAAGTACAAGTACTGTACTTAAGTACAATTATGAGGTATTTTTACTTTACTGGAGTATTTCCAATTGTCTATACTTTTACTTCTAACCCACTACATCTCAGAGGTAACTATTATATATATTACTCGACTGCAATTATTAGAAAATATTATATATATATGGTTACTTTGCAGATATCAATTATAACATTATAAAACATAAATTAACCCTATTTTATACCTAGGCTATTTGAAAATAGCCGACCTAGATCTGCTATTTTCAAACATTTTAGTACTTTTACTTTTGGTACTTTAAGTACATTAAGTACATTTTGATACCAATACTTTACTTTTCCAATACTGTACTTTTACTCAAGTAAATTTTGAATTCGGGACTTTTACTTGTACCGGAGTACTTCTACATTGCAGTATTGATACTTTTACTTAAGTAAAACATTACCACCACTGGTAATGAGGAGCACACACTTATCACAACAAAGCAAAGCCAAATGATATTTACATGAATACACTAACACAGTAAAGTACTGAGTGTTAATTTGACTTTGAGTGTACAATGTCACAGGTTGGTACATTTGCACCTGGATAAAATACCACCGAGGATTTTACTGACTACAGCATGAAACAGTATTTTTTGAAAGTATTGTAATATAATCTCTTCTGCTGTATGTTAACAGACAGTTTGTGACAGATGGAACCACTGCTATCTTCATGTCCATGCTCCTCTTCATCATCCCTTCCCAGCTGCCCCGCTTTGGAGGCTACGGGTACGACGAAGAAGGTGAGAAAGGAGGGAAAGAAATAGAGTCTAAAGATGGCTAGAGTACTGTAGAGTCCTGTAATTTCTCCTTCTGCTAACTGCTAATCACAATACCAATGCTAATGCTAATAGAAGATGAGAGCGGCGTGGCGATGAAGAACAGATTATTGATATGCTCTCCCTTCCCCTAGGTAAGGAGGTGAAGTCGCCCCCTCCTCTGCTGAACTGGCAAGTGGTCCATGAACGGATGCCCTGGAACATCATCCTCCTACTAGGGGGAGGTTTCGCTCTGGCTGCCGGCAGTGAGGTACAGTAAATTGTACTAACTGAACTGCCAGCTAGTGTAATAGGCTCTATGCACAGCAGCCATATTGGAAAGAAATGTGGCCTCTTCCTTCACAGATGTTACCAATGATTCTAATGAAGGCTCTGTTCCATTTAGTGTAGCACAGTGGTTCTCAAACCTTTTAATTTCAATGACCCCCATAACTCTGAGAGTGTACAAATGGAACCATTTGGTTCCATTTGTACACTCTCAGAGTTACACACCTGTAAGGGGCCATTTGGAACCCCCCTAAAGGAGCCAAGAGGATACCTGGACCACACTTTGAGACCCACTGGCAGAGTGTTTCCAGTGAGCTAACATGCCCAATATCAGCACCCTGACTCTGTTTGACCAGAATGGAACAGAGCCTTCATTAGTATCATTGGTAACACCTGTGAAGGAAGTAAGGAAGAGGCCCGATTTATTTTACAATATGACTGCTGTGCATAGAGCCTATTCTTTTCATCCACTCAACTTATGCAATGGCCATGCCCCATAGCTATGCTGACAGTGATTTAATTATTAGTGATTATAAGTGATTTAGTCATTAGCGTCGCCCACAAAACCAAGCCCCCAGAACCCAGTACTTGCATTGAAGCGAAATGGACATGCTGGCCATTCGTAGGTACTGCAGCTTAAACGGACGGAGCCACTGCAAATGTACGAGCGAAAACGGTTTCGACCAATGGGCTTGACTCACGAGCTTGCGCACAAGCTTGCGCACGGGGCCGCGCACCTCTGTGACATAAAACGCGTCACTTCTGTGACGCAGAACGTATCACAGTGGCCCCAAATAGGCTACGCCCATCACACTTTACAACCCGGAAGAAGGGGTGAATTCGCTTCATGCGCTGGGTGAGCAACTCAATGCAAGTGGATGGGAGGCGATATCCGGTGCCCTCTCTATTATTTTTAACTCTATGCACAAAACCCAAAGACTGACACTAGTGATAGTGAAAGAGAAAAGGTGGAGCCTCCTTCAGACCTGGAGCATATAGGCAGATATAATGGCTCATGCAAATATATGGTGGGCCCAGCAGGTTGCTCCTGACATCTGTGTTATCAGAAAATAGTTTCTGTGAGAAATAGGCCATGCACTTGCTCAATATTGATTAATTTGACATTTTACAATGGTTAGTTTAAAAGTGTGTTAATATTCAGCAGAAAATATCAATATTTTCAGATGCCGACATCGTCGACTCAACGTAGTCTGGTTTACTTTCATAATCAAGAACTATGTGCAATTTTGAAATATATGAATACCACCCTATCTGTTAACGACACAGACAACACTGAGTGGTCACTGGTCATCATACTGGACTCAAGCGCACTTCCTTTAGCGCGCCTGCCTTGTGATGTGACTATTTTGAATGATTGATTGATTGATTGATTGATTTGTTGCTTGGTTGATTGGTTGAGAAGTGATGGGCCTTGGTTATCATCCTCTGGTTTTGACTTTGGGTTATGGTTCACCCCTTTTGGGCATGTCATTGTAGTCAAGAAATAAAAATGTAAAATAAATTCAAACTTTCAAGATGTTTGGGGCGGCAACACGACAGCCAAGTGGTTTGGGCCCGTACTACATGGGCATTACCTGACAGCAAGTCCCCGGTTTGATTCCCGGCCGGACCATTTGCTGCATGTCACTCCCCTACTCTCTCTGTCTGTCTACACGACTGTATCTATCAAATGAGGGCTCAGAAAAGCCGTTGTAAAAAATGCATGTGATGTAAGCTTCTAAGCTTGTAGATCTGCAATTTTTGCTATGCGTCATACAAACAACAAAGTAGGCGTGGTTATGACGGAAGTTGGAGAACTATCTGCACACGTGCTATATTCAGCAACAAGGCGGTCCACCACCATTTTCTTGTATTTATTTTTTTACATTTCTATTTGTCCAGGTATCAGGTTTGTCTACGTGGCTGGGGGCAAGCTTGGCTCCACTGAAGGTAGTTCCTCCCTTCGCCATCTCCCTGCTGGTTTGCCTGCTGGTGGCCACATTCACAGAGGTCGCCAGCAACACAGCTACCACTACCCTGTTCCTTCCTATACTGGCCTCAATGGTACACACACACACACACACACACACACACACACACACACACACACACACACCTATTTATACAACACCAAAACAGCCAGAGTTTGATCATAAGCCTGTGTGTGTGTGTGTGTGTGTGTGTGTGTGTGTGTGTGTGTGTGTGTGTGTGTGTGTGTGTGTGTGTGTGTGTGTGTGTGTGTGTGTGTGTGTGTGTGTGTGTGTGTGTGTGTGTGTGTGTGTGTTCTTCAGGCCACAGCCATAGAGCTGCACCCCCTGTATGTGATGATTCCATGCGTGCAGGCTGCATCTTTGGCTTTCATGCTGCCTGTGGCGACACCGCCCAACGCTATAGCCTTCTCCTTTGGAGGCCTCCGGGTCTTAGACATGGTGAGGCACATGCACACACACGCACACACACACACACACACACACACGCACACGCACACGCACACGCACACGCACACGCACACACACACACACACACGCTTCTATATATGTCCACCACAATTCCTCTGCTTTCCAGCATGACAGACAACTCTGCTGCTTCTCCACAAATATGCTCTTGAATAAGCCCACAGTGCCACCTCCTGGAGGCAGTCACACTGACATTCAGCTGACATGCTTAAGCTATTTGTGTGCATGACATTATACTGTAGGTGAAAATGTTCTAAGATTATCAAAAACTGTTCAGAAATAGTGAAATTAGCAAATCTACGGCCATTTTCACATTTGTTTTTAAATGGGGCTCAAGTGGTTAACCAGAGTGCCCCACAGTTACAACAGAGGAGGAAAAGGGTCAGAGCCCAGATAATATACTGTGATCCAGTGCTGTAAACGGAGGACGAAGCTAAATGTTTTGTTTTGTTTTGATTTAATGGGCTCTGTGTGTGTGTGTGTGTTTGGTATTTCTGTTTCTGAACTTCTTACTGTTGTCTACTTTACTGAACATCGGAATAGACAGCCAGCCAAACTATACGGTATTCTTAAAACTGAGCTTTTGAATAAGACAACGTATATGACATTTTCTTAAACACCCTTGAATTCCAACATACAAATATAAGGCAGCAGTTGAAATTCTGCCCCCCCCCCCATCTGGACGTTGAGTGTATGTGTGAAGCTATCCTGCTGTGTGTGACTGTCTGTCCCTTTAGGTGAAGGCTGGCTTCATGCTGAACATCATTGGAATTGTGACCATCAACTTGAGCATCAACACCTGGGGGTATACCATGTTTAACCTCAACACCTTCCCTGACTGGGCCAACACTACACAAGTCAATGTTACATCCGTTACATGTATTTAAATTGTCCTCTAGCATTTTTATCACTTAAAGACTCAATGAGAGAACATATTACTCCAGTTCTAGCTTCACTACATTGGTTCCCGGTTGTTTTTAGGATTGATTTAAAAAGTATTTATTTGTTTATAAAGCTCTAAATGGTCTGGCACCTTCCTACCTCTATGACTACCTGCCTAGATATGTACCAAACTGCCCCCTCAGGTCTTCTAGTGCTGACCTGCTGAAAGTGCCTACAATGACATAAAAAACACGGTGAAGCAGCATTCTGCTTCTACGGGCCAACAACGTGGAATAAACTCCCATTACCCCTAAGACAGGCAGTGTCTAGCTTTAAAGCACAGCTCAAGACCGATTTCTTCACTCTTGCTTTTAGTTGATTTTTAAATCTCTGTGTTGTTATTCATGTCCTCACTGTTTTGCCTGATTCACTGCCTTTTTTGCTTTTATTTTGATGTTGTTTTATGCTTTTGCTTTTCATTTTTGCTTCATTGTTAAATTAGTTGTACTTTTTCTGTAATTGTATTCTTGCTCTGTAAAGCACTTTGAGCTGCATTTCATGTCATGAAAGGTGCAATACAAATAAAGTTTATTATTGTTAATGAGAGAGACCCAGTCAGGACAGATGTGGTAGCAAAGATAAAGTTATCCCACTTCCTGGGAGTGTGCCACTTTGACCCTGGCCTGGCGTCCCGATTTTAGGCATGTCATTATAGGCGAAAGGTTTCCAAAAATGTATATATTTTTGACTCAGAATATCAACTCATAATGTTCAAATGGTGTACTCCACCACCTAGGATCTCTACCTTAAACAAAATAATGTTGAGATAATTTTCTTAAATTCAAAAGGACTTAAGTTGACACTAATGGATCTTCATGAGTTTATCATTTACAGTATAGCCTGCCCTATAACATGTGTTTGTAGATATGTGTTTATACCCCAAAGGCATTGAATGATGATTGTGATTAAAACATGTTTTCTCAAAGATGTTCTGTTTTGTAGACACTACTGTTTTGTGGGTGAGTTGAGAAAGGACTTCATTGATTGTGTTATAGTCCTATTTGATGGATCAATAAAAGCTTTTTTAGTCGCATGCTGAAAGCAGCGCGGCTCTATAAACAGCACTAGTCTTAGTCCGACACCCGAGTGACATTTAGTGACACCTAAGTGTCATTGGCTGTCCTGGCTGTCCTTCACACTTCCCGCCAATGGGGAGACGCCTCTCTGCAGCACCCGCCTCTCCTTCTTTGACACCTATTTGTCATTGGCTGTCCTGGCTGTCCTTCACACTTCCCCCCCTTTAAGCCAATGGGGAGACGGCGCTCTGCAGCACCCGCCTCTCCTCCTTTGACACCTATTTGTCATTGGCTGTCCTGGCTGTCCTTCACACGGCGCTTTGCAGCACCCGCCTCTCCTTCTTTGCTGCAGAGAGAGAGAAAGGGAGACAGCTTCAGGCCGGAGGGTTAGCCTAAAATCTAGCGTGCTTCATTAGACCTAGTTTGGCTATTAAGTTATTATTTGGCCATGTTCACACTGACTTCAATCTTAGCTATTGTTGGGAAGACCCGTGTGGTGTCACAAAATGTTGCCACCACTTATATAAAAAACATTACAGCGTTAATCTGCGACGCTAAATGTTGCCAGGTTTGGCGAGAGAAACTAGCAATCCAAAAAACAAGTAATCAGGTCTATGAAAAGATTGGGGCCAAAAAAGCCTGCCGCATGCGGCTTTATTATGACTTTGGTCATTCTTGTTGAGTTTATGTTTGGGTGTCATTATTCTTGTCATGGTAGAATATCAGGATTATGCTTTTTTGGCTTAGGGCACCCAAGTAAATAACAGCACCCCTGAATTACATTGTTACTTTATAGCACCTTACATGTCATATAACATTACGTAAATATGTAATCTTTCCAATAAGATACAGTATGTCACGAGGAAAACTTGAGAGAATATCCGTTTCTACTAGGACATACAGTATTGAAAATAACTTTATACTTGACATTTAACCACTTGTACCCCAGCATCCCTATTCTGGAGGGTTCTCCAAAAATAGCCATTGCAACTCTTTGTGAGCTTGTAGATCGGCAATTTTTTCTAAGGGGGGTTTAAGTGGTTAAACTGAAGTGATATTGATAAACTCCAAATATTAAAGTATTCTGCGGCACCCCTGGACTTGCGTCACCACGGCACCCACTTTGAGAAACCCTGCTCATGGTTAAACATGGTAAAATAATTACAGTTTCTTTGTGTAACAGAGCACTGACTGAACCCAGAAGCCTAATATCTCCATTGACATGGGGATTCCCCTTTGGCTAGAATAGATGGATGGATTTTTGAGGGGAGTGAGTCAAAGGAGAGTATGTCAGAGTTGTCCTGCCTGAATATGGTGCATTTGCAATAAACATGGCCACACTACAGAAACAGGAGATCCTGACCTATGGGCTACAAGGCTATTTCATTACAGGGGGAAACTTTGGGTCTCATCTCTATGTGTAAATTATCTTCTGACAACTTGTCGGGATTTGGCTCTAGAATTGAATTGAAAGAATTGTGATCATGAAATGAGATTAGGTTTTTGTGTTAGGGCTGTTGTCCCTCAGGAATGTATACAGATTGTTTGCAGCAGAAAGAACAAAATGTATTTAATCACTTCACAAGCTTGAATGCAAAGTATTTTAAAAGTTGGCTGTGCACTTACCGTCAGTGGGTCTGTGGGTGGATGAGGTTATTTGGTGTGCATAATGTACCCCAAGATTCATCTTGAGTCAGCATTGTCTAAACCCACGCAGTTCCCAGCACACCATTAGACAATATTTTTTTAAGGGTGACAGTTTTATAGACGGAACTCTTTTCAATGGAAATAAAGCATCCGCTTGTTAATGAAATAGATACATTTTCTTCATTTCGGTTTCTATTTACACAATCAACAAAGAAGAAGACAGCAACAAATAGCACATGTTATTTCAAAAAGCCACATAAACCTTTATTTTTTGTTTTGTTTTGTTCAGTCACACCAGCATTTGATTTGTCAAAAAAAATTACATAATTTAAAATAGTTTGTTTTTTTTCCTTTTTTTTTGTTGTAATTGTACACGTCACAATTTGTCATAAATAAATCTGCTCTACATTGTTTGACTAACATTCAAGTTGATCTGTTACATCCCCCACTAGCCAACGAAGTCAAGTCTTAAGCATGCTTCTGACAGCACCACTCACTCCCCTGTGTGACTGGACCTCCCAGCTCTGAGCTGGGACTGGTGGCAGTGCAGATAGAGGGAAGAAAGAAAGGAGGTAATATCATGACCCCTTAAGACAGTGGTTCTCAACCTTTTCAGGCTGTGAACCCTCAAAATAAACATATTTGAACTGGGGACCCCCAAAATAATCATATTTGAACTGGGGACCCCCACCCTGACAAGCACTTGGAATTGTAGGAGTTGAGGCATTACATTTTTAGTGTGACTCGGTTCCACAGATAAATATTGTGAAAATTGGTGATCTGCTATTTTCAAAATGTTTGCCTCTTTCTTACATTATTTGACAATTTGGCCAATGTTACACCAGTTTTTATGGTATAGTTTGTTGATTACGTTTGATGCTCTTTTTCTTTTCTTTTTTTTAGGTATTAAAAGGCCTTAAAAGTCCTTAAATGGTCACTTCGCTGTCATCTGGGGACCCCCCCAAAAAAAATCATGTGGAGACCCCCGTGCGAGTCCCGACCCACAGGTTGAGAACCACTGCATTAGAGACAAGAGTTTGTGCAATAATGTGGCTAGGAGGAGCACGCATGAGCGGTCCTAATTCATTGGAACGTGTCAAAGAGGAAAGGTAGGTAGATAAATAAATAGGAAAGAGGAGATAAAGGAACAAAAGAAGATAAAGCAAACCAATTTGCAGGATTTGTCCTTTTTTTTTTTTACCTTACATTAAATTATAGCTTCAATTAGGGCTGGGATATATATATATATATATATATATATATATATATATATATATATATATATATATAGTGATATGAGAGATAGATAGATATCGTAGGGTGTTTTGTACATCATAATATCATGCTCTTAAATGTTGTCTATTCGTGGTTTTACAAAAAAGTGATGTCCTTTTCTGAACTTACATGACTAGATGTTCTATTATTTGCCTTACACCCTCGTTATATATGCATTACTGATTATATTTTTCAAAAACCTTGTTGTTTAAATAATTGGTTTAAATATAATAAAATAAATAATTTACACAATTTACACAAAATATAATTTGTGAAATTATCACCAATAGCCAACCCAACGACATTGTCACTATATTGGTATTGAGATATTGAGGTATTTTGTGATATTAGATTTTTTTCTCATATCACCCAGCCCTAGCTTCAATTATGCAAGAAGATAAAAGGGAGAAGCATGAGAGTTCCGCTCATTATAATTTCTTCTACATTCCACAAGTCTCGAGTTAATTCATAGTTTCCTTTTTTGCGATATGTTTCTCAATAGAAGACTGACGTTTACAAATCCAGCTAACCTTTTGTTCTCTTATGAAGAGCTTATCACCAAACATTCTTTCAACAAACACCAAAACATTGACAATGTACATGGAATAATTCGTTGATAACACAGTCTTTCTCCTCTAACACAACATACTGTAACACATGGCAAGGGCAAGTTGACGGCTACACAGATGACAAAAGATCGATTGTACATTTAAAAGTTCCCTTACTGTTGGCTCTGTAGAGATGTTGTGCTTTGAGCAAATGGAATGAAAACACACAGTATGCCCTACAGAAGATAAAGCACACACATAACTAGGACGAGGAATAAGGAAATGGGGTAGATAAACTTGATTTTAAACTATTGCCTATTGTATACAAAATGCCCTAAAAGGCTTTGTAAAACGGTGTGTCACCAATTCTGCCTGTAAAACTACTATGTATATTTGTTATCAGACATGCATTCTAACAGACACTCCTACAAAACACAAGGAATATCTGAACAAATCCATAAAACCACACGCACAGACCCAACGAGGAAAGTGCGTGTTTAAACGTCTCTTTGTTCTCTCTCTCTCTCTCGCACGCACGCACGCACGCAAGCGCAGACAGACACACACACACACACACACACACACACACACACACACACACACACACACACACACACACACACACACACACAGAATCGGAGGAATATTATTTAAAAATCTCAGAGATGTACAAAGATCTATGGTCAATACATAAACATTGACACATTTATTACCTTAACGCTAATGCCAAGTTTAAATATATATGAACCCAAAATACATTGTTTTTGCTGAAGTTTGTAGATATATAGATGTATTTGCGACTTGGCTAGAGAGTGAAAATCTAAGATTTCATATTATACGTTACAGTAAATGTTACTTCAAAGGACAACATAGCTTGGTTTGCCTGGCTACCAAATAGTTTGGTTTCCACTTATGGTAATCAATAGGATCGTAGCAGGCTATTCTAAATGCTACACTTCCTGTGTCTGTGTGTGTGTGTGTGTGTGTGTGTGTGTGTGTGTGTGTGTGTGTGTGTGTGTGTGTGTGTGTGTGTGTGTGTTTGCGCGTGTGTGCGTTTGTGCGCTCGCGCGTTGGGTAATGTCTTCAGGCTTTGATACGCACGATCAATAGATACACATACTAGCTCTCACGCACACGCACGCGCGCACTCGTACGCGCACACACACACACAAACATTACAATTGATAGATATCTTGGTGTATCTCGGGGTTCTGAATGGCATCGTATCATGATCAGCGGGACCACTGCTGCTCAGTGGAAAGGACAGACGAAGACAGAAAGATGTGAAGGATGGGGGGGACAGGGGACGGTTGAGAGGATTGAGAAAGAGAACGGGAGATAGGCGAGAGACAATGTGGGATGTGTGGGACGGTGAACTCCACCAACCCCACCCGTGTACAGAAGTGGTATTCTGTCAGTTTGTCCAAACATCCATCTGTCCATCAGTGCAGAGGCGGCCCCCCCTGGGGGCCCTTTAGGATCCACCACTGTAGGAGTAGTCTGCCTTGTTATGCATCACCAGCTTGTTGTCCACAAAGTAGAAGCTGTCCGACTGCGTCTCGTATGGGTGCAGCATCATTTCTCTCACTGCAGGGGGCGACAAAGAGAAAGAGAGCTCAGAAAGGCTTGGATACTTTAGTTTACTATAACAAAACGTGTGTGCTAGTTACTTTGTGTTAGTGTAAATGCAGTGGTGTAAAGTAACGAAGTACATTTACTCAAGCACTGTACTTTTAAGTACAATTAAGTACAAGGTACTTTTACTTTGCTGGAGTATTTCCAATTTCCATACTTTTACTTCTACTCCACTACATCTCAGAGGCAAATATTGCACTTTTACTCCACTACAATTATTTGAAAACTTGAATTACTAGTTACTTTGTAGGTATAAATTATTATGTTATAAAACATACATTAACCACTTTAGCCATATTTTATACCTAGACTATTTGAAAATAGCCGATCTACAAGCTCACAACGCGTCGCATCGTGGCACGTTGTGAGCTTGTAGATCTGCTATTTTCAAACATTTTAGTAATTTTACTTTTGGTACTTTAAGTACATTTTGATACTAATACTTTTGTACTTTTACTCAAGTAAATCTTTAATTCCGAACTTTTACTTGTAACAGAGTACTTCTACATTGCAGTATTGATACTTTTACTTAAGTAAAACACCCAGTGTCCTGGGCATGACGTTAAACTGCCCCGTTGTAACTACCATCGTCAATGTAGTAGGTGCAGTGGATGCATTTGCAATTTCTGTGGACTATGTAGCTTGCGTACAAGAAGGCACTTCTCACCGGTTGACTCTACCAACAGCCGACGCTACCTGACGGCCCCTCCGTGAACAGCTACCGGGAAGAGAGGCAATAGACCCGGCGGCCTTCCAGCGGTATGTCCGTCCGCTGTCGGAATAGCAATGGGTGGACTTTCAGGCCCATGACAACTACAGAGGGCGCTTTAACACCAAGCAGCAGTGCAAGACTCAGAATTTTGTTTCCTCTGGTGATCCAGCCTAGGGCATAGATTACCCACGGACTTGTTGTTGGAGGGTTTCGCCAACTTGGGATGCCCAAAGACGAGGCAGAAAGGCTGGCAAAGTATTGTGCTGTCTCTGCTGCCATATAGGGCGTAGCCGCCGCTACTTGTGCCCATGGAGTACTGAGTGACATGCGTGTTGTATCATGAGGACATATATCCATGAGTTTGTGAATGTAACCTTTACTGCAACTAAAATATTTGTGTCCCTGTATGCTTTCCCTGTGTGTGGACATAAATAAATTGTTAAACTGTGTGCGTGTGTGTGTGTGTGTGTGTGTGTGTGTGTGTGTGTGTGTGTGTGTGTGTGTGTGTGTGTGTGTGTGTGTGTGTGTGTGTGTGTGTGTGTGTGTGTACTCACTGATGTCTTCTGACAGAGGGGGGAATTCGTAGATGTGCTCACAGGTGTTCTTGCTGCTGGGCATGCAGAAGCCAAACTCAAAGTCGAAACTCTTCAGAAGTTGCTCTCTGAAATAGTGCCTCTCGATCATCCTGAAGTTGTCAATCGGCATGTCTCCCACGGTGAACTCCACCCTGGAAGTGGCAGAGAGAGACAGAGCGAGAGAGAGAGAGAGAGAGAGAGAGAAGAAAGGGGGGGGGCGAGTTGGTAGAAAGAAAGACGAGGT
>NC_139949.1:14106740-14109240 GCF_963454915.1 Gymnoscopelus microlampas
ACTAAAGTGGTTAATGTATGTTTTATAATGTCATAATTTATATCTACAAAGTAACTAGTAACTAAAGTTTTCATATAATTGTAGTGGAGTAAAAGTACTAAAAATCGGAATTACTCCAGTAAGGTATAAATACCTTCAAACTGTACTTAAGTACAGTACTTGAGTAAATGTACTTAGTTACTTTACACCACTGCATAAGCAAGTGGGTCATCTGTGTCTATACCTCAATACACACTCAGTGGCTGAGCGACCAAGGCAGCGCTGCTTCATTCCAGTGTGTCTCACAGTGGGCTTATGCAGCCATGGCTGTGAATTCTACCAATCAGTCCAACCACACCAACTGTGTGCTCCAGGCTGAAGACTGAATCTGGCTCACTTAGTAGCTTCACATCAAGCTAGTGACCAATCATGCAATTTACTTCGTGGCAGAAAGCGAATGGAAATGTTTTTTTTTTTATTGTTTGGGGGTAAACGGTTCAGAAACTTGGGCAATGGATATGGCATGAATGGAAGTTAACCAAAAAGGTTGTTACAAGCAAGCAAGAACAGCAATAATACACATTGTGTGACTGTGCTTGCTTGCTTGTACTGTGCAATATATTGACAGTAATATACTGTGTATATATCTGTATGTATCTGTACCCAGAAACATTACCCAGAAACAGTCTTGTACTGTATAATGCTGTGTGTGTGTGTGTGTGTGTGTGTGTGTGTGTGTGTGTGTGTGTGTGTGTGTGTGTGTGTGTGTGTGTGTGTGTGTGTGTGTGTGTGTGCGCGTGTGCGTGTGTGTGTGTGTGTGTGTGTATGCTCTCTTCCTCCCATCAGGAGTTTACAATCTTGTGTCTGATGTAATACAGTGTGACACCATGCCTCTGTGTCAGTGTGTGCGCAACACAAAAACAATTAACACCACGTCTCCACGCAGCTCTGACACAGTGCTCGCTGATACACAGGAAGCACCTGCTGTTTCATGCTGGGTCCTGTCACACACTTATAAACACAAACAAACGCGCATGTGAACTTGCACATGCACGACGACCTCGGGGCTTGTTGGAGGATGACACGGGAGTGAATGCAACGCTCTAGACTGCTGAATGTTTTTAGCGACGGGGCTCCGAGGACAGCGATTCCTGTCGTCGGTCAATCCGTCCACAACTTTGGTCCCCAAACAACATGTCTCCAAAACGAGTAGCTGGCTGCACAATTAAAGGAAACAAATTGATTTTTTGTTTTGATTTTTTTGTTTCACAATTACGTAATCAATTAATTACATTTGATACATTATGATATGTTACAGAGAAAATGGTATACACATCCTTTCCCACCTAGAATCATCATTACCAATAACTGCAATTAATAATCTTTCAGCCCTACTGGATTGTCATGGAAACTGGAAATTCAGCTCTACAGATTGATTGAGACCTTTATAATCATGGAAATCCATTGAGACCAGGGTCTCTTTTTCAATGGCGCCCTGCGTACAAAAGGAACATTTACAACAATGGTTTTACAGATATGACATAGACAACAGGGTACACATAAATATAATAAAATAAATAAGGTTTAAAGGTTTACAGAGGATGAACAGTACACTATTGATTTTGGTGTCCCCATGGAATCCTCTAACGCCACCCATAGGCCAAAATGTCTGCTTGTACAAAATAACTTGCACATACTGTACACTCTCTATTAATAATTGAAAATGTTCCATTAGTGAGAGCATAGGTCAGCTATAAGGACCCAATGGCAGTCAGTTCAAACCTCTTTGGACATTGCTCTGGTTGGGTGTAAGGAGCAGCACAGCCTCGATAAAGGCCGTCCACACCAAGCACTATAACATAGTGCAACAATTATACAGATATTGTTTTAAAAATCGTTCTAACTCAAGGGGATGTCAGACTTCACACCACAACTATAGTATATTGAAGACAGCGGTGAACAATATAGTTATGGTTTTGGACGGCCGTTTAAGACTCCTAATCTCGTTCCTGTTCAAACTTACATTCAGTTCTGTTAATCTTGTATTGATTTTTCTTTCTGTCCTGTCCCGTCTACCATGCAGAGAAATGTAACATTACGAGACAATTCCAAGTCAGATGTACGATGGTTCGGGGCACCTATATGCCCTGAACCAACCTAGTGAATGCACTAGGCTGAAGCCAGTTTGCTTTGCACAAGGTGTCCGGTATAGCATAATCTGGCCACAGCCAGATGGTATATACAAAGGGTGACCTTGTATTCCTCCCTAGCGCGGCCTTTACGAGTGGGTTAAGTTTACGCATGGGTTTAGTGGGGTTTAGGTGCAGGATAAGGATGCGGGGTGACTTAAGCTGAATACCCCTAGCCCCAAGCCATTCTAGGAAAGAATACTTGCATTTGCAACATGTCAAGTTAATTAACTTAACGTCACTGAACTTCTGCATAATAAAATGACTCTCTCCCACTTCTGCCTACATGTATGTTTTCACTTCTCCTCTACTGCCTGTTCCCATGAAGTAGC
>NC_139949.1:14114240-14124240 GCF_963454915.1 Gymnoscopelus microlampas
GCCATTTTTAAATGCTAATCCTCTAAGAGTCTAAGATTAGATAGCAGGGGGTTAGGATAGTTTCCTTTCCTTCCACAGGAGAACGGAGAGAATTAAGGGACTGGGGCAGGGCGAAATACCTTTTCATCCCTTCTTTTGGGCATGGTGACAAAGCCTTGGCTCTGTCTGAGTCATGTAGCTCACCTCGCCCAGGTCCTCCCAGTCAAGTGTGAACTACATTGTTCACAGCAGTGGCAGTTCACTTATCAACACTCAAACTAAAATGCTTCCATTCAGCCTCCAGAGTGCTTCCTATATTCCTAAAAGTCACGTCAGCTGATGTGGTCACCATAGTGACCCCCAATAAGGCACAGCAAGCTCCCTTTGTCTGGTTTGGAGCTTGCAGGCCTTGTTGGCAAGGAAACTAAAAGTCGGACCACAGCCTCTTACTCGCATAGTGGATGTAATGAATACGTCCCATTGTACAGACAAATTTGACTCTCGTTTTTGTTTGCCATATCCAGATATAGAACATGCATTCATTCTTGTTGACCCCCTTTCCCTTCAACACACACACACACACACGCACACGCGCGCGTGCACACACACACACACACACACACACACACACACACACACACACACACACACACACACACACACACACACACACACACACACACACACACACACGCGCACACACACAAACCTCATCGAATGACCTGCCATTCACGATTCAAACCGCCACCAAAGAAGACATGTTAAAAACACAAGGATTACACATGACTGTTTCAATATACTAGAGATGAGACCCCAACTGTGGTCTGTGTGTTAATTAGAAAGGCCTTTCTATTCGAATGCAAATAGAGGGTGATGTAGGTCTTTCTTATATCTTATGGGGCTGGTTTTAACAAGACCTTTGACATTACCATATAATGTATACTTGTATACTGAAATATTTTTGGTTATTCTCAAAATTGTGACTCTATCTCTCTCTCAAAATATTTGAATTTGAACATCAACACAAAAAAAACGACAATAATGGTGTGGCCTCACTGTCCAATATTTAGCTATCGATAACTTTAGGTGTGCAGTTGTGATAACGAGATAAACGAGATAACGTGATCCCAAGATCCCATTCACTTCCTGGTTAAAGTATTTGGGAAATTGCCTGTATCTCGGCTCCTGTGTTTGTACTGTATTTTTGGCAAGACATGTTATTTTCAACGGCGTTAACAAGCAAACGGAAGCACAGTGAAACCCTCCGTGATTAGCAACCATCAGGGGATCGATCATACTGGAGATAAATATTCTGTGACTACTTGAAAAGGAAGAAAATCGAAAAATCGCTGGCAGTCTGGGCTTTATTTATTTCTATATACTCTGGCAGTGAAAGAGTTAAGGCGCATGCCACATATGGACTCTGATGGGCTCTGATGTAGCCACACAGTGAGTTGCGGGTTCAATTCCAGAGCCCGATGGCCTTTGCTGCGTGTCTTTCCCTGTCTCTCTCTCCCTGATTCCTGTCACTCTTCACAGTACTAACAAATAAAGGCAAAAACGTTTCTGTTTTCATGATGTGATTGGTCTACTTTTATTTGGGCCATACAGACATAAATACAGACAAACCCTGTCCTAGATGGTTCAGCCATCAGCATAAAAATTACCTCCGGCTCCTTGGCCAATGCTATCCAGATATGAAATGTGTGTTAATGCCAGGTGTGAATGTGGATGTAGGGGACTCAAGGGAGGGCAGGATTCTGGAACAGGAACACAGAGATGAGGGGATAAAAAGTGGAAAGAAAGCAGATGAAATGAGAAGATTAGGAGAACAGGGAGGCACGGGACCGATTAATTAGTCTAACCAGAGTCTGCTGAAATAGAGCACGGGAGTAACAAAGTAATTGTCAGTAATTTGTCAGTAATTGACTAATTTGACTTAGGTACTATAGATGCAAAGGAGGCTTAAGAGTAGAACAGAGGGATCAGTGGGATCTTTGTAAGCTGGTCAAACAACCGAGGAAGAAGCTTTTAACTATATAACACATATTTCAACAATAAAAGATAATCAATAGAAGGTCCCTCTACAGAGGTAATTACATTTCAAGAATGGGTCATCTGTTGTTCATTCATCACTTGATCATTGTGTTTGATATCCAAAGGTAGAAATCAAGTGACCTGAGGTCTGAAACTGAGGTGAGGTTATTATGTCTTACTGGAGCACTCTCTCAAAAAGCATGCCTTCTCTCAACAGCAAGTGATCAACTCCACCTATCTGGTGCTCCAGGTCGAATAAAACACAACAACACAATCAACACTATTTGAGGATCAACAAAGACCTGTGAATGTACTGTTCAGCCCAGATGTATTGTTAAATCTAGTGCGCCCTCAGGGCTGAGCTATACGCTGTACCATTGTCAACTGTTGTGTGTGACACCACATCTCCAGCCACATGAGACGACATAGATCAGCACTGAAAACACTGGGACACGGCTCAAAACAAGACAGAGCCTTCAATCCTGTCCTCAGGAGATAGCTCAAGTTGCCTCATGCTTTCTGTCTCAGAGAGAAATGGTGTCAGCCTTCGTGGCAGAGACAGAGATTTCATCCCCAGAAGAGAAGGAAAACAAGTCAGCAAACAAAATGTCTCTTCTCCATCTGGTGCGTGCGTGCGTGCGTGCGTGCGTGCGTGCGTGTGTTGGGAGTACTTTCTTCAACCTGAAAAATATAAAGTTTCATGACATGTCTGCTCTTATGAGGCAACTTGACAACTGAGTGAATCTGTACTGCACTGGAGCTGCTTGGCATTCCAATCAAATGTTCCAGCAGTTGTTCAACAATAAAATATATAAATCACAATATCATCATCTTTGAGGGCCCCTGTCAGTTGAGAGTCTTCCTAATGAGGGAAAGGGAGTATTTTATGGTCCCCGGTCGAGTGGACCAGATTAAGCCTTTACAGCTTCATCCAGCTGATGGCAGTTCAAATGAGCTGTTGGGGGTTACGAGTCTTGCTCAGGCAAGACACAGTTTTTTCAAACTGAACCATCCGATTCCCAGACGGACTCTCTACAACTCAGCTATGGCTGCTCCTTTAGCTCCTACACTGTAAAATAAATAAAATAAAATAAAACGGTTCCGTTTGGTTAGTACAGTCTTGGAGCTATAATGGATCAATTACAAATGAGGATAGCATTGTGTACTGTATGTGCCTGGCACTGTACTGTTTCTATCTGTCTGTGTTTTTCACATCATGACAGAACAGCAGGGTGAGGTTTGGAGGTGCATGCTGGGGGGGAGCCCAGAGTGGAGGAAAAGTGGAGGAGGATGAACGGATGTGAACCCAGAGATGCACGCTCCGCTGACCATAACCATATGAAGATGCTTCACGTTGCCTTAGTAACCTAAGCATGCACCAACGTTGCCATAGCGATTCACACACACCTCTTCTCTCACCTCCACGCGATGCAGCCATGAGCCAGGAAAGTTGGACATCTCAAAGGAACGCATTCTCACACCTGTTGTGTGAAACGGGTGACGTGGTGGGTGGACAGGATGTGACCATCCATGCGTCACCCATTTGACACGACGGGACCTGTCCTGTTGCGTTGCGTGTTGATAAGGACGAATGATTTACTATTCCAAGCCTATCGGTATGCAACTCGAATGGCACTGAGTTGGCAGAATGGACACTACACCACCTGGCATGGCCACCTGCTAGGTTAACACCTCGCTCAGATATGCCTCACAGGGCTCAAGTCCACTTTCGACGGTGCACCCGTCTTGTTTTAAATGTTTTTTACCAGACGCAATCAACCTATTACGAGTTGGGAGTGAGAACGGCACTTCCGCATTCCATTGATCATCAATTCAACGGGCATCGATTCAATATATAGCCTAACCAATGCAAAGAGAACATTTCAATTCAGATTGTTACTTTATTGTGAAACACACTTATTCAGCAAAACATTTCAAATAAATTATGAATCAAATCGAATCATGATCTTACTGTGGCAAAATTTGTGATATCTGTAAATATTAGCATTTTTACCTGAAATATCGCATTGTGATGAAGCTTGTGATTTACACACCTTCTGTAGCAAGGTCTGGTGACGGTTAATGTTCACAAAGAATCATTATGGTACATCACCCATAACCAAGCTAACCAAGAAAACACAGAGACATGCACACACGACGACACGGGGCACTTTACACTTCCCCGGAATCTGTAACAGGCAACTGTTTTACTAACTTAAGGTACTTAGGATAAACAACCCCACATGTCAGAAGAGGAGGGGGGAGGGGAGGGGAGGATGAGATTAAAAAACAATTAGCGAGGAGATACTGTGGAGATTGATTGATTGATTGATTGAATACTTTGTTAGACAGAAATGCAAACAGCACGAGTACAGTCAAACACTTAGTCTAAAAGGATAACGCCAAAAGAGTCCTTGCGATCTTGTTTCCATTAGGGTCCTATGTATTCAATTCATCAACATAACAGATGATGACAGACGAGAAGAGAAGAGAGGACAAGTGAGATCTGATTCTCCACTTTGACCGTAAACTTCCTTGATTCCGAAAATTAACTTGTCCTACATGGAACTCTGGATGTGGGGTGAAATTGAGACATGCTTTTGGTATTTAGGACACCTTTGTGAAATGCATATTTAGGACATCTTAACAGGTGTGCATCTCGTGAAGAATCTGATGGAAGCAATAGAGCACCGAAGTCTGACGTAATTTACGCATCCTACCTGGGTCGCGTTTTTTCCCCCACATTCTGAATTCCCATAGAAGTGTTTAATATCGCGTCAAATAAGAAATGTGTTCCAAAAATAAACAAATGATCCCGGCGGTTTGACTCTTATGGATATGAAACATCAACTGACGGTGAGAAAACGATAATGTTACTTCCACCGAATTAGTAAAATCTTCACCAGAAATAGACTGTATCAAATATGAGTGACTTACTATCATAAACGATACAGAGACAGTTTGTTTATTTTTGGACCACAATTCTTATATGAACCGATTCTAAGATGACCCAATGTTATTCTCCATAGAGAAATTACTTTACGACCCAGGAGATGAACGAGTGACGTCGTCAGGACTTCTGTACTCTATTTCGGTTAATCATAGCCCTATATATTTCGTTATATGACAAATAGCGAAAATAGCCAATCACCGCCTGTCGAGCTGCTATTTTTGCTACTTTGGAAAGTTTTTGAGTTTTTTTTTTAACTCTCTGAATTTCTTTTTACATTTTTGAAAATGTATGAAAATCTTGACCAGTAATGACAAAACAGGGTCGCCAGTTTGAAAGTGATCAGCCTACGGCATATTTATTCTAGCTACCTTATGTGTTGTGAAATGTGAATGTATGTCTGTCTGTCCCGGGCATAGCTCGTGTGGCGTCTGACCAAACGACCACAAACCATATGACGGGTGTGCAGTGCTGAGTGGCACTGTCTGAGTGGCACTAGCAATAATATTTTGAGTGGCACTGGCTGAGTGTCTGTTCGCGGGCCCGCTTCCCTGATTGGCCAACCTGATCAGTTGGCTTCATTGATTGGCTGAGCTTTCTGTCACATTTGTAGTTGTACCGTTTTGCCACTATAAGTCGTCATACCACACGTACAACGATGACATCAGGTAAAGGCATGTACGGGTAGGCATGTACGTATATTTGACTTGTATCGTTCCCGACTTGCCAGAGTAGGCCGGTGCCCGGATAGGCTAGTGCCATACTGTTCCAGTATGTAAATATAGGCTATAGTACGCAATATGCCCTTAACTACAATGCATATGAAATAATCTGTCCACACAGCAATATCCATAGCGTTCAATTAACTGTGGGTACAAATGGAACCATGTGACAAGTCCATTCGGTTGTACACTCTCATAGTTAAATTAGCACTCAGGATTTTACAGTATATAGACGAAATGTTGTAACTGCCACAGATGAGGTGTTGTATAAGGTATTAGGCTTGCCTTTAAATAGACAGGTGTCTATCCCGCTGCCTACCTATTAGCTAACTGAGAGGTGTTGAGCTGGGTTAAGACATCAGGAAAGGATAGATGTATTGTAGGCGTTCCTGTATAGAAGAGCTCTCTCTGGCAGAACAGAATTTAACCACATAAGCCCTATATACTTCATCATATGAAAAATATGATGAAAATAGAGGCCGATCTACAAGCTCACAACATGTCTATGACGTGTTGTGAGCTTGTATGCTACTGGCTATTTTACCTATATATATATATATTTCTGCCAGGGCTAATGTGGTTAAATACCATTAATCTAATTGTCATGATGAATGGCCACTGAATAAAATAAAATAAAATAACAATATCAACACTCACTGCCTGTAATGATATCTAATCTTGCCCCATTATATTCTGTTCAGCTGGTGTCAATAATCAGAACGAGGCACTATTTATCATGATAACCATGTATTAACTAATGGAGAGCTTTAGACTCTCTGGGCTACAAAATAACTTGTATATTCCACAATCCAAAGCTGTGGACAAGTGAGCTAGGAAAGAGGAAAGAACAACACAAAATCCTGGGGAAATAACAGTTGGTGTATGTGAGCGTTGATATTAAATTGCATTTAAACACCTGTAGGCTATAAGAAATAAAAAACAAATTGGAGACATAGCTAGCTGAGATACTACCCCTTTTTGTTATACAGGTGACACCATTCAGACAAGCTACAACCTGTCTGAGGGCCTCACTTTTTCAAGGTATGACATGACTCAAGTTTAGAATGTTCATGACCTCAAACCCTGGGTATACACTCACCACATATCCACTAAACTGCTTCACAGCTAAACAGTTAAAGAAATCGCAACAACAAATTTGTGGAATGACTTTGATGTCATGAAAGAGAAAAACTCAACCACTGCTGTGCATCTGAATGGAGCTTAATTCTGACTCAAATCTACACAGCTCCCCTTGAAGGCAAGTTGCAATCATAAAAACATCAATCAACACGCAAAACTGCTGGGCAATAACAAAAATAAGCTAACTTTAGTTGCAAGGATATTTTAGAAGGCTAAAGCGAGCAATGTTGATTTAGCAAGCCTTAACAAGCCTCTTTTTGTAAAAAAGAAAAAAAAAAAAGAAAGAAAAAAAAGAACTCTGCTGGTAATAAAAATGAAATTAATCCAAATTTTAGCCTACATTGATGCTCACCAAAAATATCATTATAATAAGAAGAAGAATACTACTCTGATAACTGAGAATCAGTTATTTTCTGTGAGAAACGCGGTCATACGGCAAAGTATACATCGGCTTTAAAGCTCACTTCCATCCTCAGCAGAAACTAAAGCTATGGCGAAAATAGCAGATCTACAATTGTCGGTCTCCAATACCATACAAAGTATATACATTAAACACAATTGTCCGGCTGCTATGTGTCACTTCCACGCGGGTTAAATTAAATAATACCCTAAATGAAAGGCCATAGCACGTCCTCTGACTCGTTGACAACACTCTGAGGTAACCGGAAGACTCGCCCCAAAACATGCTCGCCCCCATTTTGTTCTTGTATTTGTTATTTTGTTTTACTGAGGATAAGGTTAGAAATACGTTTAAGGTTGGTGAGGTTAAGTTTAGGAATAAGGTTAGGTTTTGGCACCGTTCTATTGCGGTTACGTTTAGGAATAGGGCTAGGTTTAGGCATATAGTTTTACTGAGGTTACATTTAGGAATAAGGTTAGGTATTTTTTTGGCATAGTTTTACTGAGGTTACGTTTAGGAATACCAGCTGGAGATCATTCCGAGGTCGCCGGATTTGCCCCGGGGCGACTGTGTTTTGGGGCGAGCGTTTTGGTATTCCAATCTGGCTACAGACTGTACAGCGTAGCTACACGGCGGTAAACAACACGGCCTGACTTGATACAATGATGCACTGTTCCGTATTATGTTTTAATTGACTGATGTGATGGGGCGGGCGATCTAATGCGTGATAAATGGCTCATCATCATCCACAGTAAATAACGTTTTATAACAACGACTCAGAACAGGAGGACAGCATCATCATCATTAACAACTTACTCTGTGTGATCTTCTGTAAACCCAGTACATCCTCTGGAGTGATGATGGTGTTGGCGAGCAGTTCCTCCTCCGTGGTCGAGGGGACCCCCACCCCGGCCGAGTTGCAGCCTTTCTTCACTTTCATCTCCGACGTCTGGTTGTGGTGGTGGTGGTTCGGACCCGTGTCGCTGTTATTGATGGTTCTCCTGCTGCTGCCTGCTCCGGTATCTCCGCCGCCGCCACCGCAACTGCCTGGATTAATAGCGGCGGGCTTCTTAGCGCTGGATGATGATGGGTCTCTGCTGGTACAAGAA
Source organism: Gymnoscopelus microlampas (assembly GCF_963454915.1). Lineage (NCBI taxonomy): Eukaryota > Metazoa > Chordata > Actinopteri > Myctophiformes > Myctophidae > Gymnoscopelus > Gymnoscopelus microlampas. The sequence goes on from NC_139949.1 coordinate 14,122,578, forward strand.
TAGCTCATTCTCCGTCCCTCCTCCCCCTCCTAAACCCCGGCCTCAGAGATACACAACAGCCGCCTCCCTCCCTCCCTCACCGAAAGATGCACTGACTGTCTATTTATTATCAAGGGTGCTTCATTCAAATCCCATCTCCCCCCCTCTCTACGTCCTGGTCTCCGTATAGACAGACAGACCGTATAGCCTATATTGGAGGAGAGGCAGTGGGATTACAGTAAAAGGATGTGCGCATGTTTTGAGGGTCGGTCGGACAATTGTAGGAAAATAATATTCTACACTAGAGGACCGGCAGTTGGGGGAGGAGGGGGGTGGGGGGCAGCAGATGGTCGTGCTATTAAGGAGGGGGCGTGTTTGTGTTCACTAGAAGAACAGCAAAACGCTCGCCCCAAAATATAGTCGCCCCTGGGCAAATCCGGCGACCTCTACTCGAAACTACGGCTAAACGGTTCTACCGTGTTACGCTATATATGTAGTATGATATGCAGATTTTTTTTTTTTTTTTTTTAAGCGTATGTCCTCTACATTTCATCCATTGACCACGCGTTGTGCAGGTGTAACAGAGTGGTTCACTACCTCAGCCTGATGGCCTGAAAGTCTAATATCTCCCCCAAGTGATGGGGATATCCCTTTGGCTTAGGTTAAGATGTTGGCTTTCCCCGTGGGAGACCGGGGTTCGAATCCCGGGCGTTACACAGGGAATGATTATCGTATGTCTTCCAAAACTGGCTAAACCTAACCTTATTCCCAAAGGTAACCTCAGTAAAACGGTGCCAAACCTTACCTTATCCCTAAATTTAAATTTTAACCTCAGTAAAAGTATGCCTAACATAACCCTAAACTTATTTCTAACCTTATCCTCAGTAATACAAATATATGAAAACAAGAACCACTGCGGGGATTTTGTTCACACAGACCCCCCTCTGTGTGAAAAAAAATGGGGTCGAGCGTGTTTTGGGGCGAGTCTTCCGGTTACCCAATGGGGGCGAGTGTGTTTTAGTGCGAGTCTTTCAGTCACCCACTTGAACACTAGTGCCATCTTCAGTCATGGTCCTATGTCGCCCCTCTCTTTCAATCATGGTATGGTCCGGTTTTGTTAAGTGGTCGTTTTGTTGCGGCATGAGTCATTTGTATATCCCTGCTGTGTCGGTGTAACAGGTTGTAGCCTATTATCGACCCTTTTCATTTCAAGGACCCTCAGTTTGATTTGCATTAGGCCACCGGACCCATAGGTTTCTTTTTATCTCTTGAGACCCTAATCTACACTGGTCCATTTGGTTCCATTGTAGCCTATCTGAATTAGATGGGGACCCCCTGGAACCACCTCAGGGTCCCTGGACCCCACGTTGAGAACCAGTGGTATACTGCAACATTTTATTTGGATGTATGGTGGACCAGTCTCAGTTGCCGTTGAAAATACACGTGACTGCAGCAGATGGTGGTTGATTGACTGGCAAGCCATACCCTCAATTATACAGTGGTTCTCAAAGTGGGGTCTGGGGGTCCTTGAGGGGCTTCCAGCCCCCAGCTACATTAGTTGATATAGTCTATCATAAAAATCTGATAATTAATAATTTTAACCCATACAATTGGCTATTTGAAAATGGCAATCTACAAGTTCACATATTGACATTTACACGGTGTCACTCGTGAATATTCACAA